>NC_079318.1:101996806-102317683 GCF_029931775.1 Euleptes europaea | reverse complement strand
TTATCCAAAATTGGGAGAATAACGCCATTTAAGTCACCCATCAATAAAATCTGGTCATTAGCATACTGAGAGATCAGTTCATGCAATTGTCCATAAAATTTTGTTTTTCCTTCATTGGGAGAATATATTCCTACTACAATCGTCTTTTGCCCCAATATTTTGGTTTTTATGATTACAATTCTCCCTTCGTTGTCTTTATATAGTAGTTCAGGACTAAGGCTAGAATGAGCATATATTACTACTCCCTTAGTTTTTGTTTCGGCCGATGCCACAAATGCTTGTCCAAGCATTTGCCTATCCAAATATTTTTTGTGTTTTTTTGCTATATGAGTCTCTTGTAAACAAATTAGGGAGTATTTATACTTCTGTAGATATTTAAAAATTCTAGCCCTTTTAGTTTTTTCATTCAAACCATTCACATTCCAAGAAATTACTTTTGCCATGGTACAATGATTATTGAAGCAAAATATGCAGTCTATAATTTAGTTCCTCCTGCTGCTCCCTGTGGTGGTTCTTCTTGTTGTTGTTCTTCTTCCTCTTCCTTTTGATCCCCAGTTAATCCTTTAAGATCTGATTTATATTTTCTCAGAAATTTTCCCACATCTGCTGTAGATGTAATTGTCATTTTCATTTCTTTGTAGGTAAAAGCCAAGCCTTGTGGCATAATCCAGCGATATTTGATACCATTAGCTTTCAAAACAGACACAAATTCTTTGTAATTATTCCTCTGTGAGAGTAAATGTCTTGGTATGTCCTTTAATAAAATTAGAGGAATGTCTCCTGCTGACACCGGGTTGTCATAATGCATCTTCATAATCTTATCCTTAATCCTAGTGTCATAGAACACTATCATCAAGTCTCTTGGCTTAGATCTTTTCATTCTAGCAGGTAATGGTATTCTGTATACTCTGTTAATAGCTTGGTTCAATTCTTGTTGATCCATCTGAAACAGGTAAGCCAGATTTGGGATTACAGTTTCTTTGTTGTCTCCCATCATATCTGGAAGGTTGCGCAGACGAAGGTTGGTCTCTCTCACTCTCATCTCCATCATTGCTATTTGATCTTTTACAGTTATCTGATTTAATTGTATTGTTTCAATCTGTTTTTCTTGGCTTACTAATTTTTTCTTTGTATCCTTATGCTCTTCCATCACTTTCTTTATTGATAAGTCCATTGTTTGCATATCTGACTGCATAATGCTCATTTGGGTTTTTACTTCTTTAAGATCTCCTGTTATCACACCCAATTTGTGATCAATAGCTTGAGATGCTTGACCTAGGTTTGTCATCATAGAAGTTAACTGTGCCATCTGTGTAGACATCTGTGTAGACATCTGTTCAAGCTGCTTATTTGTTGCCTCTGTTTGTTTGGCTAGCATATCTTGTAATTTCTTATCCATGGCTAAAACTTGTACTGAGTCCTTCAGTTTAGTATAGGCAGGGCTATGCAATGAGCCAGAACGGGGTCGAGTTCCAGACATTTACATTGGAATAAGACTGGTAAAAGTCATGTCTTCAGACAGGGCCCTCCAGGTGGTAGTTAATAGAAGGTAGTTCAATGATCAGCTTGATAATTTTTTCGGGTTGAAAAGAGCTAAATTTGGCTTTAAAACAGCTTAATAAAGTTTTGAAATACCAACGAGTTTTATTGGACGCTCTAGGTCGGGTCTACCAGGAAGTATTCCGGAAGTTGTATTTGCCGTGGACCTTCTACCGCCTCATCTCGATGGTTGTTTCCTTTAGGAACTATTTCTGTGTAACTCAAGTGCGACGCGTATCCGGTCCTCCAGCTTGCTTCCTGTTGTTGTGACTCAGATGATAGAGAGGGTGGTATAGAGGGGCTTCCGGTCTGATGAATCCCTTGCTGCTAACGTGGCAGGAAACTCTTTTTCACCAGAAAATCAGGAAGAAATTCACCCTCCCCTTCCCTCAAAGTTGCTTCTCATTGGTGGAAATTTTAGTCCATCATCTAAGCGTCCTTCCAACTCTTTGTTTTGATTTAAGCTGATCTGTCTGATAAGGCTCCTGCCGCTAATCCTGATGGAATTTACGAATCAAACTTTCCCGATTGAGATAAGGGAGGAGCAGGGGCACTGGGAATATCTTCATCTACCCCCCAGTTATACGGTGATGCCAGTAAAAAACGAAGGGTTCTTTGTACTCACTTGGGCATCGAGAGGTGAGGTTCTTTTCTTAAAATAGTCCTTGTGTTGGTGTTAAGGTGGTGGAGGGTAGAGCCTTGTGCCAAAGCTGCGTTTTGGCGATTCCTTTCCCTAATTGCCCTCGCAGGACCGGCATCCAGAGCTCTGGGGGACTTATAAAAGCTCCCTCAGAGTCTTTGGGAGGTCAAACTGCGTTTGCGGGCTGCAGGGAATTCCTGCTGTCCGACCCACTTGCAAGGGTCGGATTGGGGTGCATATATCACCCCTAAATTAGCGCAAACTTGGATTTCTCTCAGGACAGCCTGAGAGAACGTCGTACTCATCCCAGCACACCACCGGAAGAAACCCTCTTGAACCCCCGGAGGTGTTCTTGGGTGGGGATGACAGCCCCTGGGACCCCTAGAAGTCTTCTTAGGTGGTGATGACAGCTCCTCTAAAGGAGTGAAAGCCTCTGGGACGCCCGAAAGTGTTCTTGGGTGGGGATGACAGCCCCTGGGACCCCTAGAAGTGTTCTTAGGTGGTGTTAACAGATCCCCAAGGGGAGAGAAAGCCTCTGGGATCCCCGGAGGTGTTCTTGGGTGGGGATGACAGCCCCTGGGACCCCTAGAAGTCTTCTTAGGTGGTGATGACAGATCCTCTAAAGGAGTGAAAGCCTCTGGGACCCCCGGAAGTGTTTAGGGTGGGGATGACAGCCCCTGGGTCCCCTAGAATTGTTCTTAGGTGGTGATGACAGATCCTCTAAAGGAGTGAAAGCCTCTGGGAGCCCCGGAAGTGTTCTTGGGTGGGGATGACAGCCCCTGGGACCCCTAGAAGTGTTCTTAGGTGGTGATGACAGATCCTCTAAAGGAGTGAAAGCCTCTGGGACCCCTGGAAGTGTTTTAGGTTGGGGATGACAGCCTTTGGGACCCCTAGAAGTGTTCCTAGGTGGTGATGACAGATCCTCTAAGGGAGTGAAAGCCTCTGGGAGACGAAAGTGTTCTTGGGTGGGGATGACAGCCCCTGGGACCCCTAGAAGTGTTCTTAGGTGGTGTTAACAGATCCCCAAGGGGAGAGAAAGCCTCTGGGATCCCCGGAGGTGTTCTTGGGTGGGGATGACAGCCCCTGGGACCCCTAGAAGTCTTCTTAGGTGGTGATGACAGATCCTCTAAAGGAGTGAAAGCCTCTGGGACCCCCGGAAGTGTTTAGGGTGGGGATGACAGCCCCTGGGTCCCCTAGAATTGTTCTTAGGTGGTGATGACAGATCCTCTAAAGGAGTGAAAGCCTCTGGGAGCCCCGGAAGTGTTCTTGGGTGGGGATGACAGCCCCTGGGACCCCTAGAAGTGTTCTTAGGTGGTGATGACAGATCCTCTAAAGGAGTGAAAGCCTCTGGGACCCCTGGAAGTGTTTTAGGTTGGGGATGACAGCCCCTGGGACCCCTAGAAGTGTTCCTAGGTGGTGATGACAGATCCTCTAAGGGAGTGAAAGCCTCTGGGACCCCCGAAAGTGTTCTTGGGTGGGGATGACAGCCCCTGGGACCCCTAGAAGTGTTCGTAGGTGGTGATGACAGATCCTCTAGGGGAGTGAAAGCCTCTGGGACCCCCGAAAGTGTTCTTGGGTGGGGATGACAGCCCCTGGGACCCCTAGAAGTCTTCTTAGGTGGTGATGACAGATCCCCAAGGGGAGAGAAAGCCTCTGGGACCCCCGGAGGTGTTCTTGGGTGGGGATGACAGCCCCTGGGACCCCTAGAAGTCTTCTTAGGTAGTGATGACAGATCCTCTAAAGGAGTGAAAGCCTCTGGGACCCCCAGAAGTGTTTTAGGGTGGGGATGACAGCCCCTGGGACCCCTAGAAGTGTTCTTAGGTGGTGATGACAGATCCTCTAAAGGAGTGAAAGCCTCTGGGAGCCCCGGAAGTGTTCTTGGGTGGGGATTACAGCCCCTGGGACCCCTAGAAGACTTCTTAGGTGGTGATGACAGATCCCCAAGGGGAGAGAAAGCCTCTGGGACCCCCGACAATGTTCTTGGGTGGGGATGACAGCCCCTGGGACCCCTAGAAGTCTTCTTAGGTGGTGACAGATCCCCAAGGGGAGAGAAACCCTCTTTTTTTTATAGTAATTTTATTGGTTTTTATAATACAAATTTTCCATGATAGTAAACAACAATAAAAGCAATATGAAATTCAAAATCAAATTTCTAACTCTATGTTGTTATAATTTCTTGAATTCATAACAAAAAAAAAACAAATTAGAGGAAAATTTATGACTTCCCCATCACCTCTCTCCGCCTCTTAATAAAATATTCATCCCATCATAATTGGTCTGATCTTAACTGTTATAAATTCATTTAACTTTCATAGAACATTTTCTATTAATCTAAATGATTATAACTCTTACTATTAATTGTATCTTCTAGATCAGATTAATAAGTATTCTTCCATTTTCCCCAGTTTTAATTCATGTTCACAGTATTTCATCCAATCCTCCCATTCCCCTAAGAATCGAACTTTGTCTTTTTCATTTAAAATGGCTGTAAGTTTTGCCATTTCCACCAATTCGAACATTTTCCCAATCCAGTCTTTTTTCTCGGGAATTTCTGCCCCCTTCCATTTTGCTGCATAAAGCAGTCTCGCAGCTGTTGTAGCATAAATCAAAAAAGTTCTTTGTATTAGCAAGTCGTCAGGTATCATACTTAATAGCATCATTTCTGGTGTTTTGGGTATATTTTTTTGTACTATTAGTCTCAGTTCATTGTATATCATATCCCAAAAGTCTTTAGCTTTATCACAAGTCCACCACATATGGTGAAAGGAACCAATTTCCTTATTGCATTTCCAACATTTGGGGGATGTCACTTTATATATCTTTGCCATCTTCTTAGGTGTTAAATGCCATCTATACATTATTTTATAAATATTTTCTCGAATTGATTGCGCATTTATTCCTTTCAAGTCTTTTGACCAAAGTCTTTCCCATTTGTTTAAAGGAATATCATGTCCAATATTTTGAGCCCAATCAATCATAGTTGGTTTAATTGTCTCCTGCTCACAATATAATGTTAAGAGTAGATTGTACATTTTAGAGATCAATTTCAGATTGTTCTCTAGTAACATCTTATGGAAAGGGGACTTTTCTTTAGAAAATCCATTTTTCATATCTTGTACAAAAACTGATTTAATCTGACAATATTGCAACCATTGTAAATCCTCTTTGAGAAATTGAAATTCCTTTAATGAACATTTTTCCCCTCCCAATTAATTAATTCCTGGTAGATTATGAATTTGTCCGGTCTAAGTGGTCGAAGTGTTAGCATTTCTTGCGGTGAAATCCACATCGGAGTTGTTGGTTCCAAAATATGTTTGTATTTCATCCAGATGCGCAGTAGAGAGGACCTAATTATATGATTCCTAAATGATGCTTGTATCTTAATTTTATCATACCATAAATAGCCATGCCATCCACTAATATTATTAAAGCCTTCAAGCTCCAGTAAACGTGTATTTGATAAGGTTATCCAGTCTTTTAGCCATGTTAAGGCTACCGCTTCAGCGTAAAGTTGAAAGTTTGGTAGTGCTAAGCCTCCTCTAACTTTAAGGTCCACCAGATATCTATAAGCAATCCTCGGTTTTTTCCCTTGCCAGATGAAATTTAAAATGTCTTTCCTCCAAGTATCAAAGTATTTAACATGTGATATTATAGGCAAGTTTTGGAATAAGAAGAGCATCCTTGGTAACACATTCATTTGAATTGTTGAAATACGTCCCAATAGTGACAACTTTTTATTTGACCAAATAATCATATCAGTTTTTATTTTACCCCATAATTTAAGATAGTTGTTGGTTAACAATTCTTTGTTCTTCGCTGAGATCCAGATTCCCAAGTATTTAACTTTATTGGCCTTCTCCCAACCTGTAAACGTACTGAATTCCTGTTGTTCTATTTCTGATAAATTTTTGAATATTGTCTTTGTTTTTTCTTGATTGACTTTAAATCCCGATATTTCCCCAAAGTCGTCCAGAGTCTCTTGTAGTAACTTCATTGATTGTGTTGGGTTTTCCAGAATTAACAGGAGGTCATCCGCGAATGCTCTCAATTTAAATTCATGTTTTTTAATTTTTAGACCACGAATGTCCTCCATACGCCTTAGTTTACAACATAGTGTTTCCAACACCAACAAAAATAATAACGGAGACAAAGGACAGCCTTGTCTAGTTCCTTTCTTAATTTGACAATTTTCCGACATTGATTCATTCACCAAAATTTTCGCATTTTGGGATGTATAAATGGCTGATATACCTTTCAAAAAACGGTCTCCAAAATTTAATTTTACCAATGTTTTTTCCATAAAGTCCCATGAGACCATATCAAAGGCTTTTTCCGCATCCAAAAATACAAAGGCGGCTGATCGTTGTATATTCTGGTCATAATATTCTAATGAGTCCAATAAGATTCTTATATTATCTTTAATTTGCCTTCCTGGAACAAAGCCCGCCTGATCTTCATGTATAAGGTCTTTGATGAATTTTCTTATCCTATTCGATAAGATCGAGGCATAAATCTTATAGTCCACATTTAACAACGAAATAGGTCTATAATTTGATGTTCTTTCTGGGTCTCTTCCTTCCTTGGGTATCAACGATATGTATGCATGCGACCAAGTTTCTGGGGCTACTCCCTTATCCAAAATTGTATTGCAAAGTGATACAAAGAAGTCTGCTAAGTTGTCCCTAAATGTTCTATAAAATAAAGCAGTTATTCCATCTGGTCCAGGTGTCTTATCCGTCTTTTGTTTCATTATTGCTTCTTGTATTTCTTCCCTTGTGATTGGAGCATCTATCCATTCTCGTTGGTCTGTTGAGAGGATATTCATCTGTATTGAACTTAAAAACTTATCTATTTTCTGTTTTGAAATATTTTCTTTCTGATACAGCTTAGTGTAAAATGAAACAAATTCTGTTTGTATATCTGTAGTTGAATGAACTGGTCCTTTAGCAGTTTGAATTTTTGTTATAATCTTCTTCTGAAATGAGTCTTTCAGTTGGGTTGCTAAAAATTTCCCAGGTTTATTAGCATGTTCAAAATATTTTTGTTTGGCAAATTTTAAGTTTTTGTTCATTTCCTCCATTATGACCAAATTTAATTGATGTTTAGATACAGAAATCTTCATTTGTATTTCATTTTTCTCTTCTTCTTGTAACGCCATAACAAGTTCTTGTTCCAAATTTTGTAAATCCCAAAGTATATTATTGGTAAATTGTAGTTGAGTTTTCCTCCACGCTGCATGTTTCTGTATCATAAATCCTCTTAGAACTGCTTTAAACGCATCCCACACTATATTCAACGTAGTTTCTCCATTAAGATTGACTTCAAAAAAATCTTTAATCAGATCATATAATTCTTTTTGAATCTTATTTTCCTTTAGAAGTTTATCATTCAATCGCCATCTAAATGCTTGTTTATTGTTCCACTCAAATGTAACCGGATTGTGATCAGAGAAAGTTCTTGGTAAAATATGTATTTTACGTAGTTGCGTAAAAATTGATTTACTAGACCAAATCATGTCTATTCTGGAGTGTGAGTCATGTCTCGCTGAATAAAAGGTATATTCTTTGGCTGTAGTATTCATTGTTCTCCAGATGTCTTGTAATTCCAATTCTGTAACCATGGTGAAGAAAGTTTTAGGTAAACATCCTTCATTTTCGTCTTTTGCTTTTGATTTTTTATCCAAAATTGGGAGAATAACGCCATTTAAGTCACCCATCAATAAAATCTGGTCATTAGCATACTGAGAGATCAGTTCATGCAATTGTCCATAAAATTTTGTTTTTCCTTCATTGGGAGAATATATTCCTACTACAATCGTCTTTTGCCCCAATATTTTGGTTTTTATGATTACAATTCTCCCTTCGTTGTCTTTATATAGTAGTTCAGGACTAAGGCTAGAATGAGCATATATTACTACTCCCTTAGTTTTTGTTTCGGCCGATGCCACAAATGCTTGTCCAAGCATTTGCCTATCCAAATATTTTTTGTGTTTTTTTGCTATATGAGTCTCTTGTAAACAAATTAGGGAGTATTTATACTTCTGTAGATATTTAAAAATTCTAGCCCTTTTAGTTTTTTCATTCAAACCATTCACATTCCAAGAAATTACTTTTGCCATGGTACAATGATTATTGAAGCAAAATATGCAGTCTATAATTTAGTTCCTCCTGCTGCTCCCTGTGGTGGTTCTTCTTGTTGTTGTTCTTCTTCCTCTTCCTTTTGATCCCCAGTTAATCCTTTAAGATCTGATTTATATTTTCTCAGAAATTTTCCCACATCTGCTGTAGATGTAATTGTCATTTTCATTTCTTTGTAGGTAAAAGCCAAGCCTTGTGGCATAATCCAGCGATATTTGATACCATTAGCTTTCAAAACAGACACAAATTCTTTGTAATTATTCCTCTGTGAGAGTAAATGTCTTGGTATGTCCTTTAATAAAATTAGAGGAATGTCTCCTGCTGACACCGGGTTGTCATAATGCATCTTCATAATCTTATCCTTAATCCTAGTGTCATAGAACACTATCATCAAGTCTCTTGGCTTAGATCTTTTCATTCTAGCAGGTAATGGTATTCTGTATACTCTGTTAATAGCTTGGTTCAATTCTTGTTGATCCATCTGAAACAGGTAAGCCAGATTTGGGATTACAGTTTCTTTGTTGTCTCCCATCATATCTGGAAGGTTGCGCAGACGAAGGTTGGTCTCTCTCACTCTCATCTCCATCATTGCTATTTGATCTTTTACAGTTATCTGATTTAATTGTATTGTTTCAATCTGTTTTTCTTGGCTTACTAATTTTTTCTTTGTATCCTTATGCTCTTCCATCACTTTCTTTATTGATAAGTCCATTGTTTGCATATCTGACTGCATAATGCTCATTTGGGTTTTTACTTCTTTAAGATCTCCTGTTATCACACCCAATTTGTGATCAATAGCTTGAGATGCTTGACCTAGGTTTGTCATCATAGAAGTTAACTGTGCCATCTGTGTAGACATCTGTGTAGACATCTGTTCAAGCTGCTTATTTGTTGCCTCTGTTTGTTTGGCTAGCATATCTTGTAATTTCTTATCCATGGCTAAAACTTGTACTGAGTCCTTCAGTTTAGTATAGGCAGGGCTATGCAATGAGCCAGAACGGGGTCGAGTTCCAGACATTTACATTGGAATAAGACTGGTAAAAGTCATGTCTTCAGACAGGGCCCTCCAGGTGGTAGTTAATAGAAGGTAGTTCAATGATCAGCTTGATAATTTTTTCGGGTTGAAAAGAGCTAAATTTGGCTTTAAAACAGCTTAATAAAGTTTTGAAATACCAACGAGTTTTATTGGACGCTCTAGGTCGGGTCTACCAGGAAGTATTCCGGAAGTTGTATTTGCCGTGGACCTTCTACCGCCTCATCTCGATGGTTGTTTCCTTTAGGAACTATTTCTGTGTAACTCAAGTGCGACGCGTATCCGGTCCTCCAGCTTGCTTCCTGTTGTTGTGACTCAGATGATAGAGAGGGTGGTATAGAGGGGCTTCCGGTCTGATGAATCCCTTGCTGCTAACGTGGCAGGAAACTCTTTTTCACCAGAAAATCAGGAAGAAATTCACCCTCCCCTTCCCTCAAAGTTGCTTCTCATTGGTGGAAATTTTAGTCCATCATCTAAGCGTCCTTCCAACTCTTTGTTTTGATTTAAGCTGATCTGTCTGATAAGGCTCCTGCCGCTAATCCTGATGGAATTTACGAATCAAACTTTCCCGATTGAGATAAGGGAGGAGCAGGGGCACTGGGAATATCTTCATCTACCCCCCAGTTATACGGTGATGCCAGTAAAAAACGAAGGGTTCTTTGTACTCACTTGGGCATCGAGAGGTGAGGTTCTTTTCTTAAAATAGTCCTTGTGTTGGTGTTAAGGTGGTGGAGGGTAGAGCCTTGTGCCAAAGCTGCGTTTTGGCGATTCCTTTCCCTAATTGCCCTCGCAGGACCGGCATCCAGAGCTCTGGGGGACTTATAAAAGCTCCCTCAGAGTCTTTGGGAGGTCAAACTGCGTTTGCGGGCTGCAGGGAATTCCTGCTGTCCGACCCACTTGCAAGGGTCGGATTGGGGTGCATATATCACCCCTAAATTAGCGCAAACTTGGATTTCTCTCAGGACAGCCTGAGAGAACGTCGTACTCATCCCAGCACACCACCGGAAGAAACCCTCTTGAACCCCCGGAGGTGTTCTTGGGTGGGGATGACAGCCCCTGGGACCCCTAGAAGTCTTCTTAGGTGGTGATGACAGCTCCTCTAAAGGAGTGAAAGCCTCTGGGACGCCCGAAAGTGTTCTTGGGTGGGGATGACAGCCCCTGGGACCCCTAGAAGACTTCTTAGGTGGTGATGACAGATCCCCAAGGGGAGAGAAAGCCTCTGGGACCCCCGGAGGTGTTCTTGGGTGGGGATGACAGCCCCTGGGACCCCTAGAAGTCTTCTTAGGTGATGATGAGAGATCCTCTAAAGGAGTGAAAGCCTCTTGGACCCCTGGAAGTGTTTTAGGGTGGGGATGACAGCCCCTGGGACCCCTAGAAGTGGTCTTAGGTGGTGATGACAGATCCTCTAGGGGAGTGAAAGCCTCTGGGACCCCTGGAAGTGTTCTTGGGTGGGGATGACAGCCCCTGGGCCCCCGAGAAGTCTCCTTAGGTGGTGATGACAGATCCCCAAGGGGAGTGTAAGCCTCTGGGACCCCTGGAAGTGTTTTAGGGTGGAGATGACAGTCCCTGGGACCCCTAGAAGTGTTCTTAGGTGGTGATGACAGATCCTCTAGGGGATTGAAAGCCTCTTGGACCCCCGGAAGTGTACTTGGGTGGGGATGACAGCCCCTGGGACCCCTAGAAGTGTTCTTATGTGGTGATGACAGATCCTCTAGGGGAGTGAAAGCCTCTGGGACGCCCGAAAGTGTTCTTGGGTGGGGATGACAGCCCCTGGAACCCCTAGAAGTGTTCTTAGGTGGTGATGGCAGATCCCCAAGGGGAGAGAAAGCCTCTGGGACCCCCGGAAGTGTTCTTGGGTGGGGATGACAGCCCCTGGGACCCCTAGAAGTGTTCGTAGGTGGTGATGACAGATCCTCTAGGGGAGTGAAAGCCTCTGGGACCCCTGGAAGTGTTTTAGGGTGGGGATGACAGTCCCTGGGACCCCTAGAAGTGTTCTTAGGTGGTGATGACAGATCCTCTAAGGGAGTGAAAGCCTCTGGGACCCCCGAAAGTGTTCTTGGGTGGGGATGACAGTCCCTGGGACCCCTAGAAGTGTTCGTAGGTGGTGATGACAGATCTTCTAGGGGAGTGAATGCCTCTGGGACCCCCAAAAGTGTTCTTGGGTGGGGATGACAGCCCCTGGGACCCCTAGAAGTCATCTTAGGTGGTATGACAAATCCCCAAAGGGAGAGAAAGCCTCTGGGACCCCGGAGGTGTTCTTGGGTGGGGATGACAGCCCCTGGGACCCCTAGAAGTCTTCTTAGGTGGTGATGACAGATCCTCTAAAGGAGTGAAAGCCTCTTGGACACCCTGGAGTGTTTTAGGGTGGGGATGACAGCCCCTGGGACCCCTAGAAGTGTTCTTAGGTGGTGATGACAGATCCTCTAAAGGAGTGAAAGCCTCTGGGAGCCCCGGAAGTGTTCTTGGGTGGGGATGACAGCCCCTGGGACCCCTAGAAGTCTCCTTAGGTGGTGATGACAGATCCTCTAGGGGAGTGAAAGCCTCTGGGACCCCTGGAAGTGTTCTTGGGTGGGGATGACAGCCCCTGGGACCCCTAGAAGTCTCCTTAGGTGGTGATGACAGATCCCCAAGGGGAGTGTAAGCCTCTGGGACCCCTGGAAGTTTTTTAGGGTGGAGATGACAGTCCCTGGGACCCCTAGAAGTGTTCTTAGGTGGTGATGACAGATCCTCTAGGGGATTGAAAGCCTCTTGGACCCCCGGAAGTGTACTTGGGTGGGGATGACAGCCCCTGGGACCCCTAGAAGTCTTCTTAGGTGGTGATGACAGATCCTCTAAAGGAGTGAAAGCCTCTGGGACGCCCGAAAGTGTTCTTGGGTGGGGATGACAGCCCCTGGGACCCCTAGAACTGTTCTTAGGTGGTGATGACAGATCCCCAAGGGGAGAGAAAGCCTCTGGGACCCCCGGAGGTGTTCTTGGGTGGGGATGACAGCCCCTGGGACCCCTAGAAGTCTTCTTAGGTGGTGATGACAGATCCTCTAAAGGAGTGAAAGCCTCTTGGACCCCCGGAAGTGATCTTGGGTGGGGATGACAGCCCCTGGGACCCCTAGAAGTGTTCTTAGGTGGTGATGACAGATCCCCAAGGGGAGAGAAAGCCTCTGGGACTCCCGGAGGTGTTCTTGGGTGGGGATGACAGCCCCTGGGACCCCTAGAAGTCTTCTTAGGTGGTGATGACAGATCCTCTAAAGGAGTGAAAGCCTCTTGGACCCCTGGAAGTGTTTTAGGGTGGGGATGAAAGCCCCTGGGACCCCTAGAAGTGTTCTTAGGTAGTGATGACAGATCCTCTAGGGGAGTGAAAGCCTCTTGGACCCCCGGAAGTGTTCTTGGGTGGGGATGACAGCCCCTGGGACCCCTAGAAGTCTTCTTATGTGGTGATGACAGATCCTCTAAAGGAGTGAAAGCCTCTGAGACCCCGGGAAGTGTTCTTGGGTGGGGATGACAGCCCCTGGGACCCCTAGAAGTCTCCTTAGGTGGTGATGACAGATCCTCTAAAGGAGTGAAAGCCTCTGGGACCCCTGGAAGTGTTTTAGGGTGGGGATGACAGTCCCTGGGACCCCTAGAAGTGTTCTTAGGTGGTGATGACAGATCCTCTGAGGGAGTGAAAGCCTCTGGGACCCCCGACAATGTTCTTGGGTGGGGATGACAGCCCCTGGGACCCCTAGAAGTCTTCTTAGGTGGTGACAGATCCCCAAGGGGAGAGAAACCCTCTTGAACCCCCGGAGGTGTTCTTGGGTGGGGATGACAGCCCCTGGGACCCCTAGAAGTCTTCTTAGGTGGTGATGACAGATCCTCTAAAGGAGTGAAAGCCTCTGGGACGCCCGAAAGTGTTCTTGGGTGGGGATGACAGCCGATGGGACCCCTAGAAGTCTTCTTAGGTGGTGATGACAGATCCCCAAGGGGAGAGAAAGCCTCTGGGACCCCCGGAGGTGTTCTTGGGTGGGGATGACAGCCCCTGGGACCCCTAGAAGTCTTCTTAGGTGGTGATGACAGATCCTCTAAAGGAGTGAAAGCCTCTTGGACCCCTGGAAGTGTTTTAGGGTGGGGATGACAGCCCCTGGGACCCCTAGAAGTGTTCTTAGGTGGTGATGACAGATCCTCTAAAGGAGTGAAAGCCTCTGGGACCCCCGGAAGTGTTTTAGGGTAGGGATGACATTCCCTGGGACCCCTAGAAGTCTCCTTAGGTGGTGATGACAGATCCTCATGGGGAGTGTAAGCCTCTGGGACCCCTGGAAGAGTTTTAGGGTGGAGATGACAGCCCCTGGGACCCCTAGAAGTGTTCTTAGGTGGTGATGACAGATCCTCTAGGGGAGTGAAAGCCTCTTGGACTCCCGGAAGTGTTCTTGGGTGGGGATGACAGCCCCTGGGACCCCTAGAAGTCTTCTTAGGTGGTGATGACAGATCCTCTAAAGGAGTGGAAGCCTCTTGGACCCCTGGAAGTGTTTTAGGGTGGGGATGACAGCCCCTGGGACCCCTAGAAGTGTTCTTAGGTGGTGATGACAGATCCTCTAGGGGAGTGAAAGCCTCTTGGACCCCCGGAAGTGTTATTGGGTGGGGATGACAGCCCCTGGGACCCCTAGAAGTGTTCTTATGTGGTGATGACATCCTCTAAAGGAGTGAAAGCCTCTGAGACCCCGGGAAGCGTTCTTGGGTGGGGATGACAGCCCCTGGGACCCCTAGAAGTCTCCTTAGGGGGTAATGACAGATCCTCTAAAGGAGTGAAAGCCTCTGGGACCCCTGGAAGTGTTTTAGGGTGGGGATGACAGTCCCTGGGACCCCTAGAAGTGTTCTTAGGTGGTGATGACAGATCCTCTAAGGGAGTGAAAGCCTCTGGGACCCCTGAAAATGTTCTTGGGTGGGGATGACAGCCCCTGGGACCCCTAGAAGTCTTCTTAGGTGGTGACAGATCCCCAAGGGGAGAGAAACCCTCTTGAACCCCTGGAGGTGTTCTTGGGGGGGATGACAGCCCCTGGGACCCCTAGAAGTCTTCTTAGGTGGTGATGACAGATCCTCTAAAGGAGTGAAAGCCTCTTGGACCCCTGGAAGTGTTTTAGGGTGGGGATGACAGCCCCTTGGACCCCTAGAAGTGTTCTTAGGTGGTGATGACAGATCCTCTAAAGGAGTGAAAGCCTCTGGGACACCCGGAAGTGTTTTAGGGTGGGGATGACATTCCCTGGGACCCCTAGAAGTCTCCTTAGGTGGTGATGACAGATCCTCTAAAGGAGTGAAAGCCTCTGGGACGCCCGAAAGTGTTCTTGGGTGGGGATGACAGCCCCTGGGACCCCTAGAAGACTTCTTAGGTGGTGATGACAGATCCCCAAGGGGAGAGAAAGCCTCTGGGACCCCCGGAGGTGTTCTTGGGTTGGGATGACAGCCCCTGGGACCCCTAGAAGTCTTCTTAGGTGGTGATGACAGATCCTCTAAAGGAGTGAAAGCCTCTTGGACCCCTGGAAGTGTTTTAGGGTGGGGATGACAGCCCCTGGGACCCCTAGAAGTGTTCTTAGGTGGTGATGACAGATCCTTTAAAGGAATGAAAGCCTCTGGGACCCCCGGAAGTGTTTTAGGGTGGGTATGACATTCCCTGGGACCCCTAGAAGTCTCCTTAGGTGGTGATGACAGATCCCCAAGGGGAGTGTAAGCCTCTGGGACCCCTGGAAGAGTTTTAGGGTGGGGATGACAGCCCCTGGGACCCCTAGAAGTGTTCCTAGGTGGTGATGACAGATCCTCTACGGGAGTGAAAGCCTCTGGGACCCCCGAAAGTGTTCTTGGGTGGGGATGACAGCCCCTGGGACCCCTAGAAGTGTTCGTAGGTGGTGATGACAGATCCTCTAGGGGAGTGAAAGCCTCTGGGAGCCCCGGAAGTGTTCTTGGGTGGGGATGACAGCCCCTGGGACCCCTAGAAGTCTTCTTAGGTGGTGATGACAGATCCTCTAAAGGAGTGAAAGCCTCTTGGACCCCCGGAAGTGTTCTTGGGTGGGGATGACAGCCCCTGGGACCCCTAGAAGTGTCCTTAGGTGGTGATGACAGATCCCCAAGGGGAGAGAAAGCCTCTGGGACTCCCTGAGGTGTTCTTGGGTGGGGATGACAGCCCCTGGGACCCCTAGAAGTCTTCTTAGGTGGTGATGACAGATCCTCTAAAGGAGTGAAAGCCTCTTGGACCCCTGGAAGTGTTTTAGGGTGGGGATGACAGCCCCTGGGACCTCTAGAAGTGTTCTTATGTGGTGATGACAGATCCTCTAGGGGAGTGAAAGCCTCTTGGACCCCCGGAAGTGTTCTTGGGTGGGGATGACAGCCCCTGGGACCCCTAGAAGTGTTCTTATGTGGTGATGACAGATCCTCTAAAGGAATGAAAGCCTCTGGGACCCCGGGAAGTGTTCTTGGGTGGGGATGACAGCCCCTGGGACCCCTAGAAGTCTCCTTAGGTGGTGATGACAGATCCTCTAAAGGAGTGAAAGCCTCTGGGAGCCCCGGAGGTGTTCTTGGGTGGGGATGACAGCCCCTGGGACCCCTAGAAGTCTTCTTAGGTGGTGATGACAGATCCTCTAAAGGAGTGAAAGCCTCTTGGACCCCTGGAAGTGTTTCAGGGTGGGGATGACAGCCCCTGGGACCTCTAGAAGTGTTCTTAGGTGGTGATGACAGATCCTCTAGGGGAGTGAAAGCCTCTTGGACCCCCGGAAGTGTTCTTGGGTGGGGATGACAGCCCCTGGGACCCCTAGAAGTGTTCTTATGTGGTGATGACAGATCCTCTAAAGGAGTGAAAGCCTCTGGGACCCCGGGAGGTGTTCTTGGGTGGGGATGACAGCCACTGGGACCCCTAGAAGTCTTCTTAGGTGGTGATGACAGATCCTCTAAAGGAGTGAAAGCCTCTGGGACGCCCGAAAGTGTTCTTGGGTGGGGATGACAGCCCCTGGGACCCCTAGAAGACTTCTTAGGTGGTGATGACAGATCCCCAAGGGGGAGAAAGCCTCTGGGACCCCCGGAGGTGTTCTTGGGTGGGGATGACAGCCCCTGGGACCCCTAGAAGTGTTCGTAGGTGGTGATGACAGATCCTCTAGGGGAGTGAAAGCCTCTGGGACCCCCGGACGTGTTCTTGGGTGGGGATGACAGCCCCTGGGACCCCTAGAAGTCTTCTTAGGTGGTGATGACAGATCCTCTAAAGGAGTGAAAGCCTCTTGGACCCCCGGAAGTGTTCTTGGGTGGGGATGACAGCCCCTGAGACCCCTAGAAGTGTCCTTAGGTGGTGATGACAGATCCCCAAGGGGAGAGAAAGCCTCTGGGACTCCCGGAGGTGTTCTTGGGTGGGGATGACAGCCCCTGGGACCCCTAGAAGTCTTCTTAGGTGGTGATGACAGATCCTCTAAAGGAGTGAAAGCCTCTTGGACCCCTGGAAGTGTTTTAGGGTGGGGATGACAGCCCCTGGGACCTCTAGAAGTGTTCTTAGGTGGTGATGACAGATCCTCTAGGGGAGTGAAAGCCTCTTGGACCCCCGGAAGTGTTCTTGGGTGGGGATGACAGCCCCTGGGACCCCTAGAAGTGTTCTGATGTGGTGATGACAGATCCTCTAAAGGAGTGAAAGCCTCTGGGACCCCAGGAAGTGTTCTTGGGTCGGGATGACAGCCCCTGGGACCCCTAGAAGTCTCCTTAGGTGGTGATGACAGATCCTCCAAAGGAGTGAAAGCCTCTGGGACCCCTGGAAGTGTTTTAGGGTGGGATGACAGTCCCTGGGACCCCTAGAAGTGTTCTTAGGTGGTGATGACAGATCCTCTAAGGGAGTGAAAGCCTCTGGGACCCCCGACAATGTTCTTGGGTGGGGATGACAGCCCCTGGGACCCCTAGAAGTCTTCTTAGGTGGTGACAGATCCCCAAGGGGAGAGAAACCATCTTGAACCCCCGGAGGTGTTCTTGGGTGGGGATGACAGCCCCTGGGACCCCTAGAAGTCTTCTTAGGTGGTGATGACAGATCCTCTAAAGGAGTGAAAGTCTCTGGGACGCCCGAAAGTGTTCTTGGGTGGGTATGACAGCCGCTGGGACCCCTAGAATTGTCCTTAGGTGGTGATGACAGATCCCCAAGGGGAGAGAAAGCCTCTGGGACCCCCGGAGGTGTTCTTGGGTGGGGATGACAGCCTCTGGGACCCCTAGAAGTCTTCTTAGGTGGTGATGACAGATCCTCTAAAGGAGTGAAAGCCTCTGGGACCCCCGGAAGTGTTTTAGGGTGGGGATGACATTCCCTGGGACCCCTAGAAGTCTCCTTAGGTGGTGATGACAGATCCCCAAGGGGAGTGTAAGCCTCTGGGACCCCTGGAAGAGTTTTAGGGTGGAGATGACAGCCCCTGGGACCCCTAGAAGTGTTCTTAGGTGGTGATGACAGATCCTCTAGGGGAGTGAAAGCCTCTTGGACTCCCGGAAGTGTTCTTGGGTGGGGATGACAGCCCCTGGGACCCCTAGAAGTGTTCTTAGCTGGTGATGACAGATCCTCTAAAGGAGTGAAAGCCTCTGGGACCCCTGGAAGTGTTTTAGGGTGGGGATGACAGTCCCTGGGACCCCTAGAAGTGTTCTTAGGTGGTGATGACAGATCCTCTAAGGGAGTGAAAGCCTCTGGGACCCCTGAAAATGTTCTTGGGTGGGGATGACAGCCCCTGGGACCCCTAGAAGTCTTCTTAGGTGGTGACAGATCCCCAAGGGGAGAGAAACCCTCTTGAACCCCCGGAGGTGTTCTTGGGTGGGGATGACAGCCCCTGGGACCCCTAGAAGTCTTCTTAGGTGGTGATGACAGATCCTCTAAAGGAGTGAAAGCCTCTTGGACCCATGGAAGTGTTTTAGGGTGGGGATGACAGCCCCTGGGACCCCTAGAAGTGTTCTTAGGTGGTGATGACAGATCCTCTAAAGGAGTGAAAGCCTCTTGGACCCCCGGAAGTGTTTTAGGGTGGGGATGACATTCCCTGGGACCCCTAGAAGTCTCCTTAGGTGGTGATGACAGATCCCCAAGTGGAGTGTAAGCCTCTGGGACCCCTGGAAAAGTTTTAGGGTGGGGATGACCGCCCCTGGGACCCCTAGAAGTGTTCCTAGGTGGTGATGACAGATCCTCTAAGGGAGTGAAAGCCTCTGGGACCCCCGAAAGTGTTCTTGGGTGGGGATGACAGCCCCTGGGACCCCTAGAAGTGTTCGTAGGTGGTGATGACAGATCCTCTAGGGGAATGAAAGCCTCTGGAACCCCCGGAAGTGTTCTTGGGTGGGGATGACAGCCCCTGGGACCCCTAGAAGTCTTCTTAGGTGGTGATGACAGATCCCCAAGGGGAGAGAAAGCCTCTGGGACCCCCGGAGGTGTTCTTGGGTGGGGATGACAGCCCCTGGGACCCCTAGAAGTCTTCTTAGGTGGTGATGACAGATCCTCTAAAGGAGTGAAAGCCTCTTGGACCCCCGGAAGTGTTTTAGGGTGGGGATGACAACCCCTGGGACCCCTAGAGGTGTTCTTAGGTGGTGATGACAGATCCTCTAAAGGAGTGAAAGCCTCTGGGAGCCCCGGAAGTGTTCTTGGGTGGGGATGACAGCCCCTGGGACCCCTGGAAGTCTCCTTAGGTGGTGATGACAGATCCCCAAGGGGACTGTAAGCCTCTGGGACCCCTGGAAGTTTTTTAGGGTGGAGATGACAGTCCCTGGGACCCCTAGAAGTGTTCTTAGGTGGTGATGACAGATCCTCTAGGGGATTGAAAGCCTCTTGGACCCCCGGAAGTGTACTTGGGTGGGGATGACCGCCCCTGGGACCCCTAGAAGTGTTCCTAGGGGGTGATGACAGATCCTCTAAGGGAGTGAAAGCCTCTGGGACCCCCGAAAGTTTTCTTGGGTGGGGATGACAGCCCCTGGGACCCCTAGAAGTGTTTGTAGGTGGTGATGACAGATCCTCTAGGGGAGTGAAAGCCTCTGGGACCCCCGGAAGTGTTCTTGGGTGGGGATGACAGCCCCTGGGACCCCTAGAAGTCTTCTTAGGTGGTGATGACAGATCCCCAAGGGGAGAGAAAGCCTCTGGGACCTCCGGAGGTGTTCTTGGGTGGGGATGACAGCCCCTGGGACCCCTAGAAGTCTTCTTAGGTGGTGATGACAGATCCTCTAAAGGAGTGAATGCCTCTTGGACCCCCGGAAGTGTTTTAGGGTGGGGATGACAGCCCCTGGGACCCCTAGAGGTGTTCTTAGGTGGTGATGACAGATCCTCTAAAGGAGTGAAAGCCTCTGGGAGCCCCGGAAGTGTTCTTGGGTGGGGATGACAGCCCCTGGGACCCCTAGAAGTCTCCTTAGGTGGTGATGACAGATCCCCAAGGGGAGTGTAAGCCTCTGGGACCCCTGGAAGTTTTTTAGGGTGGAGATGACTGTCCCTGGGACCCCTAGAAGTGTTCTTAGGTGGTGATGACAGATCCTCTAGGGGATTGAAAGCCTCTTGGACCCCCGGAAGTGTACTTGGGTGGGGATGACAGCCCCTGGGACCCCTAGAAGTCTTCTTAGGTGGTGATGACAGATCCTCTAGGGGAGTGAAATCCTCTGGGACGCCCGAAAGTGTTCTTGGGTGGGGATGACAGCCCCTGGGACCCCTAGAAGTGTTCTCAGGTGGTGATGACAGTTTCCCAAGGGGAGAGAAAGCCTCTGGGACCCCCGGAGATGTTCTTGGGTGGGGATGACAGCCCCTGGGACACCTAGAAGTCTTCTTAGGTGGTGATGACAGATCCTCTAAAGGTTTGAAAGCCTCTTGGACCCCTGGAAGTGTTTTAGGGTGGGGATGACAGCCCCTGGGACCCCTAGAAGTGTTCTTAGGTGGTGATGACAGATCCTCTAAAGGAGTGAAAGCCTCTGGGACCCCCAGAAGTGTTCTTGGGTGGGGATGACATTCCCTGGGACCCCTAGAAGTCTCCTTAGGTGGTGATGACAGATCCCCAAGGGGAGTGGAAGCCTTTGGGACCCCTGGAAGAGTTTTAGGGTGGAGATGACAGCCCCTGGGACCCCTAGAAGTGTTCTTAGGTGGTGATGACAGATCCTCTAGGGGAGTGAAAGCCTCTTG
This sequence comes from Euleptes europaea, assembly GCF_029931775.1. Taxonomy (NCBI): domain Eukaryota; kingdom Metazoa; phylum Chordata; class Lepidosauria; order Squamata; family Sphaerodactylidae; genus Euleptes; species Euleptes europaea. Next base: position 102,297,236 of record NC_079318.1, on the reverse strand, counting down.
GACCCCCGGAAGTGTTCTTGGGTGCGGATGACAGCCCCTGGGACCCCTAGAAGTGTTCTTAGGTGGTGATGACAGATCCTCTAAAGGAGTGAAAGCCTCTGGGACCCCGGGAAGTTTTCTTGAGTGGGGATGACATCCCCTGGGACCCCTAGAAGTCTCCTTAGGTGGTGATGACAGATCCTCTAAAGGAGTGAAAGCCTCTGGAACCCCCGGAAGTGTTCTTGGGTGGGGATGACAGCCCCTGGGACCCCTAGAAGTGTTCTTAGGTGGTGATGACAGATCCCCAAGGGGAGAGAAAGCCTCTGGAACCCCCGGAGGTTTTCTTGGGTGGGGCTGACAGCCCCTGGGACCCCAAGAAGTCTTTTAAGGTGGTGATGACAGATCCCCAAGGGGAGAGAAAGCTTCTGGGACCCCCGGAGGTGTTCTTGGGTGGGGATGACAGCCCCTGGGACCCCTAGAAGTCTTCTTAGGTGGTGATGACAGATCCCCAAGGGTAAATAAAAGCATGCTCTTTATGCTTTTTTATTTGTAAAATATTGTTCTGAAGTATCCGCAATGCATGCCACTGTTTTCTGTGGAACCATTATGAGTTTATTGTCTGTTGCCGCCTATTCCTGTTGTTATCTAATCCCAAGGATTGCATCATTGTTCATTTGTGCATCTCCTGGGGTTTTTCCTGGTTGTCTCTTCCCAAATCTGCTTGGCTGCAAATTTTTGAGAAAGATCTCAGCAAACCCTGGATGGATGTAATGTGAGTAGAATTTTTCGTGGCCAACCCACACAAAAGCCATCTTACCTTCCCCTTTCCCGGAAGCAGTAGTTAACCCCCTCTGGGATTAGGGTTGGCAACCTCCAGGTAGTTCCAGGAGATCTCTTGCTATTACAACTGATCTCCAGCCAATAGAGTACTGCTCACCTAAAGAAAATGGCCGCTCTGTGAACTGGACTCTATGGCATTGAAGTCCTTCCCCTCCCCAAACCCTGCCATCCTCAGACTCTGCCCCCCAAAAACCCCTGCGATGGTAAAGAGGGACTTGGCAACCCTCTCTGGGACCGTGACTCTTTTTATCTGCAAATGAAAATCATTATATCGGTCTTCTGGTATAACGATGTATCTTGCAGAATATCTTAATTTCCAGCTTTCATTTTAACAGGAAAGTCTCTAGCCCTTTTCATTGCTGAGATATAAGGGGGGAACATATTTTCAATAATAGTAGATGGACACTTTTTTAAAAAAGGAAGTTGGGAATTTAGAGAATTACAGAAACACATTGTAATGTCATCAGGAAATATTGCAGAGGTTCTAATAGGCAAGTTAAAAATCATGGAACCATTTTGGTGAAATCTACACACTTTCCCGAATTATTTATTAAAATGTTAAGTATTTCATGCCACTGTACAATTTATTATTCAAGGTGGCGAACACTGAGTGTACTTCAAGCATCTGTCATTCCATCCCTGTGGCTGTCATCCCCACCTCAGAACACCTCTGAAGGTCCCTGGGGCTTTCAATCTCCTTGAGGGGCTGTCATCCCCCCTTCAGGACACTTCTCAGGGTCCCAGGGGCTTTCAATCCCCTGGGGAGTCAGTAATCCACCCTCAGAACAGTTATGGGGGTCCCAGGGTTTTTCATGCCCTCTTCAGAACAATTCTGGGGGTCCAATGGGCTTTCAATCCCCTTGGGGGCCCATCATCACCGCCCTCATAAAGCTTCTTGGGGTCTCATGGGCTTTAACCCCCTCCCTCAGAACATCTCTGTTTTTATTTAATGTTTTCATTTAAAGACAAGGGTACAAAAAGGAAAAAGGAGAGGAACAAGGGAATCCATCTTATGTTAACAAATCTATTGATATATATAATCAAGTAAGTTCAAGAACATTTTGAATTTTCAAAAAAAAATTACCAAACATTGTCATTAATCTAATATGGTTACATTTAATTAATTGTATTCTCCATTTTCTAACCACAAATTTGTCAACTAATTAGCTAACATATATGTATAAAATGGATGCCAGAAGACTTCTGAAGGACCCAGGGGCTTTCAATCCCCTTGGGTGCCTGTCATATCCCCTTCAGAACACTTCTGGGCATGCCAAAGGCTGTAATCCCTATCACAGAACACGTCTAGGGGTCGCTGGGGTTTTTCCCCTTGAGGGGTCTGTTAAGTCCGCGTGGGGATGACACATGAGGTCGAGACGGAGTTCCAACAACGCAGCTTTTTTGATTTCAGCAATGAACAGACGGAACTGAGGAACTGTACAACCTGGCTCTGCTTATATGCACCCCTGGCCCCCGGTGGCCGCTCCTCCTCTGATCCATGATAGGGGGGAAACAACCCCCAGGTCACCAATGGCATGACCTGGCTTAGGGCCAATGGGATGTGTTGGCTGTGGCCAATCATGCGAGCAGGGCTTAGGAGCCTTCTCCCAGGACTCAAGCTCCTGGGCTTCCTTCGCTATGGTCTTAACGGATGCACATACATTACACCCCTCCCCCCCCCCAAGTTCAAACATGAGCACACAAAGTCTTTCAGGTGGCTTGGTCATGTTCGTAACCACTGCGACCTACGCGGTACCGGAACTAGCGTTGTGGGTGCTGGGGCCACGTCTGTGGCAGCGGTTGGCCCGGGTTCACAGGAGGTGGGAGAAATGGCTTCCAGGAGCAATCTTTGCATGCTGGCAGACAGGCGCTCCTCGCTCGGCTCGCTCTCCGCTGGCGTGGCTTGCTCCGGCACTCTGGGAAGCTCCGGAGCTCTGTGGCAGCGGTGCGGTCGGGCTTGTCAGGCAGTCAGCGGTGCAGCTGATCAATGTGTCGCCGGAGGACTCGACCCTCGGGGGTGGCAACCAGGTAGGATACCGGGCCGGTTGCATCTTGCACGGTAGCCGGAATCCAGGCTGGGCCCATTCCATAGTTAAGGGCATAGACGGGGGCATCCTGCTCCACGACCCGTAGGGTTGCCGGTTCTTCTCGGTGGTGAGGGCGTTCTGGCGCAAGGTCGGGGTGTAGCCGGTCAAGTGGCGTTTTTGCCCGGCGGCCCATGAGGAGCTCCGCGGGGCTTTTTCCGGTGGCGGAGTTGGGCGTAGCGTGCTGGTACAGGAGGAATTCTGCCAGCCCTCTGTCCCAGTCATTGCGCTCAATGAGCCGCATCGCTTCCTTGGTCGTGCGGACCATTCTCTCTGCCTGTCCGTTACTGGCAGGGTGGAACGGGGCTGAGGTCGTGTGGCGGATTCCATTTTTGGCAAAGAACCCTTGGAACTCCGCGAACGTTAATTGGGCCCCGTTGTCGGAGACCACCGTATCTGGCAAGCCGTGGGTGGCAAAAAGCTTCCGCAGTTCCCAAACCACCACTCGCAAGGTCATAGAGCCTATGCCAGTGACCTCCAGCCACTTGGAGTAGGAGTCCACCACGATCAGGAAGGTTTTGCCCTGGAACGGGCCCACAAAGTCTATGTGGAGGCGGGACCAGGGTTTGTGGGTGGACTCCCAATGGTGGGTCGGGGCTCGCATCATCTCGGGCCGTGACTCTTGGCATGGCTGGCAGCAGCTCACACACCCCTCCACAGCAGCGTCTATGCCCGGCCACCAAACGTAGCTCCTCGCCAGGGCCTTCATGCGCACTATTCCTGGGTGGCAGGCATGCAGGGCCTCCAGGACCTTGGTGCGCAGTTTGGCTGGAACCACGACGTGGTTCCCCCAGAGTAGACCCCTTATTCAGCAAGAGTTCATGCTGCCGCGTGCAAAAGGGCTTGAATTTGCCCTCCGGCCTGGCAGCCGGCCACCCCTTCCCCACCCAGTTCAAAACGTGGGTGAGGTCCTTCGCTGTGTGAGCTGCAATGTCCGAGGCATGTAGGGGCGGTTCAGGCAGGGTCTCCAGCAGCATGACGTTGTAGGCCGGGGACGGGTCTGGGTCGGAGTCCTTGAGCGGCAGAGCTCGGTGTTCACGATGCTGGACCTGGGGCGGTGCAGTAGCAGGAAGTCGTAGGCGTTGAGAAAAATCGACCACCGGAGCATGCGGGGGACAGGATTTGCGTCTGTCGATCTGGCATGAACCCCAAAAGTGGCTTATGGTTGGTGATGATGGTGAAGGGGCGGCCATAAACATAGTCATGGAATTTCTTCACGCTGGCCACGACGATGAGCACCTCCCGGTCGATTTGAACATAGTTCCTCTCCGCAGTGGAGAGGGTCCGGGAGTAGAAAGCAATCGGGGCCTCCCGACCACCTGGCAGCTGGTGGCTCAGAACCGCTCCGATGCCGTAGGGCGAGGCGTCACATGTTAACACAACGGGAAGCTTCTCGTCGAAATGGACGAGCAAGCTGGAGGGAGACAGGAGGGCTTTGGTAGCCTCGAACGCCCGTTGATGCGACTTACCCCACGCCCACGGGGAGGATTTGTCCAGGAGACTGTGGAGCGGCTCGGCAACCGACGCCTTGTTAGGGAGGAAGGCGTGGTTAAAGTTCAGCAGGCCGAGGAACGACTGGAGCTCCTGCTTGCTTTGGGGGGGCGGGACATTGTGGATCGCCTTGATCTTGTCGGGCATGGGATGGATGCCCTCTGCGTCGATCAAGTAGCCCAGGAACTCCACCTGCGGCAGGCCCAGCTGGCACTTCTCTCGCTTGACCGTCAGCCCGGCATCTCGGAAACAGCGGAGCACCCAGCGGACGTGATCCAGGAGCTCGTCATCGGAGCTTGTGGCGATCAAGACGTCGTCAAAGTATGGGACGATGCCAGGCAAGCCCTTCAGGAGGTCTTCCGTCAAATTCTGAAAGATGCCCGGGGCCGTGCTGACCCCGAACTGCAGGCGCGTCATCGGAAGGCACCCCGGTGAGTAACAATTGTCTGTGCCTCGGCCGACTCAGGGTTCACGGGCAGCTGTTGGTAAGCCTGAGTGAGGTCCAGTTTGGCAAACACCCGACCCCCAGCGAGGGAGGCCAGGAGGTGGTTGACAACGGGCACGGGGTAGGCGTGCGGCCGCAGCGCTGTATTAATAGTACATTTGTAGTCCGCGCAGATGCGGACGTCCCTGTTGGGCTTCAGCGGTGTCACGATCGGGGTCTCCCAGGAGGCATTGGGGACCGGTACCAGCACACCCTGAGTGACGAGACGGTCAAGCTCTGCGTCGATCCGGGGCTTGAGGGCGAAGGGGACGCAGCAAGGCTTCAGGCAGATGGGCGCAGCAGGCGGACTGGCAACCCCTTGTAGCAGCCCAGCAGGCCCTTCCACACGTCCTCAAACTCCGCCCAAATGTCGTTAAGGGCAGTCAGGCTGATGTGGTGGAATCCGCCGATGTGAAGGCCGAGGGCCGGAAACCAGTCGAGCCCCAGGAGGCTCACGCAAGGCCCCTCGACCACAATGAGGCAGAGGCATCTGGAATGGTCCTGGAATCGGACGGGCATGCGGGCCTCCCCCCGGACCAGCACCCGGCGTCTCTGATAGTCCCAAATGGTGACGCGGGATGGTCACGGCTCGGGGAGGGAGGCTGTGCGACGGCCCAGGTCACGGTACTTGTCCAGCGATATAATGGAGAGAGCCAACCCGGAGTCCACTTCCATCTCGCAAGGCGCACTGCCGATCTCGAAGACGATGGAGACCTTGTCTGCCCTGTGCACCTTGTGGAGGGAGACGCTGTGCAGCTCGGTATCGCGGCGACCCCTGCGGTCGCTGGTGGGCTCGTCGTCGTCCATCTTTCTTGACTGGGCACGAAGACCGACCCTTCGGCGTCGAGAGACAGGCTTTGGCAATGTGGCCGACCCTGCCGCAAGCCCGGCAAGAGGCGTCGTGGAACCGGCAGGAGCGGCGGTCGTGTCACTCACCACAGCTCGCGCACAGGCGGTCTGTGGTGCCTCGTGCCCGGTGCCCCCGAGAGGCCCCGCGGTCGCTCGGTTTGTGAGCCTCATCCTCGTCGCTGGAGGCCGCGTCGCTGGTGCTCTCGTGGTGGACTGTAACCGGATCGCGGGGAGTCAGTGTGACCCGGTCACCCAGACGTCTGGGACGGGCGGAGGACTCGGCCGCGGCGGCTTCCTTGATGGCCGCGGTCAGCGCGAGGTCCTTCTTGGCGAGGAGCCGGCGCCGCAACTTGTCGCTTCGCAGGCCGAACACGAAGCGGTCTCACAGCCAGTCGTTGAGGTCCAGGAACTCGCAGGAACGAGCGGCCGTGCGTAGTGCTGCGATATATGCAGCTGCAGATTCCCCTGGGTCCTGGTCCCGCAGGTGGAACGCCAAGCGGCAGGTGGCCTGAGTTGGCTGGGGGTTGAAATGGCTCCTCTGCGCCACCATGATTGCAGAAAATGGGGTTGCTTCCAGATCGGCGGGAGCCAGCAGGGACTGAGCGAGGTCGAAGGTCTGGGCACCTCACACGCTGAGGAAGGTGGAGTGCTTCTTCCCAACATCGGTGATGTCGTTGGCGTCGAGGTAGAATGCCAGCCGGCTCGTGTAGCTCTTCCAGGTGCCTGGTTTGGTGGGGTCGAATTCTTCCAGAGACCCCCAGGTAGCCATGTCAGTGAAGTGTTGCGTATCTGGTGTGTCAAAGTGAAGTCAACAAGGGGAGCTGGACTGCCTACCAGGCACTGTGATGTCGTGGAGAATCGCAGGATATTTCAGCAAGAGTGATTTCGTTAGCAAGCCGGACTGCCTACCAGCCTTCGTCGCCACTGTTAAGTCCACGTGGGGATGACACACGAGGTCGAGACGGAGTTCCAACAACAACGCAGCTTTATTGATTTCAGCAATGAACAGATGGAACTGAGGAACTGTACAACCTGACTCTGCTTATATGCACCCCTGGCCCTCGGTGGCCACTCCCACCCTGATCCATAATAGGGGGAAAACAACCCCCAGTTCACCAATGGCATGACCTGGCTTAGGGCCAATGGGATGTGTTGGCTGTGGCCAATCATGCGAGCAGGGCTTAGGAGCCTTCGCCCAGGACTCAAGCTTCTGGGCTTTCTTCGCTATGGTCTTAACTGACGCACATACATTACAGGGTCATCATCACCACCTGAAATGTCTGAGTCCACCTGTCAAATCCCAAAACAACAGGCATCCAAACAGAGTAGTCTAAGAAGCAGTTTATATGAGAAGCATAAGCTGTAATGCGGCAACTTACAGGGAAAGGTAAGAGGAGTCAAGTGAAGGGAGAGCTGGCAGGTTGACACATAAACATAAGAAAGGCACCGTTGGGTACCAGGCAGAGCCTGGTTCCCAAGGTAGATTACAGCTATTGCGCCAGGGCACACACGGTCATAACAAACCTCTGAGCTACTCGACCTTTAGGCCAACTGCACTCTCACACCACCTCAGAACACTTCTGGGGGTACCGGGGCTGTCATCCCCAGCCTATAAGTCTTCTGGCCATCCCAGGGGCTGTCATTCCCACCTGGGAAGTTTTCTGGGGGTACGCGGGGCTGTCATCCCCACCCTAGAACACCTCCGGGGGTTCCAGAGGCTTTCACTCCCCTTGGGGATCTGTCATCACCATGTAAGAACATTTCCAGGGGTTCCAGGGGCTGTCATCCCCACCCAAGAAGACTTCCGGGGGTCCCAGAGGCTTTCACTCCCCTTGGGGATCTGTCATCACCACCTAAGAACACTTCTAGGGGTCCCAGGGGCTGTCATCCCCACCCAAGCACACTTCCGTGGGTCCCAGAGGCTTTCACTCCCCTTGGGGATCTGTCATCACCATCTAAGAAAATTTCCAGGGGTTCCAGGGGCTGTCATCCCCACCCAAGAAGACTTCCGGGGGTCCCAGAGGCTTTCACTCCCCCTGGGGATCTGTCATCACCACCTAAGAAGACTTCTAGGGGTCCCAGGGGCTGTCATCCCCACCCAAGAACACTTCCGGGGGTCCCAGAGGCTTTCACTCCTTTAGAGGATCTGTCATCACCACCTAAGGAGACTTCTAGGGGTCCCAGGGGCTGTCATCCCCACCCAAGAACACCTCCGGGGGTCCCAGAGGCTTTCACTCCCTTAGAGGATCTGTCATCACCACCTAAGAACACTTCTAGGGGTCCCAGGGGCTTTCATCCCCACCCAAGAACACTTCCGGGGGTCCCAGAGGCTTTCATCCCCACCCAAGAACACTTCCGGGGGTCCCAGAATCTTTCACTCCCCTTGGGGATCTGTCATCACCATCTAAAAAGACTTATAGGGGTCGCAGGGGCTATCATCCCCACCCAAGAACACTTCCGGGGGTCCCAGAGGCTTTCACTTCCCTAGAGGATCTGTCATCACCACCTAAGAACCCTTCTAGGGATCCCAGGGGCTGTCATCTCCACCCTAAAACATCTCCAGGGGTCCCAGAGGCTTTCACTCTCCTAGAGGATCTGTCATCACTACCTAAGAAGAATTCTAGGGGTTCCAGGGGCTGTCATCCCCACCCAAGAAGACCTCCTGGGGTCCCAGAGGCTTTCATTCTCCTTGAGGATCTGTCATCACCACCTAAGAACACCTCTAGGGGTTCCAAGGGCTGTCATCCCCACCCTAAAACACTTCCAGAGGTCCCAGAGGCTTACACTCTCCTTGGGGATCTGTCATCACCACCTAAGGAGAATTCTAGGGGTCCCAGGGGCTGTCATCCCCACCCAAGAACACTTCTGAAGGTCCCAGAGGCTTTCACTCCTTTAGAGGATCTGTCATCACCACCTAAGGAGACTTCTAGGGGGTCCAGGGGCTGTCATCCCCACCGTAAAACACTTTCAGGGGTCCCAGAGGCTTTCACTCCCCTTGGGGATCTGTCATACCCACCTAAGGAGACTTTTAGGGGTCCCAGGGGCTGTCATCCCCACCCAAGAACACTTCCGGGGGTCCCAGAGGCTTTCACTCTCCTTGGGGATCTGTCATCACCACCTAAGAACCCTTCTAGGGGTCCCAGGGGCTTTCATCCCTACCCAGGAAAACTTCCGGGGGTCCCAGAGGCTTTCACTCCCCTAGAGGATCTGTCATCACCACCTAAGAACACTTCTAGGGGTCCCAGGGGCTGTCATCCCCACCCAAGAACACTTCCGGGGGTCCCAGAGGGTTTCACTCCCCTAGAGGATCTGTCATCACCACGTAAGAAGACTTCTAGGGGTCCCAGGGGCTGACATCCCAACCCTAAAAAACCTTCCAGGGGACCAAGAGGATTTCACTCCCCTTGGGGATCTGTCATCACCACCTAAGAAGACTTCTAGTGGTCCCAGGGGCTGTCATCCCACCCAAGAAGACCTCTGGGGTTCCCAGAGGCTTTCACTCCCCTCGAGGATCTGTCATCACCACCTACGAAGACTTCTAGGGATCCCAGGGGCTGTCATTCCCACCCAAGAACACTTCCGGGGGTCCCAGAGGCTTTCACTCCCCTAGAGGATCTGTCATCACCACCTAAGAACCCTTCTAGGGATCCCAGGGGCTGTCATCTCCACCCTAAAACACTTCCAGGGGTCCCAGAGGCTTTCACTCTCCAAGAGGATCTGTCATCACTACCTAAGAAGAATGCTAGGGGTCCCAGGGGCTGTCATCCCCACCCAAGAAGACCGCCTGGGGTCCCAGAGGCTTTCACTCTCCTTAAGGATCTGTCATCACCACCTAATAATACTTCTAGGGGTCGCAAGGGCTGTCATCCCCACCCTAAAACACTTCCAGGGGTCCCAGAGGCTTTCACTCTCCAAGAGGATCTGTCATCACCACCTAAGGAGAATTCTAGGGGTCCCAGGGGCTGTCATCCCCACCCAAGAACACTTCTGAAGGTCCCAGAGGCTTTCAATCCTTTAGAGGATCTGTCATCACCACCTAAGAACACTTCTAGGGGTTGCAGGGGCTGTCATCCCCACCGTAAAAAAATTCCAGGGGTCCCAGAGGCTTTCACTCCCCTTGGGGATCTGTCATCACCACCTAAGAACACTTCTAGGGGTCCCAGGGGCTGTCATCCCCACCCAAGAACACTTCCGGGGGTCCCAGAGTCTTTCACTACCCTTGGGGATCTGTCATCACCACCTAAGAAGACTTCTAGGGGTCCCAGGTCCTTTCATCCCCACCCAAGAACACTTCCGGGGGTCCCAGATTCTTTCACTACCCTTGGGGATCTGTCATAACCACCTAAGAAGTCTTCTAGGGGTGCCAGGGGCTGTCATCCCCACCCTAGAACACCTCCGGGAGTCCAAGAAGCTTTCAATCTCCTTGAGGATCTGTCATCACCACCTAAGAACACTTCTAGGGGTCCCAAGGGCTGTCATCCCCTCCCTAAAACACTTCCAGGGTTCCCAGAGGCTTTCACTCCCCTTGGGGATCTGTCATCACCACCTAAGAAGATTTCTAGGGGTCCCAGGGGCTGTCATCACCACCCAAGAATACCTCTGGGGTTCCCAGAGGCTTTCACTCTCCTTGAGGATCTGTCATCAGCACCTAAGAAGACTTCTAGGGGTCCCAGGGGCTGTCATCCCCGCCCAAGAACACTTCCCGGGGTCCCAGAGGCTTTCACTCCCCTTGGGGATCTGTCATCACCACCTAAGAAGACTTCTAGGGGTCCCAGGTCCTTTCATCCCCACCCAAGAACACTTCCGGTGGTCCCAGATTCTTTCACTACCCTTGGGGATCTGTCATCACCACCTAAGAAGTCTTCTAGGGGTGCCAGGGGCTGTCATCCCCACCCAAGTACACCTCCGGGAGTCCAAGAAGCTTTCACTCTCCTTGAGGATCTGTCATCACCACCTAAGAACACTTCTAGGGGTCCCAAGGGCTGTCATCCCCACCCAAGAAGACCTCTGGGGTTCCCAGAGGCTTTAACTCCCCTTAAGGATCTGTCATCACCACCTAAGAAGACTTCTAGGGGTCCCAGGGGCTGTCATCCCCACCCAAGAACACTTCCGGGGGTTCCCAGAGGCTTTCACTCCCCTAGAGGATCTGTCATCACCACCTAAGAACACTTCCAGGAGTCCCAGAGGCTTACACTCCCCTTGGGGATCTGTCATCACCACCTAAGGAGACTTCTAGGGGTCCCAGGGGCTGTCTTCCCCACCCAAGAACACTTCCGGGGGTCCCAGAGGCTTTCACTCCTTTAGAGGATCTGTCATCACCACCTAAGAAGATTTCTAGGGGTCCCAGGGGCTGTCATCCCCACCCAAGAACACCTCCGGGGGTCCCAGAGGCTTTCACTCCTTTAGAGGATCTGTCATCACCACCGAAGAACACTTCTAGGGGTCCCAGGGGCTGTCATCCCCACCCAAGAACACTTCTGGGGCTCCCAGAGGCTTTCACTGCCCTTGGGGATCTGTCATCACCACCTAAGAACACTTCTAGGGGTCCCAGGTCCTTTCATCCCCACCCAAGAACACTTCCGGGGGTCCCAGAGTCTTTCACTACCCTTGGGGATCTGTCATCACCCCCTAAGCAGTCTTCTAGGGGTGCCAGGGGCTGTCATCCCCACCCAAGAACACTTCTGGGGCTCCCAGAGGCTTTCACTGCCCTTGGGGATCTGTCATCACCACCTAAGAACACTTCTAGGGGTCCCAGGTCCTTTCATCCCCACCCAAGAACACTTCCGGGGGTCCCAGAGTCTTTCACTACCCTTGGGGATCTGTCATCACCCCCTAAGCAGTCTTCTAGGGGTGCCAGGGGCTGTCATCCCCACCCAAGAACACTTCTGGGGCTCCCAGAGGCTTTCACTACCCTTGGGGATCTGTCATCACCCCCTAAGCAGTCTTCTAGGGGTGCCAGGGGCTGTCATCCCCACCCAAGAACACCTCCGGGAGTCCAAGAAGCTTTCACTCTCCTTGAGGATCTGTCATCACCACCTAAGAACACTTCTAGGGGTCCCAGGGGCTGTCATCCCCACCCAAGAAGACCTCTGGGGTTCCCAGAGGCTTTAACTCCCCTTAAGGATCTGTCATCACCACCTAAAAAGACTTCTAGGGGTCCCAGGGGCTGTCATCCCCACCCAAGAACACTTCCGGGGGTTCCCAGAGGCTTTCACTCCCCTAGAGGATCTGTCATCACCACCTAAGAACACTTCCAGGAGTCCCAGAGGCTTACACTCCCCTTGGGGATCTGTCATCACCACCTAAGGAGACTTCTAGGGGTCCCAGGGGCTGTCATCCCCACCCAAGAACACTTCCGGGGGTCCCAAAGGCTTTCACTCCTTTAGAGGATCTGTCATCACCACCTAAGGAGACTTCTAGGGTTCCCAGGGGCTGTCATCCCCACCCAAGAACACCTCCGGGGGTCCCAGAGGCTTTCACTCCTTTAGAGGATCTGTCATCACCACCTAAGAACACTTCTAGGGGTCCCAGGGGCTGTCATCCCCACCCAAGAACACTTCTGGGGCTCCCAGAGGCTTTCACTGCCCTTGGGGATCTGTCATCACCACCTAAGAACACTTCTAGGGGTCCCAGGTCCTTTCATCCCCACCCAAGAACACTTCCGGGGGTCCCAGAGTCTTTCACTACCCTTGGGGATCTGTCATCACCCCCTAAGCAATCTTCTAGGGGTGCCAGGGGCTTTCATCCCCACCCAAGAACACTTCTGGAGCTCCCAGAGGCTTTCACTGCCGTTGGGGATCTGTCATCACCACCTAAGAACACTTGTAGGGGTCCCAGGTCCTTTCATCCCCACCCAAGAACACTTCCGGGGGTCCCAGAGGCTTTCACTCTCCTTGGGGATCTGTCATCACCACCTAAGAACCCTTCTAGGGGTCCCAGGGGCTTTCATCCCTACCCAGGAACACTTCCGGGGGTCCCAGAGGCTTTCACTCCCCTAGAGGATCTGTCATCACCACCTAAGAACACTTCTAGGGGTCCCAGGGGCTGTCATCCCCACCCAAGAACACTTCCGGGGGTCCCAGAGGGTTTCACTCCCCTAGAGGATCTGTCATCACCACGTAAGAAGACTTCTAGGGGTCCCAGGGGCTGACATCCCAACCCTAAAAAACCTTCCAGGGGACCAAGAGGATTTCACTCCCCTTGGGGATCTGTCATCACCACCTAAGAAGACTTCTAGTGGTCCCAGGGGCTGTCATCCCACCCAAGAAGACCTCTGGGGTTCCCAGAGGCTTTCACTCCCCTCGAGGATCTGTCATCACCACCTACGAAGACTTCTAGGGATCCCAGGGGCTGTCATTCCCACCCAAGAACACTTCCGGGGGTCCCAGAGGCTTTCACTCCCCTAGAGGATCTGTCATCACCACCTAAGAACCCTTCTAGGGATCCCAGGGGCTGTCATCTCCACCCTAAAACACTTCCAGGGGTCCCAGAGGCTTTCACTCTCCAAGAGGATCTGTCATCACTACCTAAGAAGAATGCTAGGGGTCCCAGGGGCTGTCATCCCCACCCAAGAAGACCGCCTGGGGTCCCAGAGGCTTTCACTCTCCTTGAGGATCTGTCATCACCACCTAATAACACTTCTAGGGGTCGCAAGGGCTGTCATCCCCACCCTAAAACACTTCCAGGGGTCCCAGAGGCTTTCACTCTCCAAGAGGATCTGTCATCACCACCTAAGGAGAATTCTAGGGGTCCCAGGGGCTGTCATCCCCACCCAAGAACACTTCTGAAGGTCCCAGAGGCTTTCACTCCTTTAGAGGATCTGTCATCACCACCTAAGAACACTTCTAGGGGTTGCAGGGGCTGTCATCCCCACCGTAAAAAAATTCCAGGGGTCCCAGAGGCTTTCACTCCCCTTGGGGATCTGTCATCACCACCTAAGAACACTTCTAGGGGTCCCAGGGGCTGTCATCCCCACCCAAGAACACTTCCGGGGGTCCCAGAGTCTTTCACTACCCTTGGGGATCTGTCATCACCACCTAAGAAGACTTCTAGGGGTCCCAGGTCCTTTCATCCCCACCCAAGAACACTTCCGGGGGTCCCAGATTCTTTCACTACCCTTGGGGATCTGTCATAACCACCTAAGAAGTCTTCTAGGGGTGCCAGGGGCTGTCATCCCCACCCAAGAACACCTCCGGGAGTCCAAGAAGCTTTCAATCTCCTTGAGGATCTGTCATCACCACCTAAGAACACTGCTAGGGGTCCCAAGGGCTGTCATCCCCTCCCTAAAACACTTCCAGGGTTCCCAGAGGCTTTCACTCCCCTTGGGGATCTGTCATCACCACCTAAGAAGATTTCTAGGGGTCCCAGGGGCTGTCATCACCACCCAAGAATACCTCTGGGGTTCCCAGAGGCTTTCACTCTCCTTGAGGATCTGTCATCAGCACCTAAGAAGACTTCTAGGGGTCCCAGGGGCTGTCATCCCCGCCCAAGAACACTTCCCGGGGTCCCAGAGGCTTTCACTCCCCTTGGGGATCTGTCATCACCACCTAAGAAGACTTCTAGGGGTCCCAGGTCCTTTCATCCCCACCCAAGAACACTTCCGGTGGTCCCAGATTCTTTCACTACCCTTGGGGATCTGTCATCACCACCTAAGAAGTCTTCTAGGGGTGCCAGGGGCTGTCATCCCCACCCAAGTACACCTCCGGGAGTCCAAGAAGCTTTCACTCTCCTTGAGGATCTGTCATCACCACCTAAGAACACTTCTAGGGGTCCCAAGGGCTGTCATCCCCACCCAAGAAGACCTCTGGGGTTCCCAGAGGCTTTAACTCCCCTTAAGGATCTGTCATCACCACCTAAGAAGACTTCTAGTGGTCCCAGGGGCTGTCATCCCCACCCAAGAACACTTCCGGGGGTTCCCAGAGGCTTTCACTCCCCTAGAGGATCTGTCATCACCACCTAAGAACACTTCCAGGAGTCCCAGAGGCTTACACTCCCCTTGGGGATCTGTCATCACCACCTAAGGAGACTTCTAGGGGTCCCAGGGGCTGTCTTCCCCACCCAAGAACACTTCCGGGGGTCCCAGAGGCTTTCACTCCTTTAGAGGATCTGTCATCACCACCTAAGAAGATTTCTAGGGGTCCCAGGGGCTGTCATCCCCACCCAAGAACACCTCCGGGGGTCCCAGAGGCTTTCACTCCTTTAGAGGATCTGTCATCACCACCGAAGAACACTTCTAGGGGTCCCAGGGGCTGTCATCCCCACCCAAGAACACTTCTGGGGCTCCCAGAGGCTTTCACTGCCCTTGGGGATCTGTCATCACCACCTAAGAACACTTCTAGGGGTCCCAGGTCCTTTCATCCCCACCCAAGAACACTTCCGGGGGTCCCAGAGTCTTTCACTACCCTTGGGGATCTGTCATCACCCCCTAAGCAGTCTTCTAGGGGTGCCAGGGGCTGTCATCCCCACCCAAGAACACTTCTGGGGCTCCCAGAGGCTTTCACTGCCCTTGGGGATCTGTCATCACCACCTAAGAACACTTCTAGGGGTCCCAGGTCCTTTCATCCCCACCCAAGAACACTTCCGGGGGTCCCAGAGTCTTTCACTACCCTTGGGGATCTGTCATCACCCCCTAAGCAGTCTTCTAGGGGTGCCAGGGGCTGTCATCCCCACCCAAGAACACTTCTGGGGCTCCCAGAGGCTTTCACTACCCTTGGGGATCTGTCATCACCCCCTAAGCAGTCTTCTAGGGGTGCCAGGGGCTGTCATCCCCACCCAAGAACACCTCCGGGAGTCCAAGAAGCTTTCACTCTCCTTGAGGATCTGTCATCACCACCTAAGAACACTTCTAGGGGTCCCAGGGGCTGTCATCCCCACCCAAGAAGACCTCTGGGGTTCCCAGAGGCTTTAACTCCCCTTAAGGATCTGTCATCACCACCTAAAAAGACTTCTAGGGGTCCCAGGGGCTGTCATCCCCACCCAAGAACACTTCCGGGGGTTCCCAGAGGCTTTCACTCCCCTAGAGGATCTGTCATCACCACCTAAGAACACTTCCAGGAGTCCCAGAGGCTTACACTCCCCTTGGGGATCTGTCATCACCACCTAAGGAGACTTCTAGGGGTCCCAGGGGCTGTCATCCCCACCCAAGAACACTTCCGGGGGTCCCAGAGGCTTTCACTCCTTTAGAGGATCTGTCATCACCACCTAAGGAGACTTCTAGGGTTCCCAGGGGCTGTCATCCCCACCCAAGAACACCTCCGGGGGTCCCAGAGGCTTTCACTCCTTTAGAGGATCTGTCATCACCACCTAAGAACACTTCTAGGGGTCCCAGGGGCTGTCATCCCCACCCAAGAACACTTCTGGGGCTCCCAGAGGCTTTCACTGCCCTTGGGGATCTGTCATCACCACCTAAGAACACTTCTAGGGGTCCCAGGTCCTTTCATCCCCACCCAAGAACACTTCCGGGGGTCCCAGAGTCTTTCACTACCCTTGGGGATCTGTCATCACCCCCTAAGCAATCTTCTAGGGGTGCCAGGGGCTTTCATCCCCACCCAAGAACACTTCTGGAGCTCCCAGAGGCTTTCACTGCCGTTGGGGATCTGTCATCACCACCTAAGAACACTTGTAGGGGTCCCAGGTCCTTTCATCCCCACCCAAGAACACTTCCGGGGGTCCCAGAGTCTTTCACTACCCTTGGGGATCTGTCATCACCCCCTAAGCAGTCTTCTAGGGGTGCCAGGGGCTGTCATCCCCACCCAAGAACTCCTCCGGGAGTCCAAGAAGCTTTCACTCTCCTTGAGGATCTGTCTTCACCACCTAAGAACACTTCTAGGGGTCCCAAGGGCTGTCATCCCCACCCTAAAACACTTCCAGGGTTCCCAGAGGCTTTCAATCCCCTTGGGGATCTGTCATCACCACCTAAGAAGATTTCTAGGGGTCCCAGGGGCTGTCATCCCCACCCAAGAATACCTCTGGGGTTCCCAGAGGCTTTCACTCTCCTTGAGGATCTGTCATCAGCACTAAGAAGACTTCTAGGCGTCCCAGGGGCTGTCATCCCCACCCAAGAACACTTCCAGGGGTCCCAGAGGCTTTCACTCCCCTTGGGGATCTGTCATCACCACCTAAGAAGACTTCTAGGGGTCCCAGGTCCTTTCATCCCCACCCAAGAAACCCTTCCGGGGGTCCCAGATTCTTTCACTACCCTTGGGGATCTGTCATCACCACCTAAGAAGTCTTCTAGGGGTGCCAGGGGCTGTCATCCCCAACCAAGAACACCTCCGGGAGTCCAAGAAACTTTCACTCTCCTTGAGGATCTGTCATCACCACCTACGAACACTTCTAGGGGTCCCCGGGGCTGTCACCCCCACCCAAGAAGACCTCTGGGATTCCCAGAGGCTTTAACTCCCCTTAAGGATCTGTCATCACCACGTAAGAAGACTTCTACGGGTTCCCAGGGGCTATCATCCCCACCCAAGAACACTTCCGGGGGTTCCCAGAGGCTTTCACTCCCCTAGAGGATCTGTCATCACCACCTAAGGAGACTTCTAGGGGTCCCAGGGGCTGTCATCCCCACCCAAGAACACTTCCGGGGGTCCCAGAGGCTTTCACTCCTTTAGAGGATCTGTCATCACCACCTAAGGAGACTTCTAGGGGTCCCAGGGGCTGTCATCCCCACCCAAGAACACCTCCGGGGGTCCCAGAGGCTTTCACTCCTTTATAGGATCTGTCATCACCACCTAAGAACACATCTAGGGGTCCCAGGGGCTGTCATCCCCACCCAAGAACACTTCCGGGGGTCCCAGAGTCTTTCACTACCCTTGGGGATCTGTCATCACCCCCTAAGCAGTCTTCCAGGGGTGCCAGGGGCTGTCATCCCCACCCAAGAACACTTCTGGGGCTCCCAGAGGCTTTCACTGCCCTTGGGGATCTGTCATCACCACCTAAGAACACTTCCAGGGGTCCCAGGTCCTTTCATCCCCACCCAAGAACACTTCCGGGGGTCCCAGAGTCTTTCACTACCCTTGGGGATCTGTCATCACCCCCTAAGCAGTCTTCTAGGGGTGCCAGGGGCTGTCATCCCCACCCAAGAACACCTCCGGGGGTCCAAGAGGCTTTCACTCCTTTAGAGGATCTGTCATCACCACCTAAGGAGACTTCTAGGGGTCCCAGGGGCTGTCATCCCCACCCAAGAACACCTCCGGGGGTCCCAGAGGCTTTCACTCCTTTAGAGGATCTGTCATCAGCACCTAAGAACACTTCTAGGGGTCCCAGGGGCTGTCATCCCCACCCAAGAAGACCTCTGGGGTTCCCAAAAGGTTTCACTCTCCTTGAGGATCTGTCATCACCCCCTAAGCAGTCTTCTAGGGGTGCCAGGGGCTGTCATCCCCACCCAAGAACACCTCCGAGGGTCCAAGAGACTTTCACTCTCCTTGAGTATCTGTCATCACCACCTAAGAACACTTCTAGGGGTCCCAAGGTCTGTCATCCCCACCCTAAAACACTTCCAGGGGTCCCAGAGGCTTTCACTCCCCTTGGGGATCTGTCATCACCACCTAAGATGATTTCTAGTGGTCCCAGGGGCTGTCATCCCCACCCAAGAATACCTCTGGGGTTCCCAGAGGCTTTCTCTCTCCTTGAGGATCTGTCATCACCACCTAAGAAGACTACTAGGGGTCGCAGGGGCTGTCATCCCCACCCAAGAACACTTCCAGGGGTCCCAGAGGCTTACACTCCCCTTGGGGATCTGTCATCACCACCTAAGAACACTTCTAGGGGTCCCAGGGACTGTCATCCCCACCCAAGAACACCTCCGGGGGTCCCAGAGGCTTTCACTCCTTTAGAGGATCTGTCATCACCACCTAAGAACACTTCTAGGGGTCCCAGGGGCTGTCATCCCCACCCAAGAACACTTCCGGGGGTTCCCAGAGGCTTTCACTCCCCTAGAGGATCTGTCATCACCACCTAAGAACACTTCTAGGGGTCCCAAGGGCTTTCATCCCCACCCTAAAACACTTCCAGGGGTCCCAGAGGCTTACACTCCCCTTGGGGATCTGTCCTCACCACCTAAAAACACTTCTAGGAGTCCCAGGGGCTGTCATCCCCACCCAAGAACACCTTCGGGGGTCCCAGAGGCTTTCACTCCTTTAGAGGATCTGTCATCACCACCTAAGAACACTTCTAGGGGTCCCAGGGGCTGTCATCCCCACCCAAGAAGACTTCCGGGGTTCCCAGATTCTTTCACTACCCTTGGGGATCTGTCATCACCACCTAAGAAGTCTTCTAGGGGTGCCAGGGGCTGTCATCCCCACCCAAGAACACCTCCGGGAGTCCAATAAGCTTTCACTCTCCTTGAGGATCTGTCATCACCACCTAAGAACACTTCTAGGGGTCCCAAGGGCTGTCATCCCCACCCTAAAACACTTCCAGGGTTCCCAGAGGCTTTCACTCCCCTTGGGGATCTGTCATCACCACCTAAGAAGATTTCTAGAGGTCCCAGGGGCTGTCATCCCCACCCAAGAATACCTCTGGGGTTCCCAGAGGCTTTCACTCTCCTTGAGGATCTGTCATCAGCACCTAAGAAGACTTCTAGGGGTCCCAGGGGCTGTCATCCCCACCCAAGAACACTTCCAGGGGTCCCAGAGGCTTTCACTCCCCTTGGGGATTTGTCATCACCACCTAAGAAGATTTCTAGAGGTTCCAGGGGCTGTCATCCCCACCCAAGAACACCTCCGGGAGTCCAATAAGCTTTCACTCTCCTTGAGGATCTGTCATCACCACCTAAGAAGACTTCTAGGGGTCCCAGGGGCTGTCATCCCCACCCAAGAACACTTCCAGGGGTCCCAGAGGCTTTCACTCCCCTTGGGGATCTGTCATCACCACCTAAGAAGATTTCTAGAGGTCCCAGGGGCTGTCATCCCCACCCAAGAATACCTCTGGGGTTCCCAGAGGCTTTCACTCTCCTTGAGGATCTGTCATCAGCACCTAAGAAGACTTCTAGGGGTCCCACGGGCTGTCATCCCCACCCAAGAACACCTCTGGGGATCCCAGAGGCTTTCACTCCTTTAGAGGATCTGTCATCACCACCTAAGAACACTTCTAGGGGTCCCAGGGGCTGTCATCCCCACCCAAGAACACTTCCGGGGGTTCCCAGAGGCTTTCACTCCCCTAGAGGATCTGTCATCACCACCTAAGAACACTTCTAGGGGTCCCAAGGGCTTTCATCCCCACCCTAAAACACTTCCAGCGGTCCCAGAGGCTTACACTCCCCTTGGGGATCTGTCATCACCACCTAAGAACACTTCTAGGGGTCCCAGGGGCTGTCATCCCCACCCAAGAACACCTCCGGGGGTCCCAGAGGCTTTCACTCCTTTAGAGGATCTGTCATCACCACCTAAGAACATTTCTAGGGGTCCCAGGGGCTGTCATCCCCACCCAAGAACACTTCCGGGGGTCCCAGATTCTTTCACTACCCTTGGGGATCTGTCATCACCACCTAAGAAGTCTTCTAGGGGTGCCAGGGGCTGTCATCCCCACCCAAGAACACCTCCGGGAGTGCAATAAGCTTTCACTCTCCTTGAGGATCTGTCATCACCACCTAAGAACACTTCTAGGGGTCCCAAGGGCTGTCATCCCCACCCTAAAACACTTCCAGGGTTCCCAGAGGCTTTCACTCCCCTTGGGGATCTGTCATCACCACCTAAGAAGATTTCTAGAGGTCCCAGGGGCTGTCATCCCCACCCAAGAATACCTCTGGGGTTCCCAGAGGCTTTCACTCTCCTTGAGGATCTGTCATCAGCACCTAAGAAGACTTCTAGGGGTCCCAGGGGCTGTCATCGCCACCCAAGAACACTTCCAGGGGTCCCAGAGGCTTTCACTCCCCTTGGGGATTTGTCATCACCACCTAAGAAGACTTCTAGGGGTCCCAGGTCCTTTCATCCCCACCCAAGAACACTTCCGGGGGTCCCAGATTCTTTCACTACCCTTGGGGATCTGTCATCACCACCTAAGAAGTCTTCTAGGGGTGCCAGGGGCTGTCATCCCCAACCAAGAACACCTCCGGGAGTCCAAGAAGCTTTCACTCTCCTTGAGGATCTGTCATCACCACCTAAGAACACTTCTAGGGGTCCCCGGGGCTGTCATCCCCACCCAAGAAGACCTCTGGGGTTCCCAGAGGCTTTAACTCCCCTTAAGGATCTGTCATCACCACCTAAGAAGACTTCTAGGGGTCCCAGGGGCTGTCATCCCCACCCAAGAACACTTCCGGGGGTTCCCAGAGTCTTTCACTCCCCTAGAGGATCTGTCATCACCACCTAAGAACACTTCCAGGGGTCCCAGAGGCTTACACTCCCCTTGGTGATCTGTCATCACCACCTAAGGAGACTTCTAGGGGTCCCAGGGGCTGTCATCCCCACCCAAGAACACTTCCGGGGGTCCCAGAGGCTTTCACTCCTTTAGAGGATCTGTCATCACCACCTAAGGAGACTTCTAGGGGTCCCAGGGGCTGTCATCCCCACCCAAGAACACCTCCGGGGGTCCCAGAGGCTTTCACTCCTTTAGAGGATCTGTCATCACTACCGAAGAACACTTCTAGGGGTCCCAGGGGCTGTCATCCCCACCCAAGAACACTTCTGGGGCTCCCAGAGGCTTTCACTGCCCTTGGGGATCTGTCATCACCACCTAAGAACACTTCTAGGGGTCCCAGGTCCTTTCATCCCCACCCAAGAACACTTCCGGGGGTCCCAGAGTCTTTCACTACCCTTGGGGATCTGTCATCACCCCCTAAGCAGACTTCTAGGGGTGCCAGGGGCTGTCATCCCCACCCAAAAACACTTCTGGGGCTCCCAGAGGTTTTCACTGCCCTTGGGGATCTGTCATCACCACCTAAGAACACTTCTAGGGGTCCCAGGTCCTTTCATCCCCACCCAAGAACACTTCCGGGGGTCCCAGAGTCTTTCACTACCCTTGGGGATCTGTCATCACCCCCTAAGCAGTCTTCTAGGGGTGCCAGGGGCTGTCATCCCCACCCAAGAACACCTCCGGGGGTCCAAGAGGCTTTCACTCCTTTAGAGGATCTGTCATCACCAACTAAGGAGACTTCTAGGGGTCCCAGGGGCTGTCATCCCCACCCAAGAACACCTCTGGGGGTCCCAGAGGCTTTCACTCCTTTAGAGGATCTGTCATCACCACCTAAGAACACTTCTAGGGGTCCCAGGGGCTGTCATCCCCACCCAAGAAGACCTCTGGGGTTCCCAGAGGCTTTCACTCCCCTTGGGGATCTGTCATCACCACCTAAGATGATTTCTAGTGGTCCCAGGGGCTGTCATCCCCACCCAAGAATACCTCTGGGGTTCCCAGAGGCTTTCTCTCTCCTTGAGGATCTGTCATCACCACCTAAGAAGACTACTAGGGGTCGCAGGGGCTGTCATCCCCACCCAAGAACACTTCCAGGGGTCCCAGAGGCTTACACTCCCCTTGGGGATCTGTCATCACCACCTAAGAACACTTCTAGGGGTCCCAGGGGCTGTCATCCCCACCCAAGAACACCTCCGGGGGTCCCAGAGGCTTTCACTCCTTTAGAGGATCTGTCATCACCACCTAAAAACACTTCTAGGGGTCCCAGGGGCTGTCATCCCCACCCAAGAACACTTCCGGGGGTTCCCAGAGGCTTTCACTCCCCTAGAGGATCTGTCATCACCACCTAAGAACACTTCTAGGGGTCCCAAGGGCTTTCATCCCCACCCTAAAACACTTCCAGGGGTCCCAGAGGCTTACACTCCCCTTGGGGATCTGTCCTCACCACCTAAAAACACTTCTAGGAGTCCCAGGGGCTGTCATCCCCACCCAAGAACACCTTCGGGGGTCCCAGAGGCTTTCACTCCTTTAGAGGATCTGTCATCACCACCTAAGAACACTTCTAGGGGTCCCAGGGGCTGTCATCCCCACCCAAGAAGACTTCCGGGGTTCCCAGATTCTTTCACTACCCTTGGGGATCTGTCATCACCACCTAAGAAGTCTTCTAGGGGTGCCAGGGGCTGTCATCCCCACCCAAGAACACCTCCGGGAGTCCAATAAGCTTTCACTCTCCTTGAGGATCTGTCATCACCACCTAAGAACACTTCTAGGGGTCCCAAGGGCTGTCATCCCCACCCTAAAACACTTCCAGGGTTCCCAGAGGCTTTCACTCCCCTTGGGGATCTGTCATCACCACCTAAGAAGATTTCTAGAGGTCCCAGGGGCTGTCATCCCCACCCAAGAATACCTCTGGGGTTCCCAGAGGCTTTCACTCTCCTTGAGGATCTGTCATCAGCACCTAAGAAGACTTCTAGGGGTCCCAGGGGCTGTCATCCCCACCCAAGAACACTTCCAGGGGTCCCAGAGGCTTTCACTCCCCTTGGGGATTTGTCATCACCACCTAAGAAGATTTCTAGAGGTTCCAGGGGCTGTCATCCCCACCCAAGAACACCTCCGGGAGTCCAATAAGCTTTCACTCTCCTTGAGGATCTGTCATCACCACCTAAGAAGACTTCTAGGGGTCCCAGGGGCTGTCATCCCCACCCAAGAACACTTCCAGGGGTCCCAGAGGCTTTCACTCCCCTTGGGGATCTGTCATCACCACCTAAGAAGATTTCTAGAGGTCCCAGGGGCTGTCATCCCCACCCAAGAATACCTCTGGGGTTCCCAGAGGCTTTCACTCTCCTTGAGGATCTGTCATCAGCACCTAAGAAGACTTCTAGGGGTCCCACGGGCTGTCATCCCCACCCAAGAACACCTCTGGGGATCCCAGAGGCTTTCACTCCTTTAGAGGATCTGTCATCACCACCTAAGAACACTTCTAGGGGTCCCAGGGGCTGTCATCCCCACCCAAGAACACTTCCGGGGGTTCCCAGAGGCTTTCACTCCCCTAGAGGATCTGTCATCACCACCTAAGAACACTTCTAGGGGTCCCAAGGGCTTTCATCCCCACCCTAAAACACTTCCAGCGGTCCCAGAGGCTTACACTCCCCTTGGGGATCTGTCATCACCACCTAAGAACACTTCTAGGGGTCCCAGGGGCTGTCATCCCCACCCAAGAACACCTCCGGGGGTCCCAGAGGCTTTCACTCCTTTAGAGGATCTGTCATCACCACCTAAGAACATTTCTAGGGGTCCCAGGGGCTGTCATCCCCACCCAAGAACACTTCCGGGGGTCCCAGATTCTTTCACTACCCTTGGGGATCTGTCATCACCACCTAAGAAGTCTTCTAGGGGTGCCAGGGGCTGTCATCCCCACCCAAGAACACCTCCGGGAGTCCAATAAGCTTTCACTCTCCTTGAGGATCTGTCATCACCACCTAAGAACACTTCTAGGGGTCCCAAGGGCTGTCATCCCCACCCTAAAACACTTCCAGGGTTCCCAGAGGCTTTCACTCCCCTTGGGGATCTGTCATCACCACCTAAGAAGATTTCTAGAGGTCCCAGGGGCTGTCATCCCCACCCAAGAATACCTCTGGGGTTCCCAGAGGCTTTCACTCTCCTTGAGGATCTGTCATCAGCACCTAAGAAGACTTCTAGGGGTCCCAGGGGCTGTCATCGCCACCCAAGAACACTTCCAGGGGTCCCAGAGGCTTTCACTCCCCTTGGGGATTTGTCATCACCACCTAAGAAGACTTCTAGGGGTCCCAGGTCCTTTCATCCCCACCCAAGAACACTTCCGGGGGTCCCAGATTCTTTCACTACCCTTGGGGATCTGTCATCACCACCTAAGAAGTCTTCTAGGGGTGCCAGGGGCTGTCATCCCCAACCAAGAACACCTCCGGGAGTCCAAGAAGCTTTCACTCTCCTTGAGGATCTGTCATCACCACCTAAGAACACTTCTAGGGGTCCCCGGGGCTGTCATCCCCACCCAAGAAGACCTCTGGGGTTCCCAGAGGCTTTAACTCCCCTTAAGGATCTGTCATCACCACCTAAGAAGACTTCTAGGGGTCCCAGGGGCTGTCATCCCCACCCAAGAACACTTCCGGGGGTTCCCAGAGTCTTTCACTCCCCTAGAGGATCTGTCATCACCACCTAAGAACACTTCCAGGGGTCCCAGAGGCTTACACTCCCCTTGGTGATCTGTCATCACCACCTAAGGAGACTTCTAGGGGTCCCAGGGGCTGTCATCCCCACCCAAGAACACTTCCGGGGGTCCCAGAGGCTTTCACTCCTTTAGAGGATCTGTCATCACCACCTAAGGAGACTTCTAGGGGTCCCAGGGGCTGTCATCCCCACCCAAGAACACCTCCGGGGGTCCCAGAGGCTTTCACTCCTTTAGAGGATCTGTCATCACTACCGAAGAACACTTCTAGGGGTCCCAGGGGCTGTCATCCCCACCCAAGAACACTTCTGGGGCTCCCAGAGGCTTTCACTGCCCTTGGGGATCTGTCATCACCACCTAAGAACACTTCTAGGGGTCCCAGGTCCTTTCATCCCCACCCAAGAACACTTCCGGGGGTCCCAGAGTCTTTCACTACCCTTGGGGATCTGTCATCACCCCCTAAGCAGACTTCTAGGGGTGCCAGGGGCTGTCATCCCCACCCAAAAACACTTCTGGGGCTCCCAGAGGTTTTCACTGCCCTTGGGGATCTGTCATCACCACCTAAGAACACTTCTAGGGGTCCCAGGTCCTTTCATCCCCACCCAAGAACACTTCCGGGGGTCCCAGAGTCTTTCACTACCCTTGGGGATCTGTCATCACCCCCTAAGCAGTCTTCTAGGGGAGCCAGGGGCTGTCATCCCCACCCAAGAACACCTCCGGGGGTCCAAGAGGCTTTCACTCCTTTAGAGGATCTGTCATCACCAACTAAGGAGACTTCTAGGGGTCCCAGGGGCTGTCATCCCCACCCAAGAACACCTCTGGGGGTCCCAGAGGCTTTCACTCCTTTAGAGGATCTGTCATCACCACCTAAGAACACTTCTAGGGGTCCCAGGGGCTGTCATCCCCACCCAAGAAGACCTCTGGGGTTCCCAGAGGCTTTCACTCTCCTTGAGGATCTGTCATCACCCCCTAAGCAGTCTTCTAGGGGTGCCAGGGGCTGTCATCCCCACCCAAGAACACCTCCGGGGGTCCAAGAGGCTTTCACTCTCCTTGAGTATCTGTCATCACCACCTAAGAGCACTTCTAGGGGTCCCAAGGTCTGTCATCCCCACCCTAAAACACTTCCAGGGGTCCCAGAGGCTTTCACTCCCCTTGGGGATCTGTCATCACCACCTAAGATGATTTCTAGTGGTCCCAGGGGCTGTCATCCCCACCCAAGAATACCTCTGGGGTTCCCAGAGGCTTTCTCTCTCCTTGAGGATCTCTCATCACCACCTAAGAAGACTTCTAGGGGTCCCAGGGGCTTTCACTCCCCTTGGGGATCTGTCATCACCACCTAAGAAAACTTCTAGGGGTCCCAGGGGATGTCATCCCCACCCAAGAACACTTCCAGGGATCCCAGAGGCTTTCACTCCCCTTGGGGATCTGTCATCACCACCTAAGAAGACTTCTAGGGGTCCCAGGGAATGTCATCCCCACCCAAGAAGACCTCTGGGGTTCCCAGAGGTTTTCACTCCCCTTAAGGATCTGTCATCACCACCTAAGAAGACTTCTAGGGGTCCCAGGGGCTGTCATCCCCACCCAAGAACACTTCCAGGGGTTCCCAGAGGCTTTCACTCCCTTAGAGGATCTGTCATCACCACCTAAGAACACTTCTAGGGGTCCCAAGGGCTTTCATCCCCACCCTAAAACACTTCCAGGGGTCCCAGAGGCTTACACTCCCCTTGGGGATCTGTCATCACCACCTAAGAACACTTCTAGGGGTCCCAGGGGCTGTCATCCCAACCCAAGAACACCTCCGGGGGTCCCAGAGGCTTTCACTCCTTTAGAGGATCTGTCATCACCACCTAAGAACACTTCTAGGGTTCCCAGGGGCTGTCATCCCCACCCAAGAACACTTCCGGGGGTCCCAGAGGCTTTCACTGCCCTTGGGGATCTGTCATCACCACCTAAGAACACTTCTAGGGGTCCCAGGTCCTTTCATCCCCACCCAAGAACACTTCCGGGGGTCCCAGAGTCTTTCACTACCCTTGGGGATCTGTCATCACCACCTAAGAAGACTTCTAGGGGTCCCAGGGGCTGTCATCCCCACCCAAGAAGACCTCTGGGGTTCCCAGAGGCTTTCACTCCCCTTAAGGATCTTTCATCACCACCTAAGAAGACTTCTAGGGATCCCAGGGGCTGTCATCCCCACCCAAGAACACTTCCGGGGTTCCCAGAGTCTTTCACTACCCTTGGGGATCTGTCATCACCCCCTAAGCAGTCTTCCAGGGGTGCCAGGGGCTGTCATCCCCACCCAAGAACACTTCTGGGGCTCCCAGAGGCTTTCACTGCCCTTGGGGATCTGTCATCACCACCTAAGAACACTTCCAGGGGTTCCAGGTCCTTTCATCCCCACCCAAGAACACTTCCGGGGGTCCCAGATTCTTTCACTACCCTTGGGGATCTGTCATCACCCCCTAAGCAGTCTTCTAGGGGTGCCAGGGGCTGTCATCCCCACCCAAGAACACCTCCGGGGGTCCAAGAGGCTTTCACTCCTTTAGAGGATCTGTCATCACCACCTAAGGAGACTTCTAGGGGTCCCAGGGGCTGTCATCCCCACCCAAGAACACCTCCGGGGGTCCCAGAGGCTTTCACTCCTTTAGAGGATCTGTCATCACCACCTAAGAACACTTCTAGGGGTCCCAGGGGCTGTCATCCCCACCCAAGAAGACCTCTGGGGTTCCCAAAAGGTTTCACTCTCCTTGAGGATCTGTCATCACCCCCTAAGCAGTCTTCTAGGGGTGCCAGGGGCTGTCATCCCCACCCAAGAACACCTCCGAGGGTCCAAGAGACTTTCACTCTCCTTGAGTATCTGTCATCACCACCTAAGAACACTTCTAGGGGTCCCAAGGTCTGTCATCCCCACCCTAAAACACTTCCAGGGGTCCCAGAGGCTTTCACTCCCCTTGGGGATCTGTCATCACCACCTAAGATGATTTCTAGTGGTCCCAGGGGCTGTCATCCCCACCCAAGAATACCTCTGGGGTTCCCAGAGGCTTTCTCTCTCCTTGAGGATCTGTCATCACCACCTAAGAAGACTACTAGGGGTCGCAGGGGCTGTCATCCCCACCCAAGAACACTTCCAGGGGTCCCAGAGGCTTACACTCCCCTTGGGGATCTGTCATCACCACCTAAGAACACTTCTAGGGGTCCCAGGGGCTGTCATCCCCACCCAAGAACACTTCCGGGGGTCCCAGAGTCTTTCACTACCCTTGGGGATCTGTCATCACCACCTAAGAAGACTTCTAGGGGTCCCAGGGGCTGTCATCCCCACCCAAGAAGACCTCTGGGGTTCCCAGAGGCTTTCACTCCCCTTAAGGATCTTTCATCATCACCTAAGAAGACTTCTAGGGATCCCAGGGGCTGTCATCCCCACCCAAGAACACTTCCGGGGGTTCCCAGAGGCTTTCACTCCCCTAGAGGATCTGTCATCACCACCTAAGAACACTTCTAGGGGTCCCAAGTGCTGTCATCCCCACCCTAAAACACTTCCAGGGGTCCCAGAGGCTTACACTCCCCTTGGGGATGTGTCATCACCACCTAAGGAGACTTCTAGGGGTCCCAGGGGCTGTCATCCCCTCCCAAGAACACTTCCGGGGGTCCCAGAGGCTTTCACTCCTTTAGAGGATCTGTCATCACCACCTAAGGAGACTACTAGGGGTCCCACGGGCTGTCATCCCCACCCAAGAACACCTCCGGGGGTCCCAGAGGCTTTCACTCCTTTAGAGTATCTGTCATCATCACCTAAGAAGACTTCTAGGGGTCCCAGGGGCTGTCATCCCCACCCAAGAACACTTCCTGGGGTCCCAGAGGCTTTCACTCCCCTTGGGGATCTGTCATCACCACCTAAGAAGACTTCCAGGGGTCCCAGGGGCTGTCATCCCGACCCAAGAAGACCTCTGGGGTTCCCAGAGGCTTTCACTCCCCTTAAGGATCTTTCATCACCACCTAAGAAGACTTCTAGGGATCCCAGGTTCTGTCATCCCCACCCTAGAACACTTCCGGGGGTTCCCAGAGGCTTTCACTCCCCTACAGGATCTGTCATCACCACCTAAGAACACTTCTAAGGGTCCCAAGTGCTGTCATCCCCACCCTAAAACACTTCCAGGGGTCCCAGAGGCTTACACTCCCCTTGGGGATCTGTCATCACCACCTAAGGAGACTTCTAGGGGTCCCAGGGGCTGTCATCCCCTCCCAAGAACACTTCCGGGGGTCCCAGAGGCTTTCACTCCTTTAGAGGATCTGTCATCACCACCTAAGGAGACTTCTAGGGGTCCCAGGGGCTGTCATCCCCACCCAAGAACACCTCCGGGGGTCCCAGAGGCTTTCACTCCTTTAGAGTATCTGTCATCACCACCTAAGAAGACTTCTAGGGGTCCCAGGGGCTGTCATCCCCACCCAAGAACACTTCGGGGGTCCCAGAGGCTTTCACTGCCCTTGGGGATCTGTCATCACTACCTAAGAACACCTCTAGGGGTACCAGGTCCTTTCATCCCCACCCAAGAACACTTCCGGGGGTCCCAGAGTCTTTCACTACCCTTGAGGATCTGTCATCACCACCTAAGAAGTCTTCTAGTGGTCCCAGGGGCTGTCATCCCCACCCAAGAACACCTCCGGGGGTCCCAGAGGCTTTCACTCTCCTTGAGGATCTGTCATCACAACCTAAGAACACTTCTAGGGGTCCCAAGGGCTGTCATCCCCACCCTAAAACACTTCCAGGGTTCCCAGAGGCTTTCACTCCCCTTGGGGATCTGTCATCACCACCTAAGAAGACTTCTAGAGGTCCCAGGGGTTGTCATCCCCAACCAAGAATACCTCTGGTGTTCCCAGAGGCTTTCACTCTCCTTGAGGATCTGTCATCACCACCTAAGAAGACTTCTAGTGGTCCCAGGGGCTGTCATCCCCACCCAAGAACCCCTCTGGGGTTCCCAGAGGCTTTCACTCTCCTAGAGGATCTGTCATCACCACCTATGAACACTTCTAGGGGTCCCAGGGGCTGTCATCCCCACCCTAAAACACTTCCAGGGGTCCCAGAGGCTTTCACTCCCCTTGAGGATCTGTCATCCCCCCCTAAGAAGACTTCTAGGGGTACCAGGGGCTGTCATCCCCACCCAAGAACACCTCCGGGGGTCCCAGAGGCTTTCACTCCTTTAGAGGATCTGTCATCACCACCTAAGAACATTTCTAGGGGTCCCAGGGGCTGTCATCCCCACCCAAGAACACTTCCGGGGGTCCCAGATTCTTTCACTACCCTTGGGGATCTGTCATCACCACCTAAGAAGTCTTCTAGGGGTGCCAGGGGCTGTCATCCCCACCCAAGAACACCTCCGGGAGTCCAATAAGCTTTCACTCTCCTTGAGGATCTGTCATCACCACCTAAGAACACTTCTAGGGGTCCCAAGGGCTGTCATCCCCTCCCTAAAACACTTCCAGGGTTCCCAGAGGCTTTCACTCCCCTTGGGGATCTGTCATCACCACCTAAGAAGATTTCTAGAGGTCCCAGGGGCTGTCATCCCCACCCAAGAATACCTCTGGGGTTCCCAGAGGCTTTCACTCTCCTTGAGGATCTGTCATCAGCACCTAAGAAGACTTCTAGGGGTCCCAGGGGCTGTCATCCCCACCCAAGAACACTTCCAGGGGTCCCAGAGGCTTTCACTCCCCTTGGGGATTTGTCATCACCACCTAAGAAGACTTCTAGGGGTCCCAGGTCCTTTCATCCCCACCCAAGAACACTTCCGGGGGTCCCAGATTCTTTCACTACCCTTGGGGATCTGTCATCACCACCTAAGAAGTCTTCTAGGGGTGCCAGGGGCTGTCATCCCCAACCAAGAACACCTCCGGGAGTCCAAGAAGCTTTCACTCTCCTTGAGGATCTGTCATCACCACCTAAGAACACTTCTAGGGGTCCCCGGGGCTGTCATCCCCACCCAAGAAGACCTCTGGGGTTCCCAGAGGCTTTAACTCCCCTTAAGGATCTGTCATCACCACCTAAGAAGACTTCTAGGGGTCCCAGGGGCTGTCATCCCCACCCAAGAACACTTCCAGGGGTTCCCAGAGTCTTTCACTCCCCTAGAGGATCTGTCATCACCACCTAAGAACACTTCCAGGGGTCCCAGAGGCTTACACTCCCCTTGGTGATCTGTCATCACCACCTAAGGAGACTTCTAGGGGTCCCAGGGGCTGTCATCCCCACCCAAGAACACTTCCGGGGGTCCCAGAGGCTTTCACTCCTTTAGAGGATCTGTCATCACCACCTAAGGAGACTTCTAGGGGTCCCAGGGGCTGTCATCCCCACCCAAGAACACCTCCGGGGGTCCCAGAGGCTTTCACTCCTTTAGAGGATCTGTCATCACTACCGAAGAACACTTCTAGGGGTCCCAGGGGCTGTCATCCCCACCCAAGAACACTTCTGGGGCTCCCAGAGGCTTTCACTGCCCTTGGGGATCTGTCATCACCACCTAAGAACACTTCTAGGGGTCCCAGGTCCTTTCATCCCCACCCAAGAACACTTCCGGGGGTCCCAGAGTCTTTCACTACCCTTGGGGATCTGTCATCACCCCCTAAGCAGTCTTCTAGGGGTGCCAGGGGCTGTCATCCCCACCCAAGAACACCTCCGGGGGTCCAAGAGGCTTTCACTCCTTTAGAGGATCTGTCATCACCAACTAAGGAGACTTCTAGGGGTCCCAGGGGCTGTCATCCCCACCCAAGAACACCTCTGGGGGTCCCAGAGGCTTTCACTCCTTTAGAGGATCTGTCATCACCACCTAAGAACACTTCTAGGGGTCCCAGGGGCTGTCATCCCCACCCAAGAAGACCTCTGGGGTTCCCAGAGGCTTTCACTCTCCTTGAGGATCTGTCATCACCCCCTAAGCAGTCTTCTAGGGGTGCCAGGGGCTGTCATCCCCACCCAAGAACACCTCCGGGGGTCCAAGAGGCTTTCACTCTCCTTGAGTATCTGTCATCACCACCTAAGAACACTTCTAGGGGTCCCAAGGTCTGTCATCCCCACCCTAAAACACTTCCAGGGGTCCCAGAGGCTTTCACTCCCCTTGGGGATCTGTCATCACCACCTAAGATGATTTCTAGTGGTCCCAGGGGCTGTCATCCCCACCCAAGAATACCTCTGGGGTTCCCAGAGGCTTTCTCTCTCTTTGAGGATCTCTCATCACCACCTAAGAAGACTTCTAGGGGTCCCAGGGGCTTTCACTCCCCTTGGGGATCTGTCATCACCACCTAAGAAAACTTCTAGGGGTCCCAGGGGATGTCATCCCCACCCAAGAACACTTCCAGGGATCCCAGAGGCTTTCACTCCCCTTGGGGATCTGTCATCACCACCTAAGAAGACTTCTAGGGGTCCCAGGGAATGTCATCCCCACCCAAGAAGACCTCTGGGGTTCCCAGAGGTTTTCACTCCCCTTAAGGATCTGTCATCACCACCTAAGAAGACTTCTAGGGGTCCCAGGGGCTGTCATCCCCACCCAAGAACACTTCCAGGGGTTCCCAGAGGCTTTCACTCCCTTAGAGGATCTGTCATCACCACCTAAGAACACTTCTAGGGGTCCCAAGGGCTTTCATCCCCACCCTAAAACACTTCCAGGGGTCCCAGAGGCTTACACTCCCCTTGGGGATCTGTCATCACCACCTAAGAACACTTCTAGGGGTCCCAGGGGCTGTCATCCCAACCCAAGAACACCTCCGGGGGTCCCAGAGGCTTTCACTCCTTTAGAGGATCTGTCATCACCACCTAAGAACACTTCTAGGGGTCCCAGGGGCTGTCATCCCCACCCAAGAACACTTCCGGGGGTCCCAGAGGCTTTCACTGCCCTTGGGGATCTGTCATCACCACCTAAGAACACTTCTAGGGGTCCCAGGTCCTTTCATCCCCACCCAAGAACACTTCCGGGGGTCCCAGAGTCTTTCACTACCCTTGGGGATCTGTCATCACCACCTAAGAAGACTTCTAGGGGTCCCAGGGGCTGTCATCCCCACCCAAGAAGACCTCTGGGGTTCCCAGAGGCTTTCACTCCCCTTAAGGATCTTTCATCACCACCTAAGAAGACTTCTAGGGATCCCAGGGGCTGTCATCTCCACCCAAGAACACTTCCGGGGGTTCCCAGAGGCTTTCACTCCCCTAGAGGATCTGTCATCACCACCTAAGAACACTTCTAGGGGTCCCAAGTGCTGTCATCCCCACCCTAAAACACTTCCAGGGGTCCCAGAGGCTTACACTCCCCTTGGGGATGTGTCATCACCACCTAAGGAGACTTCTAGGGGTCCCAGGGGCTGTCATCCCCTCCCAAGAACACTTCCGGGGGTCCCAGAGGCTTTCACTCCTTTAGAGGATCTGTCATCACCACCTAAGGAGACTACTAGGGGTCCCACGGGCTGTCATCCCCACCCAAGAACACCTCCGGGGGTCCGAGAGGCTTTCACTCCTTTAGAGTATCTGTCATCATCACCTAAGAAGACTTCTAGGGGTCCCAGGGGCTGTCATCCCCACCCAAGAACACTTCCTGGGGTCCCAGAGGCTTTCACTCCCCTTGGGGATCTGTCATCACCACCTAAGAAGACTTCCAGGGGTCCCAGGGGCTGTCATCCCGACCCAAGAAGACCTCTGGGGTTCCCAGAGGCTTTCACTCCCCTTAAGGATCTTTCATCACCACCTAAGAAGACTTCTAGGGATCCCAGGTTCTGTCATCCCCACCCTAGAACACTTCCGGGGGTTCCCAGAGGCTTTCACTCCCCTACAGGATCTGTCATCACCACCTAAGAACACTTCTAGGGGTCCCAAGTGCTGTCATCCCCACCCTAAAACACTTCCAGGGGTCCCAGAGGCTTACACTCCCCTTGGGGATCTGTCATCACCACCTAAGGAGACTTCTAGGGGTCCCAGGGGCTGTCATCCCCTCCCAAGAACACTTCCGGGGGTCCCAGAGGCTTTCACTCCTTTAGAGGATCTGTCATCACCACCTAAGGAGACTTCTAGGGGTCCCAGGGGCTGTCTTCCCCACCCAAGAACACCTCCGGGGGTCCCAGAGGCTTTCACTCCTTTAGAGTATCTGTCATCACCACCTAAGAAGACTTCTAGGGGTCCCAGGGGCTGTCATCCCCACCCAAGAACACTTCGGGGGTCCCAGAGGCTTTCACTGCCCTTGGGGATCTGTCATCACTACCTAAGAACACCTCTAGGGGTACCAGGTCCTTTCATCCCCACCCAAGAACACTTCCGGGGGTCCCAGAGTCTTTCACTACCCTTGAGGATCTGTCATCACCACCTAAGAAGTCTTCTAGTGGTCCCAGGGGCTGTCATCCCCACCCAAGAACACCTCCGGGGGTCCCAGAGGCTTTCACTCTCCTTGAGGATCTGTCATCACAACCTAAGAACACTTCTAGGGGTCCCAAGGGCTGTCATCCCCACCCTAAAACACTTCCAGGGTTCCCAAAGGCTTTCACTCCCCTTGGGGATCTGTCATCACCACCTAAGAAGACTTCTAGAGGTCCCAGGGGTTGTCATCCCCAACCAAGAATACCTCTGGTGTTCCCAGAGGCTTTCACTCTCCTTGAGGATCTGTCATCAGCACCTAAGAAGACTTCTAGGGGTCCCAGGGGCTGTCATCCCCACCCAAGAACACTTCCAGGGGTCCCAGAGGCTTTCACTCCCCTTGGGGATTTGTCATCACCACCTAAGAAGACTTCTAGGGGTCCCAGGTCCTTTCATCCCCACCCAAGAACACTTCCGGGGGTCCCAGATTCTTTCACTACCCTTGGGGATCTGTCATCACCACCTAAGAAGTCTTCTAGGGGTGCCAGGGGCTGTCATCCCCAACCAAGAACACCTCCGGGAGTCCAAGAAGCTTTCACTCTCCTTGAGGATCTGTCATCACCACCTAAGAACACTTCTAGGGGTCCCCGGGGCTGTCATCCCCACCCAAGAAGACCTCTGGGGTTCCCAGAGGCTTTAACTCCCCTTAAGGATCTGTCATCACCACCTAAGAAGACTTCTAGGGGTCCCAGGGGCTGTCATCCCCACCCAAGAACACTTCCAGGGGTTCCCAGAGTCTTTCACTCCCCTAGAGGATCTGTCATCACCACCTAAGAACACTTCCAGGGGTCCCAGAGGCTTACACTCCCCTTGGTGATCTGTCATCACCACCTAAGGAGACTTCTAGGGGTCCCAGGGGCTGTCATCCCCACCCAAGAACACTTCCGGGGGTCCCAGAGGCTTTCACTCCTTTAGAGGATCTGTCATCACCACCTAAGGAGACTTCTAGGGGTCCCAGGGGCTGTCATCCCCACCCAAGAACACCTCCGGGGGTCCCAGAGGCTTTCACTCCTTTAGAGGATCTGTCATCACTACCGAAGAACACTTCTAGGGGTCCCAGGGGCTGTCATCCCCACCCAAGAACACTTCTGGGGCTCCCAGAGGCTTTCACTGCCCTTGGGGATCTGTCATCACCACCTAAGAACACTTCTAGGGGTCCCAGGTCCTTTCATCCCCACCCAAGAACACTTCCGGGGGTCCCAGAGTCTTTCACTACCCTTGGGGATCTGTCATCACCCCCTAAGCAGTCTTCTAGGGGTGCCAGGGGCTGTCATCCCCACCCAAGAACACCTCCGGGGGTCCAAGAGGCTTTCACTCCTTTAGAGGATCTGTCATCACCAACTAAGGAGACTTCTAGGGGTCCCAGGGGCTGTCATCCCCACCCAAGAACACCTCTGGGGGTCCCAGAGGCTTTCACTCCTTTAGAGGATCTGTCATCACCACCTAAGAACACTTCTAGGGGTCCCAGGGGCTGTCATCCCCACCCAAGAAGACCTCTGGGGTTCCCAGAGGCTTTCACTCTCCTTGAGGATCTGTCATCACCCCCTAAGCAGTCTTCTAGGGGTGCCAGGGGCTGTCATCCCCACCCAAGAACACCTCCGGGGGTCCAAGAGGCTTTCACTCTCCTTGAGTATCTGTCATCACCACCTAAGAACACTTCTAGGGGTCCCAAGGTCTGTCATCCCCACCCTAAAACACTTCCAGGGGTCCCAGAGGCTTTCACTCCCCTTGGGGATCTGTCATCACCACCTAAGATGATTTCTAGTGGTCCCAGGGGCTGTCATCCCCACCCAAGAATACCTCTGGGGTTCCCAGAGGCTTTCTCTCTCTTTGAGGATCTCTCATCACCACCTAAGAAGACTTCTAGGGGTCCCAGGGGCTTTCACTCCCCTTGGGGATCTGTCATCACCACCTAAGAAAACTTCTAGGGGTCCCAGGGGATGTCATCCCCACCCAAGAACACTTCCAGGGATCCCAGAGGCTTTCACTCCCCTTGGGGATCTGTCATCACCACCTAAGAAGACTTCTAGGGGTCCCAGGGAATGTCATCCCCACCCAAGAAGACCTCTGGGGTTCCCAGAGGTTTTCACTCCCCTTAAGGATCTGTCATCACCACCTAAGAAGACTTCTAGGGGTCCCAGGGGCTGTCATCCCCACCCAAGAACACTTCCAGGGGTTCCCAGAGGCTTTCACTCCCTTAGAGGATCTGTCATCACCACCTAAGAACACTTCTAGGGGTCCCAAGGGCTTTCATCCCCACCCTAAAACACTTCCAGGGGTCCCAGAGGCTTACACTCCCCTTGGGGATCTGTCATCACCACCTAAGAACACTTCTAGGGGTCCCAGGGGCTGTCATCCCAACCCAAGAACACCTCCGGGGGTCCCAGAGGCTTTCACTCCTTTAGAGGATCTGTCATCACCACCTAAGAACACTTCTAGGGGTCCCAGGGGCTGTCATCCCCACCCAAGAACACTTCCGGGGGTCCCAGAGGCTTTCACTGCCCTTGGGGATCTGTCATCACCACCTAAGAACACTTCTAGGGGTCCCAGGTCCTTTCATCCCCACCCAAGAACACTTCCGGGGGTCCCAGAGTCTTTCACTACCCTTGGGGATCTGTCATCACCACCTAAGAAGACTTCTAGGGGTCCCAGGGGCTGTCATCCCCACCCAAGAAGACCTCTGGGGTTCCCAGAGGCTTTCACTCCCCTTAAGGATCTTTCATCACCACCTAAGAAGACTTCTAGGGATCCCAGGGGCTGTCATCTCCACCCAAGAACACTTCCGGGGGTTCCCAGAGGCTTTCACTCCCCTAGAGGATCTGTCATCACCACCTAAGAACACTTCTAGGGGTCCCAAGTGCTGTCATCCCCACCCTAAAACACTTCCAGGGGTCCCAGAGGCTTACACTCCCCTTGGGGATGTGTCATCACCACCTAAGGAGACTTCTAGGGGTCCCAGGGGCTGTCATCCCCTCCCAAGAACACTTCCGGGGGTCCCAGAGGCTTTCACTCCTTTAGAGGATCTGTCATCACCACCTAAGGAGACTACTAGGGGTCCCACGGGCTGTCATCCCCACCCAAGAACACCTCCGGGGGTCCCAGAGGCTTTCACTCCTTTAGAGTATCTGTCATCATCACCTAAGAAGACTTCTAGGGGTCCCAGGGGCTGTCATCCCCACCCAAGAACACTTCCTGGGGTCCCAGAGGCTTTCACTCCCCTTGGGGATCTGTCATCACCACCTAAGAAGACTTCCAGGGGTCCCAGGGGCTGTCATCCCGACCCAAGAAGACCTCTGGGGTTCCCAGAGGCTTTCACTCCCCTTAAGGATCTTTCATCACCACCTAAGAAGACTTCTAGGGATCCCAGGTTCTGTCATCCCCACCCTAGAACACTTCCGGGGGTTCCCAGAGGCTTTCACTCCCCTACAGGATCTGTCATCACCACCTAAGAACACTTCTAGGGGTCCCAAGTGCTGTCATCCCCACCCTAAAACACTTCCAGGGGTCCCAGAGGCTTACACTCCCCTTGGGGATCTGTCATCACCACCTAAGGAGACTTCTAGGGGTCCCAGGGGCTGTCATCCCCTCCCAAGAACACTTCCGGGGGTCCCAGAGGCTTTCACTCCTTTAGAGGATCTGTCATCACCACCTAAGGAGACTTCTAGGGGTCCCAGGGGCTGTCTTCCCCACCCAAGAACACCTCCGGGGGTCCCAGAGGCTTTCACTCCTTTAGAGTATCTGTCATCACCACCTAAGAAGACTTCTAGGGGTCCCAGGGGCTGTCATCCCCACCCAAGAACACTTCGGGGGTCCCAGAGGCTTTCACTGCCCTTGGGGATCTGTCATCACTACCTAAGAACACCTCTAGGGGTACCAGGTCCTTTCATCCCCACCCAAGAACACTTCCGGGGGTCCCAGAGTCTTTCACTACCCTTGAGGATCTGTCATCACCACCTAAGAAGTCTTCTAGTGGTCCCAGGGGCTGTCATCCCCACCCAAGAACACCTCCGGGGGTCCCAGAGGCTTTCACTCTCCTTGAGGATCTGTCATCACAACCTAAGAACACTTCTAGGGGTCCCAAGGGCTGTCATCCCCACCCTAAAACACTTCCAGGGTTCCCAAAGGCTTTCACTCCCCTTGGGGATCTGTCATCACCACCTAAGAAGACTTCTAGAGGTCCCAGGGGTTGTCATCCCCAACCAAGAATACCTCTGGTGTTCCCAGAGGCTTTCACTCTCCTTGAGGATCTGTCATCACCACCTAAGAAGACTTCTAGTGGTCCCAGGGGCTGTCATCCCCACCCAAGAACCCCTCTGGGGTTCCCAGAGGCTTTCACTCTCCTAGAGGATCTGTCATCACCACCTATGAACACTTCTAGGGGTCCCAGGGGCTGTCATCCCCACCCTAAAACACTTCCAGGGGTCCCAGAGGCTTTCACTCCCCTTGAGGATCTGTCATCCCCCCCCTAAGAAGACTTCTAGGGGTACCAGGGGCTGTCATCCCCACCCAAGAACACTTCCGGGGGTTCCCAGAGGCT
Organism: Euleptes europaea; assembly: GCF_029931775.1. NCBI lineage: Eukaryota > Metazoa > Chordata > Lepidosauria > Squamata > Sphaerodactylidae > Euleptes > Euleptes europaea. Next base: position 102,258,557 of record NC_079318.1, on the reverse strand, counting down.
TTCACTCCTTTAGAGGATCTGTCATCACCACCTAAGAACACTTCTAGGGGTCCCAGGGGCTGTCATCCCCACCCAAGAAGACTTCTGGGGGTCCCAGAGGCTGTCACTCCCCTTGGGGCTCTGTCATCATCACCTACGAAGACTTCTAGGGGTCCCAGGGGCTGTCATCCCCACCCAAGAATACCTCTGGGGTTCCCAGAGGCTTTCACTCCCCTTGGGGATCTGTCATCACCACCTAAGAACAGTTCTGGGGGTCCCAGGGGCTGTCATCCCCACCCAATAACAGTTCTGGGGGTCCCGAGGCTTTCACTCCCTTTGGGGATCTGTCATTACCACCTAAGAACACTTCTAGGGGTCCCAGGGGCTGTCATCCCCTCCCAAGAACACTTCCGGGGGTCCCAGAGACTTTCACTCCTTTAGAGGATCTGTCATCACCACCTAAGGAGACTTCTAGGGGTCCCAGGGGCTGTCATCCGCACTGTAGAACACCTCTGTGGGTCCCAGGGGCTTTCAATCCCCTTGGAGGTCTGTCATCCCCACCTCAGAACAGTTTAGAAACCTTACTGCGAAATCCATTCCGCGTTTTCTTTGGAACTGTTTTTGGGCTATAATGTCTTTCAATGGAGTCAATGCAAGTCAACCCACACTCTTTTCCCCCATTATCTTCAATGGGCTGTGCAGCCTCTCCCATTGCTGCCAATGGGCTGACTTTGTCATTCGTTTTAGTACATCCCCTCTTTTTCCCCATTATCTTCAATGGGCTGTGCAGCCTCTCCCATTGCTGCCAATGGGCTGACTTTGTCATTCGTTTTAGTACATCCCTAGAAAATCATTTTCATGTCCTCCCCAGAAGGGGGAAACCTTAAAGCAGAAGCTGGACGGCCATCTGTCAGCAATGCTGGTTCTGTGACCTTAGGCAGATGATGAGAGGGAGGGCACCTTGGCCATCTTCCGGGCATGGAGCAGGGGGTCACTGGGGTGTGTGGGGGGGAGGGAGTTGTGAATTTCCTGCATTGTGCAGGGGGCTGGACTAGATGGCCCTGGAGGTCCCTTCCCACTCTATGGTTGAAGTGGCAGTATGTCCAGGGTCTGACGTGCCGTGAGGCTGCTTTTTATTTGCTGCCGCAGCATAAGACTTGCGCTGAGGTTTCAGGGGGAACAGAACCGAAGTGTAAGTACAATTGCTGCCCCCGTTTTGTTATAATAAATAAATAAATAAAAATAAAGTGTGATTAAAATCAAATAACATAAAGTGTTATAAAATAATGAAAAAAGAGGGCTAAGCTGGTATTGCGCACGTATCATTACAGCTTTTCGGGAAGAAGAAAGGCCTCCGAAACGCTTGGGGGGGGGGGGAAACCTAGTAACATTTCCGGTATTTGTGACGCGGGGAATTTGAGTGGCTGTAACGCTTCCGGGCCCCGGAAGCGGCAGGGACTACAAAACGGGGGCAGCGGTTCTAGTGACACTTCCGGTCCTTTGGGCAAGTTCCGGGCACCTAATGCGGTTGCGCACTGCAGAACAGGGGGCGGGGATTCCATGTGCGCTTCCGGGGGGCTGGTTTGGCTGTGACGCTTTTGAGCACGGTTGCCATGGAAACAGGCTGGCGACGCGGCCGTCGGGCGCGCCCGTGACCCCGCTGCGCAAGCGCCGCAGCCGTGCGGAGGGAGGGGCGCTGCTGCCACCCCGCGGCCAAACCCACGCACTGCAGCCCAGGGACCCCGCGGGCCACGCCTGGCCCGGCCTCGGAGCCTCCGCCGCCCGCCCGCCCGGGGCTCCCGGGGGGCATCCCGGGCCTCCGCCGCAGAGTGGGTGTGTTGGGGGGGTGGGGGGGAGACCGCACACCCCATGGCCATGGAAACTCGTTGTATGCGCAGAGGCACAGCCCTGGCCTGATTAGAGACCCGGGGCAGGGGATGATGCCGCCGTCGCCTTGTGGCGACATGGAGGAACTGCCCCCACCCCACCCCACTTAACCCATTTAATGTGCAGCCCCTCCCTCATTCCCAGCACGGAGGAGGAAGCAGCTGGTGTTGACAGGCCGACCTTCTCCACCATTTCAGGAGTCCGAGCGGCTCCCAGTCCCCTTTCCCCCTCCGCACAGCAGGCACCCCTGGGCACGGTCACTGGGGGTCACTGGGGGTGTGGGGAGGGGGAGGCGGTTGTGAATTCCCTGCATTGTGCAGGGGGGGTTGGACTAGCTGACCCTGGCGGTCCCCCTTCCAACTCTGTGATTCTAGGTAGGTGTGGCAGAGAGAACGCTAAGAGAGCTGTGACTAGCCCAAGGTCGCCCAGCTGGCTTCGTGTGGAGGAGCGGGGAAACCGACCCGGTTCCCCAGATTAGCCTCCGTCGCTCCTGTAGAGGAGCAGTGGGGGATCAGACCCGGTTCTCCAGAGTCCGCCGCTCCAGACCAAACCACTCCAAACAGGCGCTCTTGCAGGTCTCCGCTCTGGGCTCTGAGCTGCTCTGCTAGGGCCGCTGTGTATGGGGAAAGAGCTCCTTTTCGCCTTGGCTTCTGCCAGTCTGAGCGCCCAGATCAGAGTCCACTGCTCCAAACCACCAGTCTTAACCACTGCACAGAAGAGGCCACTCCGCAGGCACTGTGCTGTGGAAGATCCCGCTCAAAGGCTTCTAGATCTGCAGGAAGGCGTCCAGGGCCTGGCCCCACCTTCCCAATAGGCTCACCCACTTCCCTGAAATGAATGGTGAACATAAGAGGCGGGGGATACCCCTCCAGGGGTCCTGGCAGCCCCCGGTAACGCTCCTTGTGAAGACTGTGCTAGCCCCCACCCCACCCCCAACGTCCCACTTTATTTAAATAATGGAGGCCACACACTCAGCTTTTTTCTTTTAAATAGAAGCAAAGTTCTTTACAGCACCACGAAAAGCCATCAAATATTGTTTTTTTCATAATAACAACAATACAGGTAGGTGGGGATGTTGGAGGGAAGAGGAGGCTGGGATCAGGATGCATAGCTCTGACAGAATGGACAGACGATACAAGTTCCATAACTTAATAAAAATATATGTTTCATATATATATTACACATATATATCCAGCATAAGAATCTTCGAATACTTTTAAGATACAGCTTGGGTTTTTTTTGTAATCTCTCTTTACAACAGATATATTCACGTGGTCATTTCATTTTTTGTTCTTTTAAAGTATTTTTTAATTTAATAAAGAAATTTCATAGTTGTGCCAGACGTTTTTTGGAGATCAGTACTTGGAGAAAAGAGGGGTCACCAGATGACACCCGCAACCCCACCCCACCCGTGGCCACCCAGTTCTCATTTAAAAACAAAACAAAACACAGACCTGAAGAATAAACCAGAATTGCATTCCCAATGTAAAAGCCATTTGTTGCCCTGACAGATCCTTGTGTGTACATCAGTATACAGCTGCACGTGTGTCAAAATTACATCCACGCACACACGCACAAACAAATTAAAAAAAACAAAAACAGAAAATACACTAGTAGGAGATGAGATTGTATAGTACCAAATAATCCATAAAAGAAGGCACATCCTTTACTTTTGGCTAAAATGGTGTTAAAAGAACATGGCAAAGAAAATCAAAGCCCGTGTAACAGAAACTTAATTTCACACGCCCTGAAAACAAAAGTAATGGTATCTTTTACACCTTGTGCTACTCCTTAAGATGATCTCGCCACAAGTCAGAGGTTAGGGCAGAGGTTAGGATCCCAGCTGCACTCTAGTTCTTTCAATTAAATCTCTTTAAAACAGTTTAATATACAACTGATAATATTAACTCTTCATATATATATATTATATTATATATATATATAACTTTCCTTTATTCTATCGGGGGGGGGGGTTGAATCAATATAATCATCTCAAATAATTTAATACGTTATAGCTTATTTCCCTCAACCCTTTACACCCTCCAAAGAGAAAGTGTGGATTTTATTTTCCATATCTGCTACCTAGAGGAAGGGCCTTTGCCCACTTAGCATTATTAATAACCCCGGGTGTCTGCCACCGAGTGCCTGAAGGAGCCAGACGTAGACAGTAGCCCAGGGGAAGAAGGGAACTTGAAGCAAAGGGGGGTTTCCTGAGCTTTTGATCTTCAGCTGGTACTTTCGAGCTGTCCAAACTAAGGCAGGGTCTGTTATCAGCACTTCTAACTTTCTGGCTTCTAGACTTTGTTTTTCTCGTGGGAGAAGATGGATGGTGAAAGGAAGAGGGAGAAAGACCCCAGAGGCTTAAAAGAGGCCCCAAGTTGCAAGTTGGAAGGGGGAGTGACAACAGTCCCACATCTGCAAAGTGAGACAACGGCTCTAAAGGGAGACGCACCTATGGAAGCTCAGGATAGAATCCGGCCTCTTGGCCTAAAAGCAGCAAATGCCCGAGTAAACGCTGGTTTGTGAAGGCCGCCTCACCCACTGGTCAAGGGTGCGAGACGCTCATACGGGTGGAACTTTGAGGCATACGAGGCCTGAACTCTGGAAGTTCAGCCTTCCCATCCTGAAATGTGGGAGCTCTTCTCGTTCCTTGACCTCCGAACGATCTCGGGTGCTTGTACTGTTCTGGATCTAGAGGAAGATGGGACACGAGGAAGAGAGCAAAGAACCATGAGCGGTGGCTTCCGTTATTACTGAAACATCTGACGGGCTAAAGCCAACAAGGAACCCCAAGGGTTAAGGTGGCTCTCGGAAAAGTGATGCTTGTGGGGGAAATGCCACCTCAGATAGGCGCATGTAGGAGGTCAGAACTCTTCCGTTTGGCACCGTTAGCCGAGAAGATGGCATTCTGAGGCCCATCTGTCCGGATGGCAAATAATAGCTAGGAAACGGGAAGATGATCTGCAAAACATCTAAGTGGTGATGGCAGGCCTGTTAGGACACAGTGATGTGATGTGACCTCTGACCTCATGGAGGTTTAAAACCACCGTAACAAAACATGTGAGATCTATCAGAGGAAGGACGCTAAGGCTTACCCCTAACGTAGCCTCTCTGGAAGCAAATCCTGATTGTGAAAATAGCACAAGCCTCTGCAAATCTGTTAAAATATTTCTCCGAGGACTCCCAAGGGCAGCTGGCCCACAAACTACAAACCTCGGGGGACCCTGCCACGGGTCCACGGCCAAGGTGGCTGCAGGCCTGAGGGGGCAGAATAGAAGCGATTACAAAAATTCAGAATGCACTTCAAGGATCAATGCATAAGGAGGCGAATCAAGTTCTGTGCTGTGAATGACTCCTTGATCTGAATGCTGGCTCCAGGAAGGCTATGAGCTCTCCTGTGGCAAAAAGATGCTGATTCTCACCAAGATGGGAATAATTTTGTTTAACACTGACAGGGAAAAGGAGGGACCTCTCATTGCCAAGAAATTCCAGCAGGAAGAGAGTGGCCGATCAATGCTTTGACAACTCGGAGTTGCCGCATCGCCGTAGGGATGGGTAATGCGTTATTGGGATTCCTGGATTGTGCTTGTCTAAGATAAGATGTGCCCATTGAGAAGTGACCACAAGGCCTCAAGGGTTAAGAGGGAATCCCTGTGGATCCACCCAAAGAGGTTGTGTCTCCCATCATCCTTTGGCTATTCAGATGCTCAATCGCTTACTTGTCACTGCAACTGAGAGACAAGGTGATTTGCTGGGTCCATCAGCATGACAGTGGGGACCATCATGACACACTCAAGACTTCTGCAGAAATGTCGGTTCCTGGGCCAACGTCTTTCAATAGCAGCCTCTCTCCTTGAACTCCATAGCAATGGAGAATCTCAACCTTACAAGCACCACCTTACCAAGAAAACGTCCAGTCCTGGCTGGCCAGCTCGGCCCCACTACCATTCCCCCTCTCCAGCAACCGACCATGGCTGGTTCCCTTTGAGACACAAGGGCGCACGTTCCGAAGCAATCGCTCCTCGGGCACACAGAGCCCAGCACTGCAGGGCTTCCACGAGGTTGGGTCTTTCTTACCTCACACCACCCCACGTCAACGTTGTGGCCGAGTACCCATGCTGGACGACAGCAATACCAGCCAAGGAGGTCTCTGGAGTCTGAGTTATGTCATAGGTGAAGAGGTTCCGGTGTGCTCGTCTTGGCAGATGACGGACTGTATTTGGAGTATGCGGACACAGAGAGAGGTCTCCAAGCCCCAAATCCCTAGAGGAAGAGTCTCTACTGCCAAACACCTCTGACCCCTCCCCGGCGGTGCCGCTTTGTGACCAAACATACCGCAAATCTGGACAGGATAAATAGCCCATGCCAGCCCACTGTCTACTTCGCTCTCCTCCCCACATCTGCGCGCACCCTCCCAGAAAGAAGTCTGGTACGGAAGGCTTCATTGTCTAATCAGGTGACAAGCTCTTTGGGAACAAAGAGAAAGTGCAATCAAAGTCCCTCATGCTCAGAACCACAACCATTGTTTACCCAGAGATATATTTTAACCTTTCTCCCCACCCTCCCCCCCAAAAGACGCCAGGAATAAATATTCTTCTGTGGCAGCTGCAACGGCGGCCAGGGGGGTATTTACAGGTGGGCTTCTGCAAGAATTTCTTCTTTTTTCCTTTTTTTTCTCTTTTCAAGTTTCAACACCGTATCAATCATGCAAACATACGAAAGCTTTTTCACGGCACCTGCCAGGAACGAGGCAAACAAACAAACAAACAGAAAAGGAGCTTATTTGTCAAATGGGACTCGTTAACAGAACAAAACTCCCCACAGTTACAAGCTTCATCGTCACCAGGAGAAGACTAACACCTTCGGGACAAAGAAGTGAAGCATGCAGCCCACCAAAAGCCCCACCCCCTCGCCCTGGGCTGACGGCTTCCCTTGGGCATCTCCCCACCCCCGCCTCTTCCAGCGCTCCCCCACCCCACCCCACCCCACAATGGCAGACAGGGGCAGGAACCGAGACAGCAGGGCACAGCGAGAAGGGGGGCGCTCAGTCTTGGGACGAGACCGACACAAAAGGCAAGAGGGTCACCGGGACAGAACGGCCAACCCAAGTGGAAAACGAGAACAGAAAGCAGCAAAGACTGAAGACTTATTTGTGCCACATTCTGATCGCTTGTAGGGACTGTCATACAAGGTGGGGGGGGAAGGACTTCAATCTTGGAGATAGGTCAGGGACGCCTTCCCGGTTCATCAAGAAAGAGACGCGTGGCAGGCTGAGCCGGAGCAGATCGCGCGGCTGCCGTCAGGCCCGGAGAAAGTCGCCAGATGACGTTCAGCCCGCAGACCAGGATCCTCCTGGCCAGAACGACGCACGGCGGCCTTCCGCCTCGTTTGGGGGAGAATTCCAGCTGTCCTTTATTCCCCAGGGTCAGCAGGTGGTTAAGCTAGAAAAACAGGGGCAACACAGCGGAGGGAATTCCCTTTCATTTGTTGTGTTTTGCTTTGGCAAAACTGGTCCCAAGGAAAGCCTTTCCCAAGCACCTCCCATTTGTTTCAGCACAATCCTGAGGTAATCTTATCTTCTTTTTGCAAACCCTAAAAAGACGGCGGGTGAGGGGGGAGTTTGGGGGGATGGGACGATACTCGTGGAGGCGACCTGTGCCCTTGGTGCCCTTGGCAGATCCTGAGGTTGGCCCGGGGGGTTCTCCGCTCTCATTCCAACATGGCATCCAGCTGGTCTGCGAGGTCGTTGAACATGTTGCCGATGTCGTCCAGGATGCCGACTGTGCTCTTGGATTCCACGGCGGAGCTGAAGGGGGACAGAGGCCGCAGGGGGAGTGATGAGACGGATGCCGACTCTGCCCTCCCTCTCCCCCCACCCCACTATTCCTCTGAGACCACGTTGGCATATGCCTTCCCCTAACCCTAACCCCTAACCAAACCCTAACCCTACCCCAACCCGACCCTAACCCTAACCCAAACCCAAAACCTAACCCTAAACCTTACACTAACACTAACCCCAACACAACCATAACCCTAACCCTAACCCTGACCCTAACCCTAATTCTAACGCAAATCCTAACCAAAATCCTAACCCTAATCCTAACCCAAATCCTAATCATAATCCTAACTCTAATCCTAGTTCTAATTCTAATCCTAACCCTAATCCTAACCCTAACCCTAATCCTTACCCTAATCCCAACCCTAATCCTAACCCTAATCCTAACCCTACCCCAACCCCAACCCTACAACAACCCCAACCCCAACCCTACCCCTACCCCAACCCCTAACCCTAACCCAACCCTAAACCTAACCCTAACCTTAACCCGAACCCTAACCCACCCTAACCCTAACCCTAACCCAATCCTAACCCAACCCAACCCTAACCCTAACCCAAATCGTAACCCTAATCCTACTCCTAACCCTAATCCTAACCCCAACCCCAATCCGAACCCGAACCCTAACACCCACCGTAACCCTAACCCCCACCCTAACCCTACCCCGACCACTAACCCTAACCCCCCTAACCCTAACCCTAACCCTAATCCAAACCCTAATCCTAACCCTAACCCTAACGATAATCCTAATCCTAACCCTAACCCCCACCCTAACCCTACCCCAACCACTAACCCTAACCCCCCTAACCCTAACCCAACCCTAACCCTAATCCTAACCTTAACCCAACCCTAACCCTAACCCCAACCCTAACCCCCTACCCTAACCCCCAACCCCTTAACCCCCTAACCCTAACCCCCCTAACCCTAACCCAACCCTAACCATAACCCTAACCCCAAACCTAACACTAACCCTAACCCCAACCCCAACCCCTAACCCTCACCCCCCCTAACCCTAACCCTAACCGCCCCAAACCCTAACCCTAACCCTTACCCTAATTCTAACCCTAACCCCTAACCCTACCCCTACCACCAACCCCTAACCCTAACCCAACCCCAACCCTAACCCAACCCTAACCCTAACCCAACGCTAACCCTAACCCTAACCCCCCCAACCCCAACCCAACCCTAGCCCTACCACTAACCCTAACCCCACCAACCCCTAACTCTAACCCTAACCCAACCCAACCCAACCCCTACCCCCAACCCTACCCCCAACCCTAACCCTAACCCAACCGTAACCCTAACGGCTAATCCTAACGCCTAACCCAAACCCTTAGCCTAACCCTTACCCCCTAACCCTAACCCCCTAACCCTAACCCTACCCCTAACCCCGTAACCCTAACCCCACCCTAACCGTAACCCTAACCCCTAACCCTGACCCTGACACTGCCCCTAACCCTAACCGTAATCCTATCCCTAATCCTAATCCTAACCCAACCCAACCCTAACCCCTAACCTAACCCTAACCCTAAACCGAACCCGAACCCTAACCCACCCTAACCCTAACCCAACCCTAACCCTAACCCTAATCGTAACCCTAATCGTAACCCTAATCCTACTCCTAACCCTAATCCTAACCCCAACCCAATCCTAACCTGAACCCTAACCCTAACCCCCACCATAACCCTAACCCCACCCTAACCCTACCCCTACCACTAACCCTAACCCCCTAACCCTAACCCTAACTCTAATCCTAATCCTAACCCTAATCCAAACCCTAATCCTAACCCTAACCATAACGATAATCCTAATCCTAACCCGAACCCGAATCGTAACCCTAATCCTACTCCTAACCCTAATCCTAATCCCAACCCCAATCCTAACCCGAAACCTAACCCTAACCCCCACCATAACCCTAACCCCCACCCTAACCCTAACCCTACCCCTACCATTAACCCTAACCCCCCTAACCGTAACCCTAACCCTAACCCTAATTATAATCCTAACCCAACCCTAACCCAACCCTAACCCTAACCCCCACCATAACCCTAACCCCCACCCTAACCCTAACCCTACCCCTACCACTAACCCTAACCCCCCTAACCGTAACCCTAACCCACACCCCAACCCCAACCCTAACCCCTTAACCCCCTAACCATAACCCTAACCCCCTAACCCTAACCCTAACCCAACCCTAACCCTAACCCCAACACCAAACCTAACACTAACAACCCTATCCCCAACACCTAACCCTAACCCCCCCTAACCCTAATCCTAACCCTAACCCCCCTAACCCTAACTCTAACCCAAATCCTAACCCTAACCCCTAACCCTACCCCCAACCCCAACCCCTAACCCTAACCCAACCCTAACCCCAACCCTAACCCAACCCTAACCCTAACCCCCCCTAACCCTAACCCCAACCCAACCCTAACCCTAACCCCAACCCCAACCCCTAACTCTAAAGAACCCTACCCCTAACCCCAACCCCAACACAAACCCCTAACTCTAACCCAACCCCAACCCTAACCCCAACCCGAACCCAACCCTAACCCCAACCCCAACCCTAACCCCGACCCCCTAACCCCCACCCCACCCCCTAACCCTACCCCTAACCCGAACCCAACCCAACCCTAACCAAACCCTAACCCTAAACTTACCCGAACCCCAACCCTAACCCTAACCCCAATCCTAACCCTAACGCAACCCTAACCCAACCCTAACCCTAACCCAACCCTAACAAAACCCTATCCCTATCCCTATCCCTAACCCAACCCTAACCCTAACCCTAACCCTACCCAACCCTAACGCTAACCCTAACCCTAACCCAACCCTAACCCTAACCCAACCCTAACCCAACCCTAACCCAAACCCTATACCTAACCCAACCCTAACCCCAACCCCAACCCTATCCCTATCCCTAAGCCAACCCTAACCCTACCCTCACCCTCACCCTAACCCCCTAACCCTAACCCCAACCCCAACCATAACCCCTAACCCCAACCCTAACCCCAACCCTAACCCAAACCAACCCTAACCCTTACCCAACCCTAACCCTAACCCCCACCCCTAACCTTAACCCTTAACCCTAACCCTAACAATAACCCTAACCCCAACCCTAACCCCAACCCTAACCCAACCCTAACCCAACCCCTAACCCCAACCCTAACATTAACCCTAACCTTTAACCCTAACCCTAACCCCAACCCTAATCCTAACCCCAACCCTAACCCTAACCTCTAACCCTAACCCCCCTAACCCTAACCCTAACCCCCCAACCCCAACCCTAACCCTAACCCTACCCCTAATCCTTGTCCTAGTCCTAACCCTAACCCTAACCCTAACCCAACCCTAACCCAACCCTAACCCCTCTAACCCTAACCCTAACCCCCCTAACCCTAACCCTAACCCTTACCCTAATTCTAACCCTAATCCTAACCCTAATCCTAACCCTACCCCTAATCCTTGTCCTAGTCCTAATCCTAACCCTAACCCAAATCCTGACCCTAATCCTAATCCAAATCCTAACCCTAACCCTAACTCTAACCCTAAACCTAATCCTAACCCTAATCCAAACCCTAACCCTAACCCTAACGCTAATCCTAATCCTAACCCGAACCCTAATCGTAACCCTAATCCTACTTCTAACCCTAACCCAACCCAACCTTAACCCCAACCCTAACCCCAACCCCTCACCCTAACCCTAACCACCCTAACCCTTACCCTAACCCCTAACCCAAACCCCCCTAACCCCTGTAACCTTACCCCTAACCCTAACCCCCCTAACCCTGACCCCACCTAACCCTAACCCTAACCCTGGCCCAACACCAAAACCAACCCTAACCCCTAACCCTAACCCCCTAACCCTAACCTGTGAGGGTCTGCATGTCTCTGTCTCTAGTCCCAGTTCCCCCCACCTTCTGAACTCGTAAAAGCAGTTCACACCGTTTGGCGCTTCCTGGGTTCAGGCGCCATATCAGTCAGGCCCTGGCTGGAATGCCTCCCCTCTAACGGATGTCTCCCCTGCTGCGCTTTGATTCACTCCCTCATGCCAGATTCGGCCTTGGAGACCTGATAGCCCTAACAAGGCCTCTGGGGTCGATTGATGTCTGTATTGTACCCATCTGTCTTGTAGTTTCCCATAACATAGGTGTGAACTTTGGTACCCTGTAGGGGATATAATTCTGTAGTTTTGGAGTCTTGCTCACTTGCAACGTTCTACTAGTGTTTGACCTATACTGTATGAAGCCTTCAATAAACTCCTTGTTTCTGCATCCACGTCTGAGCAAGTGATTTTATGAAGTTTGCACAGCTCGGTTGGGAACTCTCACCTAACCCAAACCCTAACCCTAACGCAACCACAACACCAACCCTAACCCTAACCCCCCGCCCCTAACCCTAACCCCCAACCCTAACCCCTAACCCTCACCCTAACCCAACCCTCACCCTCACCCCCCTAACCCTAACCCTAACCCCAACCCCCTAACCCTAAGCCTAACCCTAACCCCCCTAACCCTAACCCCAACCCTAACCCCTAACCCCCAACCCTAACCCCTAACCCTAACCCCAACCCCAACCCCAACCCTAACCCTGTCGCGGTTCGGGCCGTTAAGTGCCTACACTCTTAGAATGTACCATTTACTGAGAAATGGAGTTATCTATTCAGCGAGACACCACTAGACCGGAATCAACGGTTCCTAGAAACTTGTTATTGTTCCTAGGACATCTCTTGAGCACACCAATAAATTTATAATAATGGACAAGAGTAGAAGTATATAAAAAACACATTTATTTACATTATACAATATATGCTTTTTGGTTGCAAAGCCTTAAAATATCATATAAGGATAGACATCATTAGTCTTAAACATGTTTATGTAGCAAGTAATCATTTACATTCTCTATGCCTCCATAAAGGAGTATCTTAGTCAGAATATACTCATAAAGTATCCTTAGTGCAATGCACCTTCATTCAGAATATAAGGTTACAGAAATCCTGTCAAAATATGGTTAATTCTTTGGAGAAAGATTTGGTTAGAAGCATCCTAACTTAAATCATTCAAAACATCATAACATTTCTGTACAGAAGACACACTATACCTTGCTGTGCCAATCTGTGTATGTGCATTGTGCCTATCTCACAGAGTACAGAAAGTTTCCTTTCCCTTCAGGAACATTTCTAGTCTCTTGCTCTGAGGAGGTTCAGAAGTCCCTCTGTTAAGTAGAGGACGTTCTGACACAATCTCAGAGGTCTAGCTATTAGCCCTGTATTCAGGATGCTTCTTAGCATTGGTAAGCCAAATAGGCTTAGTTTGTAAGAATCCATAAATCTGATGGACTCTCAGTGTTCCAATACATGGAAAGATCACTGCACTTAGATTCCTATTCAAAGAATAGGAATTCTAAGGGTCTCTATCCTCTTCTAGGAATAGAGCAGTCTCACAAGAAGACTGTAAGTAAGATATGTTGAAATATCCAGATCTTGATAATTCAAGATATCTCAGAACTACTGTCCACGCAAGAACAGAGTTTCAATGTTTTACATCTCAAGCCTTTTGAGATGGAGGTGCTACGCCAGACAGCTGCAGTCTGCCAGCCATAGGACTCTAAAGTGCCAGCTGTACTGTGGCTGGTATTTATACAATTTCTAGACCCATTAAGGGTGAAGAGTGTTCCTTTTCCCCTCTTCCTTAGTCTTCAAAAGGGTACCTTTATTCCCCTTTCTTATCCGATACCAGGAGCTTAGTGGCTTCTGCTCCTGTCTTATGTCCTTATATGGATTTCCTTTTCTTTCAGTCCTCTGTGCCTAAAGTATAAATACTCATTTCTGAGTTACATGATCAAGTTATATATTTAATTTCTATACCATCCTCTTCGTTAGGACTATACGCATTAAATGAGACTACTTAGAAATCTGTAGCACAACGTTTCACTATATAACTCATGAAACATAATTTTAGCTGACATTGTCACTTTGCAAAGTGTTTTGTTTACATTAGTTAGTAGGTTTGCATCTGGCAAGATTACAGTAGAGCAAGGAAGCATATTACTCTTATCTTTGAGAGAACTATAATGCCTTCAGGCTATATTTTAAGCACACTTTCAACTATTAATGCACTCTTAGTACATTAAGATATCTTAAGACCTTGAAAAGGCCATTTAAGATACTGACATCTGGCAGCTAAGTCAGAAAGATGACTTTTACGATGTCCCTTCAAGGGAAAGCCAGAGTAACTTCAGTAGTTAGCTTTGATAGAGCTAACCTTGAGCTAGCCTGTCAGCCTGACACAGAGTTGCCTGTCAGCATGACACACACTTTCATTATACATTACACAAACCTCTGTATGTGTATGATGTGTTTAAGCTCTATATGGAATTAATTCTGCACATGTTCACAAGATACCATGATCATGTCAGGGCCTGTCATACCCTCTCCTTTGAACATTTGCAGCATTTATTCCCGCAAAATATTTAACATGTTACAGAAATACAAAAACACAACTTAGGTACATTCATTAAGTTGTAGAGTCTTTCAATTTTCTTGGATCTGTCATTCCAATTTTTCTGAATCCTCCATTTTTATCCATCTGTTCATTAGGAAATAGTCCATAAGCAAATCTTCTTATCTGTTCTCACTCCAAGGCTTAAGGGAGAGAGAGACCCTTAGTTAAAGGGTCCAAGACAGTAAAATAACTCAACTTTGTATAAAGCTTCTCTGCACATCTCAGAGAAGTACTGAAACCAAGTATTGAATACAGCAGTATTCTACCTCATTTTATACATTTAAGAATATGATATGGGAATCCATGAGCATAGCATCCCTCATGAATCCCCCCCCATGCTTATGGAATACCATAGAATCAATCAAGTAGCAGTGAGAAACAGTATCACTATTATATAATAATACAAATCAAACTGTTATACAGCAGAGCCATTACATGTAGGCTATTACAAAATATTACAAAATAACAATGAAGTACAATGAAGGAGATGCCTTTACATAAGTCTTCATGCCATAACATAATGTCTTCTTCAATCAGTTGTCTTCAAACATCTGCATTTATAAATCCATAGTTCTTCCTACCTCAGTGGAGGAAAGTATTTAAAAACAATCTGTTAAGTATAAAATCAAAGCATTGTTGTTTTTGCATGAGACAATAGCTGCACATATATGGGAATACTATTACTCATGTTCCCAACAGGAACACTTCTCATCGTAGTTATATCATTAATTCCCAGAGCATTTAACAGTAGCTTTACTTTTTAAGCCAGTGTTAAAGCTTAACTAAACTCATAATTGCAACTGCAATCATATAATCCTTTAGTGTTATTTCTCCAGAAACACCAAGACCAGGGTCACATAGCCCATGTAATTTACAAGAACTTTGACCATGAAAATCCTTGACAATATATAGTTCAAGCAGTCTATGCTTGATACATACAAATTGTGGCATTTATGCATTCCTTTTAGCAATGGTTATAATTGCATTGGAAACCTCGGTTTCATAAAAGCTCATCCAGTGAACGAGAGAGAGGAGGGAGTTTACTCATATCTTATCTGGAGCTGTTGGCTCTAAGCCCAGACACAGCTCACTTCGTTTTTTCTAAAGTCAAGCCTCGGCACAGGAAAAAAGTGGTCGTTTTAAAATGTACTGTAAATGATAGAACGTTCGTTCGTTCTTAAAAAAGGTTAATCTCATGTAGACAGGGGGCATTAACGCATGGGCAGAATGTTCCTGGTTCGCTCCTCTGTTATCCCACAATATTTTAATCCCACAATATTTAAGTCTGGATAATCAAACGCATGACGCCAGCCTATCCCACATTAAGTCTGAAACAAGTAGCTGCTGGAGGCTCCCCGTGCGTTTGAACCAACCATATAATGTGGGATAGTTCGCAGTGCGGGATAGCAGGGGAGTGACATCGCCCAAGGATTGGCTGAGGGGTTATCCAATCAAAGGGCGATTCTCCCCCTTTTTTTTTTTTTGGAACACCAGCGTTCCGGTATACCATCGTCTCAACCTGTTAAGCATTGATCTTCTCAGGCATAAAATGGCTTTTTGGAGTGGGGCAGTGGAATGCATACTAGAGTGAGGGAGGTGCGTTGGTGCTACTGAAAAAAAAGATGTGGGTATTTTTTTTGCTGAGATGTTAGAAAACCGGCAATCTGGTGAAGCTAGCATACCTCAGAAGTTTACAGGCATTGCAAACGAACTCACTAGTAGAAGCTGGTGTGGATGACAGGATGGATTGTGCTAGTCCCATGGGCTGTCATTCCAGTCCCAGAGCTCTGGGTTTAGAGATCTTACTGGAAAATCCATTCCACATTTTCTTTGCAACTTTGTGCTGTAATGTATTTCAATGGAGCTCATGCAAGGCAATTGGCAATCCAGGCTCCTTCAATAGGCTATGCATCCTCTCCCATTGTTTCTAATCGGCTAGCCTGTCATTCATTTTAGTGCATCCCGACTTCACCTCTTTGCTTCGTGGCCAGCCCAGAGGAGAGGGGAAGGAAAGCCTTGTACATTTTTCAGCGTGCCACTTCAGAGGCTCGCAACAGCACAGCGGATGGGAACGCGTTGATCAGATTGACGGACCATGTTTTGCTTCCACCCAAAGCTGGAAAGTTGTGCCTTTTCCTTCCGAGTGTAAATAAAGCTGTGTTGTGAGGGCGAGGCAACACAACTGGCTGGGCTTATTCAAAACAGGACAAAATGGGCATTTTAATTAAAAAGACGGGACGGCCAGGAAATGTGACAAAAAACGGGTCAGCCTATACAAAAGGAAGGTAGGACAGGACTGTGCTTCAGCTGCCATTTGCCTTGGGATGGGGGCTCAGTCCCCCCTCGCAAGTTCGGGGGGGGCTCGAGGGCTTGAGCCCCCCCCAAGTTTACGCCTATGTGAGGGAGACCAGTAAGGGGCGTGTCCTTGAACGAAAGGAGGTTAGTAGCGGGCTAGTCGTGTGATTACACGCACGCCGGCGTTCCAGTAATGTAGCGAAATTAAAAAAAAGTAGCGGTTTAGCACTGAAAAGATCGCTAGAAAACAGGGATTGCTTAACCCGGTTTTTTTTGCCTTAATTCGCGACTAAGGTGGGTCCGATGCGCAGCACTTGGACGGTCGTGCGTGTGGACCACGGAGATTCGCTACTATTAAGGCACAAAAGCGAGACAAATTGGCCGTGCGTTAAGCCCCTGAGATGAGCCCTCAAGTTATGTATGATTTCGTAGGGTTGCGTTAAACCCATTCCAGAATTGGTCTTTGTGGCTATTGGTTCAAAAGGACATATTCATCACATTTATAGTATCATCAATTCCTCCAGCCCATATAAGTTTGCATTTTAGACAGTCTCTGAGGTGTTTGCCTCAAACTCATAAAGGTCTATCACGAGAGTCCTTATTTCAAAAGGTCCTCTATGCAAAGGTTTTGACTTGCTGCAATCCGATGTACCTAACCCTAACCCCAACCACAAGACTAAACCTAAACTTAACCCGAAGCCTAACCCTAAGCCTAACCCGAAGCCTAACCCTAAGCCTAACCCTAACCTTAACCCTAAGACTAAACTTAACCCTAACCCTAAGCCTAAGCTTAACCCTAACCCTAACGCTAAGCTAAACTCTAAACTTATCCCTAACCCTAAGCCAAACCCTAAGATTAACTCTAAGCTTAACCCTAACCCTAAGCTTAACCCTAACCCAACCCTAACCCTATCACAACCCTAACCCTAACCCAACCCTAACCACCCTAACCCACCCTAACCCTAACCCCAACACTACCCTAACCCTAGGTTTAACCGTAAGCTTAACCATAAGCCAACCCTAACCCTAACCCTAACCCAACCCTAACCGAACCCTAACCCTAAACAAACCCCAACCCCAACCGTAACCCTAACCCCCCGCCTCCTAACCCTAACCTCAACCCTAACCCTAACCCAACCTTAACCCTCACCATCACCGTAACCCAACCCTAACCCGAACCCCTAACCCCAACCCTAACCCCTAATGCTAACCCCACCCGACCCTAACCCTAACCCAACCCTAACTGTAACCCTAACCCTCACTTTAATCCTTACCCTAATCCTAACCCTAACCCTTACCCTAATCCTAATCCTAACCCTAATCTTAACCCTAACCCTAACCTTAACCCTAACCCTAATCCTAACCCAAACCTAACGATAACCCTAACTTCCAAAGCCGAACCCGAACCCCCGAACCCTAACCCAAACCCTAATCCTAACCCTAATCCTAACCCTATTCCTAACCCTAATCCTAATCCTCATGCTAATCCTAACCCTAACCCTGATCCTAATCCTATCCCAACCCTAACCCTAACCCTCCCCAACCCCAACCCAACCCTAACCCTAACCCCAAACCTACCCTAACCCAACCCAACCCTAACCCTAACCACCCTAACCCTAACAACTCTAACCTAACCCTAACCCTAACTTCCCTAACCTAACCCCAACCCCAACCCTAACCCCCTAACCCTAACCCCCTAACTTTAACCCCCTAACCCTAAGCCTAACCCTCAGCTTTACCCTAACCCTAAGCTTAACCCTAAGGTTAACCCTAACCCTAACCCTAAGCTTTACCCTAAGCATAACCCTAACCTTAACCCTACGCCTAACCCTAACCCTAAGCTTAACCCGAACCCCGAACCCTACCCCTACCCGTCCCTACCCGTCCCTACCCCTAACCCAACCCAACCCAAACCCTAACACCAAACCCAACCCCAAGCTTAACCCTAAGCCTAACCCTAAACCTAACCCTAAGCTTAACCCTAAGCTTAACACTAAGCCTAATCCAAAAACTAACTCTAAGCTTAAACCTAAGCCTAACCCTAACACTAAGCTTAACCCTAACCCTAACCTTAACCCTAAGTTTAACCATAAGCGTAACCCTAACATTAACCCTAGGACTAACCCTAACCCTAAGACTAACCCTAAGCTTAACCCGAACCCCGAACCCTACCCCAACCCGTCCCTAACCCTAACCCTAACCCAACCCTAACCCTAACACCAACCCTAAACCTAAGCTTAACCTTAAGCTTAACCCTAACCCTAACCTTAACCCTAAGCCTAACCCTAAGTTTAACCATAAGCGTAACCCTAACCTTAACTCTAGGACTAACCCTAAGACTAACCCTAAGCTTAACCCGAACCCCGAACCCTACCCCAACCCGTCTCTAACTCTAACCCAACCCTAACCTTAACTCTAGGACTAACCCTAAGACTAACCCTAAGCTTAACCCGAACCCCGAACCCTACCCCAACCCGTCTCTAACTCTAACCCAACCCTAACCCTAACCCTAACACCAACGCTAACCCTAAACCTAAGCGTAACCCTAAGCCTAACCCTAAGCTTAACCCTAACCCTAAGCTTAACCCTAACCCTAAAACTAACCCTAAGCTTAAACCTAAGCTTCACCTTTAGCCTAATCCTAAGGATAACCCTAAGCTTAAATCAAACTTTAACCCTAAACCTAACCCTAAGCCTAACCCTAAACCTAACTCTAACCCTAAGCTTAACCCTAAGCCTAACCTTAAGCTTTACCCTAAGCTTAACCCTAACCCTAAGCTTAACCCTAAGCCTAACCCTAACCTTAAACCTAAGCCTAACTCTTAGCCTAACCCTAACCCTAAGCTTAATTCTAACCCTAAGCTTAACCCTAAGCTTAACCTCTAACCCTAAATTTAACCCTAACCTTAACCCTAACCCTAACCTTAACTTTAACCCTAAGATTAACCCTAAGCTTAACCCGAAGCCTAACCCTAAGCTTAACCCGAAGCCTAACCCTAAGCTTAACCCTAAACTAAACCCTAAGCGTAAGCTTAAGCCTAACCCAGATTAACCCTAAGCCTAAACCTAACCCTAAGCCTAACCGTAACCCTAACACAACCGTAATCCTAACCCTAACCCAACCCTAACCCAAGCTTAACCCTAACCCTAACCCAACTCTAACCCTAATCCTAATCCTAACCCTAACCCGAACCTTACCCCTACCCGTCCCTACCCATTACTAACCCTAACCCAACCCCTAACCCTAAGCCTAACCTTAACCCTAAGCCTAACCCTAACCTTAACCCTAACCCTAATCTTAACCCTAAACTTAACCCTAACCCGAACCCGAACCTTAACCCTCAACCTAACCCTAAGCCTAAACTGAACCCTAAGCTTAACCCTAACCCTAAACTTAACCTTAAGCTTAACCCTAACCTTAACGCTAAGCTTAACCCTAAGCTTATCCCTAAGCCTAAACCTAAGCCTAACCCTAACCCAAACCCTAAGAGTAACTCTAAGCTTAACCCTAACCCTAAGCTTAACCCTAACCCTAACCCAACCCTAACCCCTAACCCTAACCCTAACCCCTTAACCCTCACCCTCACCCCTAACCCCAACCCCACCCCTCACCCTAACCCCTCACCCTAGCCCCTAACCCTAACCCTACCCCTAACCCAACCCTAACCCTAACCCTCACCCTCACCCCTCACCCCAACCCCACACATACCCCTCACCCTCACCCTAACCCTTAACCCCAACCCAACCCTAACCCTAACCCTAAACCCTAACCCTAAACCCTAACCCAACCCTAACCCTAGGCTTAACCGTAAGCCTAACCCTAAGCTTAACCCTAAGCCTAAGCTTAACCCTAACCCTAAAACTAACCAAGCTTAACCCTAAGCCTAACCCTAAGCTTTACCCTAAGCCTAACCCTAACCTTAACCCTATACTTAACCCTAACCCTAACCCCAACCCTAACCCTCACCCTCACCCCTAACCCCAACCGCACCCCTACCCCTCACCTAGCCCCTAACCCCAACCCCAACCCAACCCTAACCCCTAACCCTAACCCTAACCACCTAACCCTAACCCCCAAACCCTAACCCTAACCCCAACCCTAACCCCCTAATCCCCTAACCCTAACCCACTAACCCTAACCCCAACCCTAACCCCCTAACCTCTAACCCCCTAACCCCGTAACCCAAACCCTAACCCCTAACCCCCCCTAACCCTAACCCTAACCCTAACCCCCTAACCCAACCCTAACCCCTTATACCTCACCCTCACCCCTAACCCCACCCCTACCCCTCACCCTCACCCCTAACCCTAACCCTACCCCTAACCCAACCCTAACACTAACCCTAACCCCTAACCCTAACCCTCACTCTCACCCCTAACCCCAACCCCACCCCAACCCCTCACCCTAACCCCAACCCTAACCCCTAACCCCAACCCTAAACCCTAAACCCTAACCCAAACCCTAACCCAAACCCAACCCTAACCCTAAACCTAGGCTTAACCCTAAGCCTAAGCCTAACCCTAAGCTTAACCCTAACCCTAAAACTAACCCTAAGCTTAACCCTAAGCCTAACCCTAAGCTTTACCCTAACCCTAACCCTAACTCAAGCTTAACCCTAAGCCTAACCCTAAGCCTAACCCTAAGCCTAACCCTAACCTTAAACCTAAGCCTAACTCTTAGCCGAAACCTAACCCTAAGCTTAATTCTAACCCTAAACTTAATCCTAAACTTAACCTCTAACCCTAAATTTAACCCTAACCTTAACCCTAACCTTAACTTTAACCCTAGGATTAACCCTAAACTGAACCCGAAGCCTAACCCTAAGCTTAACCCAAAGCCTAACACTAAGCTTAACCCTAAACTAAACCCTAATCCTAAACTTAACCCTAAGCTTAGCCCTAAGCGTAAGCTTAAGCCTAACCCTAAGATTAACCCTAAGCCTAAACCTAACCCTAACCCTATGCCTAACCGTAACCCTAACACAACCCTAATCCTAACCCTAACACAACCCTAACCCAACCTTAACCCTAACCCTAACCCAACTCTGACCCTAATCCTAACCCTAACCCGAACCCCGAACCTTACCCGTACCCGTCCCTACACCTGTCCCTAACCCTAACCCAACCCCTAACCCTAACCCCAACCACAAGACTAAACCTAAGCTTAACCCGAAGCCTAACCCTAAACCTAACCCTAAGCTTAACCCTAACCTTAACCCTAAGCCTAACCTTAACCCTAAGCCTAACCTTAACCCTAATCTTAAGCCTAAATTTAACCCTAACCCTAACGCTAAGCTAAACTCTAAACTTATCCCTAACCCTAAGCCAAACCCTAAGATTAACTCTAAGCTTAACCCTAACCCTAAGCTTAACCCTAACCCAACCCTAACCCTATCACAACCCTAACCCTAACCCAACCCTAACCCTAACCACCCTAACCCACCCTAACCCTAACCCCAACCCTACCCCAACCCCAAGTTTAACCGTAAGCTTAACCATAAGCCAACCCTAACCCTAACCCAACCCTAACCCTAACCGAACCCTAACCCTAAACAAACCCCAACCCCAAACCTAACCATAACCCCCCCGCCTCCTAACCCTAACCTCAACCCTAACCCTAACCCAACCTTACCCTCACCATCACTGTAACCCAAACCTAACCCCAACCCCTAACCCCAACCCTAACCCCACCCGACCCTAACCCTAACCCAACCCTAACTGTAACCCTAACCCTAACCCTCACTTTAATCCTTACCCTAATCCTAACCCTAACCCTTACCCTAATCCTAAACCTAATCTTAACCCTAACCCTAACCCTAACCTTAACCCTAACCCTAATCCTAACCCAAACCTAACGATAACCCTAACTTCCAAAGCCAAACCCGAACCCTAACCCCCGAACCCTAACCCAAACCCTATTCCTAACCCTAATCCTAATCCTCATGCTAATCCTAACCCTAACTCTGATCCTAATCCTATCCCAACCCTAACCCTAACCCCCGTCCCCCCTAACCGCAACCCTAACCCAACCCTAACCCTAACCCCAAACCTACCCTAACCCAACCCAACCCTAACCCTAACCCCCCTAACCCTAACAACTCTAACCTAACCCTAACCCTAACTTCCCTAACCTAATCCCAACCCCAACCCTAATCCCGTAACCCTAACCCCCTAACCTTAACCCCCTAACCCTAAGCCTAACCCTCAGCTTTACCCTAACCCTAACCCTAGGTTAACCCTAAGGTTAACCCTAAGCCTAACCCTAAGCTTTACCTTAAGCATAACCCTAACCTTAACCCTAGGCCTAACCCTAACCCTAAGCTTAACCCGAACCCCGAACCCTACCCCTACCCCTACCCGTCCCTAACCCAACCCAAACCCTAACACCAAACCCAACCCCAAGCTTAACCCTAAGCCTAACCCTAAACCTAAGCCTAACCCTAAGCTTAACTATAAGCCTAACCCTAAGTTTAACCCTAACCCTAAGCTTAACACTAAGCCTAATCCAAAAACTAACCCTAAGCTTAAACCTAAGCCTAACCCTAACACTAAGCTTAACGCTAACCCTAACCTTAACCCTAAGTTTAACCATAAGCGTAACCCTAACATTAACCCTAGGACTAACCCTAACCCTAAGACTAACCCTAAGCTTAACCCGAACCCCGAACCCTACCCCAACCCGTCCCTAACCCTAACACCAACACCAACCCTAAATCTAAGCTTAACCCTAACCTTAACCCTAAGCCTAACCCTAAGTTTAACCATAAGCGTAACCCTAACCTTAACTCTAGGACTAACCCTAACCCTAAGACTAACCCTAAGCTTAACCCGAACCCCGAACCCTACCCCAACCAGTCTCTAACCCTAACCCAACCCTAACCCTAACACCAACGCTAACCCTAAACCTAAGCGTAACCCTAAGCCTAAGCTTAACCCTAAGCCTAACCCTAAGCCTAACCCTAAGCTTAACCCTAACCCTAAAACTAACCCTAAGCTTAAACCTAAGCTTAACCCTAAGCCTAACCCTAAGCTTAACCCAAAGCTTAACCCTAACCCTAAGCTTAACCCTATACTTAACCCTAAGCTTCACCTTTAGCCTAATCCTAAGGATAACCCTAAGCTTAAATCAAACTTTAACCCTAAACCTAATCCTAAGCCTAACCCTAAACCTAACCCTAAGCCTAACCCTAAGCTTAACCCTAAGCCTAACCTTAAGCTTTACCCTAACCCTAACCCTAACCCTAAGCCTAACCCTAACCTTAAACCTAAGCCTAACTCTTAGCCTAACCCTAACCCTAAGCTTAATTCTAACCCTAAGCTTAACCCTAAGCTTAACCTCTAACCCTAAATTTAACCCTAACCTTAACCCTAACCCTAACCTTAACTTTAACCCTAAGATTAACCCTAAGCTTAACCCGAAGCCTAACCCTAAGCTTAACCCGAAGCCTAACCCTAAGCTTAACCCTAAACTAAACCCTAAGCGTAAGCTTAAGCCTAACCCTAAGATTAACCCTAAGCCTAAACCTAACCCTAAGCCTAACCCTATGCCTAACCGTAACCCTAACACAACCCTAATCCTAACCCTAACCCAACCTTAACCCAACCTTAACCCTAACCCTAACCCAACTCTAACCCTAATCCTAATCCTAACCCTAACCTTACCCCTACCCGTCCCTACCCATTACTAACCCTAACCCAACCCCTAACCCTAACCCCAACCACAAGCTTAACCCGAAGCCTAACCCGAAGCCTAACCCTAAGCCTAACCCTAACCTTAACCCTAAGCCTAACCCTAACCTTAACCCTAACCCTAATCTTAACCCTAAACTTAACCCTAACCCGAACCCGAACCATAACCCTCAGCCTAACCCTAAGCCTAAACTGAACCCTAAGCTTAACCCTAACCCTAAACTTAACCTTAAGCTTAACCCTAACCCTAACGCTAAGCTTAACCCTAAGCTTATCCCTAAGCCTAAACCTAACCCTAACCCAAACCCTAAGAATAACTCTAAGCTTAACCCTAACCCTAAGCTTAACCCTAACCCAACCCTAACCCTAACACAATCCTAACCCTAACCCAACCCTAAGCCTAACCACCCTAACCCTAACCCTAACCCCAACCCTACCCTAACCCTAAGTTTAACCGTAAGCTTAACCCTAAGCTTAACCCTAACCCTAAGTTTAACCCTAACCATAAGCCAACCCTAACCCTAACCCAACCCTAACCCTAACCCAACCCTAACCTTAACAATCCCCAACCCTAACCCCCCGCCTCCTAACCCTAACCTCAACCCTAACCCTATCCCAATCTTAACCCTCACCCTCACCGTAACCCAACCCTAACTCGAACCCCTAACCCTAACCCCAACCCTAACCCTTAACCCTAACCCCACCCGACCCTAACCCTAACCCAACCCTAACCGTAACCCTAACCCTCACCCTAATCCTAACCCAAACCTAGCCCTAACCCTAACCGCCAAAGCCAAACCCGAACCCTAACCCCGATACCCTAACCCCGATACCCTAACCCAAACCCTAACCCAAACCCTAATCCAAACCCTAATCCTAATCCTAACCATAATTCTAATCCTAACCCTAATACTAACCCTAACCCTATTCCTAACCCTAATCCTAATGCTAATCTTAACCCTAACCCTGATCCTAATCCTAACCCTAACCCAACCCTAACCCCCTCCCCCTAACCCAAACCCTAACCCAACCCTAACCCTAACCCCAACCCTACCCTAACCCAACCCTACCCCTTCCCCTAACCACCCTAACCTTAACAACCCTAACCTAACCCTAACCCTAACCCCCCTAACCTAACCCCAACCCCAACCCCAACCCCAACCCCCTAACCCTAACCCTCAGCTTTACCCTAACCCTAACACTAACCCTAAGCTTAACCCTAACGTTAAACCTAAGCCTAACCCTAAGCTTTACCCTAAGCATAGCCCTAACCTTAACCCTAGGCCTAACCCTAACCTAAGCTTAACCCGAACCCCGAACCCTACCCCTGTTCCTAACCCTAACCCAACCCAAACCCTAACACCAACACCAACCCTAAACCTAAGCTTAACCCTAAGCCTAAGCCTAAACCTAAGCCTAACCCTAAGCCTAACCCTAAGATTAACCATAACCCTAACCCTAAGCTTAACCCTAAGCCTAACCTTAACCCTAAGCCTAATCTTAAAACTAACCCTAAGCTTAAACCTAAACCTAACCCTAACACTAAGCTTAACCCTAACCCTAAGCTTAACCTTAACCCTGACCCTAAGCTTAACCCTATACTTAACCCTAAGCTTCACCTTTAGCCTAATCCTAAACCTAACCCTAAGCTTAAACCTAAACTTAATCCTAAACCTAACCCTAAGCCTAACCCAAAGCTTAACCCTAACCCTAAGCTTAACCCTAAGCCTAACCCCAAGCTTTACCCTAAGCTTAACCCTAACCCTAATCCTAAACCTAACCTTAACCCTAAGCCTAACACTTAGCCTACGCCTAAGCTTAACCCTAACCTTAACCCTAAAGTTAACCCTAACCTTAACCCTAACCCTAAGCTTAACCCTAACCCTAAGCTTAACCCTAAGCCTAACCCTACGCTAAACCCTAAGCTAAACCCTAACCCCCCACTGGGTGAGCCGCAGGGCGGGGCCCCCTATGGGGGGGGACCTGGAAAATCAGGCTGAAGGGTCTGGAGTTGTTTTTTGCGATGCAGCTGAACATGGCGTTCAGGAGCTGGGCGGATGCTCAGGGATTTTGATACCGAATGTGGAAGTAATGTCGGAGGGCAGGCTACGAGGGGGGGAGAACAAGAACATGAACAACAACAAAGACCCCCCCTGAAGAGGCTCTGAAGTTGCCTGGGGCAGAAGCAGTAGTTTTGCAGCCTGCAGGGACTGTTAAAATGACAGCAAAAATGGTGCCGAGCTCCTTGTTGAAGCCGGCGGGGAAAGTGAAAGTGGCAGTGGCCAAGGTGGAGGGGGCAGCGGCAGCCCCGGGAGAGATGCCTCGAGTGCCGACTGGGAAAATGAAAGTGCTCCCGGTGTTGCAAGAGCAGCTGGAGTCGGGGGCGGAAGAGACAGCTGGTGTGGCTGGTGTGTCTGGAATGCAAATAGGTGGTGGAGTGCAGAGGGGGCCGGCGAAAGGACAGCACGCCTCCAACGCAGTGCTTTTGCGGGAGACGAGAGAGGGTTTGGAGCATCTACAGAGTCAGCCCCGTCACCCGCTGCTGTCAGCAAAAAGGAGGCAGCAAAGAGAACTGGCGCAAGACAGCACTGGCGTTGGAAAGGGGCGGGGGGGAAGTGCCCTCCTGGCCCCCGCCCCTGCCCAGCGAGCGGGCACCTCCCCTGCGGGGAGTAAGGTGTGTCTGGCGGCTAAAGGAGAGCAGGAGGCGGGGTGGGTGCATATTGTGAGGGTCTGTAAGCTTTTGCTTTGTGTGCCCCCCCCTGGGCTCGTAAAAGCAGTCTAGGCCTTTTGCCTTTCTTTGGTTCAGGCACTGCGTTCAGCAGGCCCCAGGTTGGAATGTCTCTTCCCACCATCCACCTCCCTTGCTCTCTCTGACTCCCTCCCACCAGCTGTGGCCTTGGTGTGTAGATAGCAATAAGGAGCTTCCTGAGATCTTTGATGTTCCTGCACCATGCACAATTATCTTGTAGATTCCCATAACATGGATTTGACATCTGCTTCCCTGTAGGGGTTATAATTCTGTCTTTGTGAATTTGCTAGCACTTGCAACTTTGCTATTGCAGGGCCTATACTAACCTGAAGCTTTCAATAAAGTTCCTTGTTTCTGCATGACCGTCTGAGCAAGTGATTTTATGGAGTTTGCACAGGGAGGTTGGGAACCCTCACATTAAGTTGCAAGTCCTCTGCCTCATTGTCCTGCTCCTGTACCATTCTTGGACAGCTATGGCAGGCAAAGGGGATGACAACGACAAGAAGGACAGCACCGTACCCAAGCAGCCCGATCCGGCCCCTTCGGAAGGGAAGTCGACTGGGAAGACGCCCAGTGGAGCTGACTCGGGATCGGGCCTGGGTACAAAGCCCAAGTCCACTTGCTTGAATACCTGGCTGGAGTCTCCCCGGGGTTGGTCGCTCCCGCAGAGCGACGCGCGGTCACGACGGACTGCGGTTTACGGGTTGGGGTTCGAGGACGATCCCGCCCGAAAGGAAGCCCTGCTGCTTCACCAGATGGATGAGGAGCGGCAGCGCTGGCAGGAGGAGCGCCAGGAATTACTGGACCGGATGGATGCCATGAACGCGGTGATTCTGGACATGGCTCAAGCCATGGACGACCTGAAGGTTCCGACGCCACCCGTGGCTCCGGCGGACGGAGGGCAGCAACCAGGCCTACCTGTGGCTCCTGCACCTCCCATCCGTCCCACTCCACCGGCCCGCCGAGACCTGAAGATCACGTATGACGGGTTGAGTGACCAGCTGACGTTTTTTATGGTACAAGTGGACATTTTTATGCGGGAACAGGCCCGGACCTTTACCTCGGAAGAATCCCGGGTCCAATACATGGCGTCTCTTCTACAGGGTGAGGCGGCTGCCTGGATGGTACTGCAGTATGAGCTCCGCTCCCCGGTCTTGCGAAGTCTTGATGACTTCATGATCGCCCTTCGACACTGTTTCGAGGACCCACATTTGGGTGAGCGAGCAAAAACCGCCTTGCTACAACTGCGTCAAGGGACTAAGTCGGTCACGCAGTATGCAAGCAAATTTCAGTCGCTCTCGAGTAAAATTTTGGACTGGAGTGAAGCTACCAGGGTGCAGTATTTCCGCGAAGGTTTGAACCCGGAATTGCAACACTGGGCTTTCATGCAAGGTAACCCTCCCGATGTTGAAGGGTGGGTTCGTCACGCCGCTGACATCGAGAACTGAAAGCAGCTGCTGCTCCTGTCCCGGCAACGCACCGGACGGGAGACCAAGACCCGTGGAGACAGGCCCGGCGGTCCGAAGGACTCTCGTCCCCCCTCGGGGGGAGGACCATCAGTGACCGAACGCCGCAAACGTTTTGAGAGCGGGGCCTGTCTCGTTTGCGGGGGAAGAGGACACTTTGCCTCTCAATGCCCTTCCCGACCCAGACGTCCGGGACCATCTCGTCCGGCAACGGCCGAACCTGAGAAGCCCCCTCCCGAGGGGCAACCTCACCGCCGGAGCGGCGCACCGAGCCGACGGGGCGCACCCTCGGCCTTGCACGCACGCACCGAGGTCGAAGCCTCGGGCACTTCTGGCCCATCGGGGCCATGGATTACAAATGAAACCTTTGACTCATCGGAGTCACAGATTACAAATACCGTATCTGCTTCCTCCAGCGAGGAGGAGGACTGGGACATGCTGGCAAAAAACGCCGTCGGTCTGCTGTAAAGGGGGCTCCTCAGCAGACCGCTCCGAACATTGTGCAAGGAGCTCCACTGATGGTAAGCGCTCAGGAAGACAATGTGTATGTAAAGGTCAATCTATCGTTGCCAAAAGGGGGGCCCATGTTAGAATTTACGGCCCTAGTTGACTCGGGTTGTGCCCGCACCCTGATAAGCGAAGAGGCTGCCCGACAATTGCGAGTTAAGTGAAAGCGACTCCCTGAACCCATCCGCTTTTCCCAGATGGATGGCAGTGACTTTAAAAAGGGGCCTGTTACTCACCGCACCGCCGCGGTCGTCATGGCCATAGGGGAGCATTGGGAACGGCTTTATTTTACTATCGCTCCCATTGCCGCGCCCGTTGTTTTAGGGATGAACTGGTTGCTGGGGCACAATCCTTTCATAGACTGGATCTAGCGGACACTCACCTTTCCCCGCAACCTGTGTGAATTCCATGATAAAGACCGAGTGCTTAAAACTCCCGCAGCCGCCCTCGTGGGGGCCCCTTCTATCAAGGCTTCCCTGCCCCAGCTCCCCAGCGAGTATTCCCAGTTTGCCGATGTGTTTGACGTGCGGGAATGCGACGAATTGCCCCCCCCACCGGGAGACGGACTGTGCTATTGAAATAGTGGGGGATGGCAAATTATCCAAAAGGAAGGTCTACCCCATGAGTCCTAATGAAAAGGCGGTGTTGCGAGAATATTTGGACACCAATTTAGCGCGGGGCTTTATCCGCCCGTCAAAGGCACCATACTCGGCCCCCGCCTTCTTTGTCAAGAAAAAGACGGGAGACTTAAGACTGTGTATTGATTACCGTAGACTGAATGCTGTCACTCAGTCTAATGCATACCCCCTCCCTCTCATTCCAGACCTTCTCGCACAATTGAAGGAGGGCCGAATCTTCACCAAATTGGATTTGGTGGAGGCTTACCACCGTGTCCACATACGAGAAGGGGACGAACCAAAGACTGCCTTCTCAAGTTGTTTTGGAATGTTTGAATATTTAGTGATGCCGTTCGGACTTTCGGGGGCTCCGAGTGTATTCATGCAATTGATTAATGAAGTACTTCATGATTTATTGTTCCGTGGGGTGGTGGTTTTCTTGGACGATATCCTCATTTATACGAAGACCATGAAGGAGCACATACAACTGGTGCGCGAGGTGCTGCAGCGGCTGCGCGAGCACAAACTGTTTGCTAAGGTTTCTAAATGTGATTTCCATCAACCCTCCATCACTTTTCTGGGGTATGTAATTTCCCACCAAGGCTTAGAGATGGATCCCGAGAAGGTTCGGGCGGTAATGGAGTGGGACCCCCCCACCACCCGCAGACATTTGAAGCAGTTTTTGGGCTTTGCTAACTTTTACCGAAACTTCATCCCTAACTTTGCCCAGGTAGCGCTCCCTCTCACTTCGCTCCTGCGTACAAAAGAGAAAGGGGCGAGAGCCGCCTTGCCCTCTGCTAGGTTGCAATGGACTTCGGACTGCCAGCAGGCTTTCGATACGCTCAAGCGGCTTTTCTCGTCCGAACCTGTTCTCGCTCACCCTGATTGTGAAAAACCTTTTGTGGTCCAGGTCGATGCTTCTGACGTTGCCATGGGGGGGGGGCCCTCTTGCAACGGGACGAGAACGGTCAGCTGAAACCTTGTGCCTATTTTTCTAAAAAGTTCTCCCAATCCGAAATCAACTGGGCCATTTGGGAGAAGGAAGCCGCAGCTGTTAGACATGCCCTCACCATTTGGAGGCATTTCCTGGAGGGGGCAGAGATCCCTTTTGAAGTTTGCAGCGATCACAAAAACCTGGAGGCCTTAAAGGGGGCTAGAAAGCTCACCGCGAAACAGATTTGTTGGGCGCAGTTTTCGCCAAATTCCGCTTTGTCCTGAAACATGTGCCAGGAAAGGACAATGCGTTAGCGGATGCGCTTTCTAGGCTCCCCCAATACCGCAATGACTTTGACCGGCCGGTGGATTCCTTGTTTACCCCTGAACAGAGAGGGGAAGTCTCGGGACTTGCAGTAACCACCCGGTCCCAGTCCCACCGCCAGGATTTTCCTGCCCTCAAAGGAGTCCCGGAGGCTTTTCAACAGCGGCTCCGGGACGCTTCTCTAAGGGAGGCGGATCAGCAGGTTCTCCCTGCAAATCTCGACCGACAGGGCTCCTTTTGGTTGCAGGGGGGTAGGCTTTATGTCCCCGAAGTACTCCGAAAAGAAGTGCTGGGAATGGTCCACGGGGCCAAACTTGCAGGGCATTTTGGGTTTGTAAAGACTTTGCATTTATTGCGGCGTCAATTTTGGTGGCCAGGTATGAGAGCCGATGTGGAGTTATACATGCGCAGCTGCCCCATTTGCGCCACTGCCAAAAAACGAATGGGAAAGCCCCCTGGACTCTTAAAGCCTCTGGAGACCCCGACCATGCCCTGGGAAGTAATCACCATGGATTTTATCACTGATTTGCCCCCAAGTCGGGGAAAAACTGTACTGTGGGTGATAACAGACTTGTTCTCTAAACAGGTTCACTTTGTTCCTTGTGCGGGGCTACCATCGGCCCAAAAGTTGGCTAAATTGTTTATTAATCACGTGGTGAAGTATCATTCGATCCCGAGGAAGGTCCTCTCCGACAGAG
Organism: Euleptes europaea; assembly: GCF_029931775.1. Taxonomy (NCBI): domain Eukaryota; kingdom Metazoa; phylum Chordata; class Lepidosauria; order Squamata; family Sphaerodactylidae; genus Euleptes; species Euleptes europaea. The sequence goes on along the minus strand of NC_079318.1, from coordinate 102,227,075 downwards.
GGGCCCAATTCGTTGCCAAATTCTGGAGGGCCTTCCTAAAAGTCATGGGGGTGGAGGAACAAGGACTCTCTTCAGCCTATCACCCCCAGACCGATGGTCAGACCGAACGTGTCAATGCTGTGGTAGAATGCTATCTAAGGTGTTATGTCAATTACCACCAGGACGACTGGGTAGACCTACTGCCTTTTGCTGAATATGCCTATAATAATGCCCCCCATTCCTCCACAGGTTTCAGTCCGTTTCATGTGGTTTATGGAAAAGACTTTGGGCCCTTTGGTTCTCCTACCATCACTCCTGAACTTGAAGGGGTGCAGGAGGTCCAGGATTGGGTACCGGTGGTGCAGACCACTTGGCCCTGGCTGCAGAAAAACCTGGAAAGGGCCAAGCGCAAGTACAAAGACCAGGCCAATAAACATCGGTCCCCGGGGTGGGAACTCAAGGTGGGAGGGCAGGTTTACCTTTCCACAAAGAACCTACGTTCACTTCGGCCTTGCAAAAAGCTGAGTGACAAGTATGTAGGTCCTTTTCCCATCACCCGAGTGATCAACGACGTCACGGTGGAATTGGAACTCCCCAAGTCTCTCAGAGGGGTACATCCGGTGTTCCACATCAGCCTACTTAAACCGTACGTCACTGCCCCTCACTTCCACCCCCTCCCTAAGTCCGAAATTCCTACGGTTGTGGGGGGGGGAATCGCATCTTGAAGTTTCTAAAGTGTTGGACTCTAAACTGAAAAAGGGGAAATTGTTCTATCTGATCCGCTGGAAGCACCTGGGGTCCGCCCATGACGAATGGGTGGCCGCCCCCATGTGGCGGCTCCCCGCCTGGTTCGAGAGTTTCACTCTGCCTATCCTGACAAGCCTCGTCCACCCGGACTCGGGGGAGGGGGGCCTTAAGGGGGGCAGAATGTGAGGGTCAGTAAGCTTTTGTTTTGTGTGCCCCCCCCTGGGCTCATAAAAGCAGTCCAGGCCTTTTGCCTTTCTTTGGTTCAGGCGCTGCGTTCAGCAGGCCCCAGGTTGGAATGTCTCTTCCCACCATCCCTTGCTCTCTCTGACTCCCTCCCACCAGCTGTGGCCTTGGTGTGTAGATAGCAATAACGAGCTTCCTGAGATCTTTGATGTTCCTGTACCATGCACAATTATCTCGTAGATTCCCATAACATGGATTTGACATCTGCTTCCCTGTAGGGGTTAGAATTCTGTCTTTGTGAATTTGCTAGCACTTGCAACTTTGCTATTGCAGGGCCTATACTAACCTGAAGCTTTCAATAAAGTTCCTTGTTTCTGCATGACCGTCTGAGCAAGTGATTTTATGGAGTTTGCACAGGGAGGTTGGGAACCCTCACACATATCGCCCGTGAAGAGGGAGCGCCGTGGAGCGTGGGGCTGCAGCAGTGGGTGCGCAGCATGGGAGAGTTGGCGGAGCAAAAGGGCAGAGGAAGAGAGGAGGTGGCAGTGACCATGACTGAGAGTGAAAGGGGGGGTGATCCTATGGAGGGTGATCCTATGGAGAGTGAATGGAAAGGAAGAGAGCAGCGGCATGCCAGTGAACCGGGGTGTTGGAAGGCGGGGGAGGCAACTGGTTTAAGCCTGTCCCGGCTGCCTCTGCCCCCGCTGACACTGAAGAGTGAACGGGCAGAAGGTGAGCGGCTGAAGTGGCAGGAGCGGCTAGGAAAAACGGCGGAGATGGCGAAGGCGACAGAGCGCAGAGGGGTGTGTGAAAAGGCGATGGAGGACCCGGCGGAGGCGGCGTGGATGGTGAAAGAAGCGGCTGGATCCAAGGAGAGAGGAGCCAGCAAGGACTGGGATAACAGGGGGAAAGGGGATGACAGGGAAGCATCTCTCGGACACTGATTTTCTTGCTTCCAGGGGAGGAGCAGAAGTGTCAAGGGGGGGCTTTGGCCCCCATGGGAGCAGTGAGGGAGAGGTCTAACCCCCCTCCCCCCAGCGTTTGTCCCGGAGGAGCCAGCAAGGACTAGGAAAACAGGGGGAAAGGGGGTGATTTGGAGTTTGTGAGGGCGGGCAAGAGGAGCAGAAGAGCAAGCACAGGAGTTGGTTTTGCCTGCCCCACAAGCCCCGCCCATGGCCATGGGCGGGGGAAGGGGAAGGGGCACTCCAGAGGGGTATTCCGCCAAAGGAGGGAGTTTCCTCCCCGTTGGCGGGGCAGCCTGTAAGCAAGCGGCTGTGCCGTGCGCAGGAGCAGGCAGAGGGAGCAGGGTGGGGTGGAGGGGGCTCAGCCCAGCCCAGCCCATCAGGAGCAGTCCGGCCAAGTGTTTGGTTTAGGTCCACCTCTTGTTCCTTTTCAGGCTACAGAGATTCCGGACATGGAGATGCTGGAATGGGAGGGGATAAGAGTTGAAGAGGGGGGAAAGGAGGGAGGGAATGGATTGGTAGAGGATTTGGGTACGGACACAAATGGCCTTTGAGTGGACGGAGACCTCAAACAAGGGGGGCCAGTTGCCCCAGGCAGCTCAGGGAGAAGTACCCTCTGACAGGTCAGCTAAGGAGACAGAGACTGATACAGATGCAATCCCAGATACAGCAGTAGAGCCGAGGAGGGTGGGGCTAGAGGGGCCAGTGCGGGCGTTTGAAGTAGGTGCAACAATAACAGGAGCAGCTGCAGCATCTCTGGGGGGGAACAGGGGGTAGGGGGGCACAGGATAGTCCCCTTGATTTGTCTAAGTCCTCCTTTGATCCAGCTGCTGGAAGGGTGATGGAGATGGAGGAAGAAGGAACCGCAGAGGGAGGTAATCCTGAACAGGGCACTTCTTTTGCGCAAGGGGCAGGTCAAAGAGGGGGAACTTCACTTCCAATTCCATCGCCAACCCCAATAGACCCTGGTTTAGTTTCTACTCCCGAGTCTGACTTGGCTGAGGGTCTGCAGGTTGATCTGTATCCGATGGTGGTTTCAGAGTCTCAGGGGATGCAGGTCGGTCAGGGCTCCTGCTCGCAAGGAGGGCAGGAGCCTTCTTTTTCTTCTTCTTTTGCGGGGGCCGTGGTCGCCTCCCCTCTAGTGCTTCGTTAATCGGAGGAAAGGGAGATCGTGGAGGTGTGCCTTCGGGCAGAGCAGGAGACGCTCCTGTCGCCACAAGAGGAACAGCAAGAGGGAGGAGAAGGGGAGGTGGCAGGGGAACATAGCGGCACCCCAAGGAGAGTGGAGAGGGGTGGGGAAAGCACCCCGAAGCGGGCCCAGCATACAGAAGGAGCAAAGAGGGCGACTGCCAGTGCCATCCCCAGTAGAGAGGCTTGAATAAGGCGTGAATGGGAACGGCTGAGGGAGGAGTCATTGGATAGAGGATTGGAGTTGCTGGTGCCGGACAGTGGCGACTTGAATGACCTCGATCTGGTCCGCTTCTGGGCCTTTTTACTGGTACACCTCCACCTGCCAGAAGTGGAGGTGACCCAAGCTCTTGCAAAGAGGGGTAAGGATGCCTTCATGATGCTCCTGGAGAGGGAGGGGGAGCGTTTGCGGGACTTCCTGCTGGGGGAAGTGGTTCTCCAGGGGAATTGGGAAGATACCGGGCAGGTTGGAGAGGAGGAGGCAATGACAGGGGGTGACAGTGACAGTGATAGAGACCGAGCAGCATGGAGGGTGGTGGGCGCAGCTCGAGCCATGTCGGTGGCGGTGGCTGAACGTTTGATGCGGGGAAGGAGGGCCAGATGGGTGACTCAGTCTCTGCCTCAGATGCTGCAGGAGCGGGGGCTGATGGCGCTCTTGAGTGCAATCAGTCGCTCTTGGGAGGAGGAGGAAAGGCAGGGCATGGCAACGAGGAGGCGGCAAGAGCGTACAGCTGTCCTGGACCGGCCACGCCAGCCACAGACGGAGGTGCAGGTGGAGGACTGGAGGCGATGGTGTGAGGAGGCACGTGCCAGATTGCGGGTTCGTTGGGAGGCGAAAGGCGGAGACTGAAGAGCAAGAACGGATGGAGCGGGGGCGTTCCAGCGAAGGGGTGAGGACGGAGCGCAGGAGATCTGTGACACCTCAGCAGAGTCAGCGGTGGGACTGGGAAGCCTTGGAGCAGAGGACGCCACCCCCACCTCAGGGGTGGAGAGAGGCGCCAGCAGGCACGGCTTGAGCAAGAGCAGCGAGAGAGACAACAGCAACTCCTGCAGTGACCTCTGCAACAGGTAGAGTGTGGAGGCTCCAGAGGGTGACACCGTGTTGGTCTTGGTCCCTGCGGCGGCGGCAGCGGCAGAGGAAGTAGCAGCGATAATGCCAGCAGTAGTAGTAACAGCAACAGTAACAACAACAGGGGCCTCGCAGGGAGAACGAGAAGGGGTGGCCCAGGGACTGACAGGACTGACAGGTCAGAGGGATCAGAAAAAGAAGAGTGAACAGAGTGACCAAGGGTCGAGAGGGTTGGATGAGGGAGGAGATGGCGGTGGCGGCAGCGGAGGAGGCAGAGGTGATAGTAGCATGGAAGTTTTGGAAGGTTTGGAAGGTGCCCAGAGTTTGGGACGAGTCAAGATGGAATGGGGGCCGCAGCCTGTGTCCTCAGCGAGGGGAGAGCAACAGGAGCAACAGGAGGGAGTGCCACAAGAGGCGGTGCCGACAACAACAACAACAACAGCGGGGGGAGCAACGGTGGCGGCAGACGTGGCAAGGACAGAGGATTCTGACCCTCGTGCTCCTTCGGTCAGGCCGAAGGATCAAGTGAACAAAAGTGACAGAGATGGCGAGAAAGAGAAAGAGTAAGAGAAAGGGGCCAAGACAGAGGAAGGGGCTGAGACAGAGACAGAGACGGAGAGGACAACAGAGACAGAGACAGAGAACAGAATAAGGAGCGAGTCGAGGTCCCCCGGAGGGAAGGTACGTGGGCAGAGAAAGTGCGGGCAGGAGGCGGCGGAGGAGGAGCAGGAGCAGGCATTGGGCAAAGAGGTGGTGGTGGCAAGGCGAAGAGTGGATGAGGAGCAACAGCGGCGGGAGGACAATGAGTTCCTGCAGGCATTCTATCGGGAAAATGTAACGCCGGAGGAGGCAGCAGCAGCAGCAGGAGAGCCCGGAGTGGGGGAACCAGAGTTCGATCCTAGGCAACGGTACGTGGTGCGGTTCAGGTACAAAGGTGCAGACCCGTATCACCTTACCCCAGACTTTATGGTGGGCAAGCTTCTCCTCAGTCATCTGAGGCTCCGCACCAGTGACCTCCTAGCAGTGATTTGCCCGCCAGGGATCGTGGAGACGGATGTCTGCCTACGGTCGGAGCCGGCTTATCAGCGGTTTTGGCTCGCCATGCGAGCGGCAGCGCGGCGAACCACGGATGGGGAGACCAATATGCTGGCAGTTTGATGTCGTGCCGCTCTTCGGGGGGAGATGCGGGTCATTACCATGGCTCTACGGACCACAGCTGTCCCACCAGAGGATGTCGACTTTTGGTTGGCGAAGTTCTGTAGGGTCCTCTATCCAGCCAGAAAGGTGTACAACGAGTGGGGCATCTGGACAGGGGAGTATAAGGCGGTGGTGGCCCTGAATCGAGATCAGCGGGGCGGGATTCTCCACCTGCCCAAATACTTTTTCGTGGGAGCTGACAGAGGCACTACTCGTTAAAGCGGACAGCCCGGGGCCTGTTATTCATGTGGGTTGTATCAACATTTCAGGGCCCATTGTCATACGGAGCTCTGTGCGGCCTGTGGAGGACGTGGACACATCTTGGCGCGGTGTAAGGTGGGCCTCTGTTGCAACCTGTGTGGCAAGAAAGGCCACGTGTACCTCTTGTGCCTGGAGGCGTTCTATAATCGATGCTACGGTGAAGTCTATGCCAGATTGAAAGGTCTGCATCCGCATCTTTGGAGGCAGCAGACTAGTCTGACAGGCGAGGACAGATGAAGCAGTGGTGCGCAGAGGGCGACGACACCGACGACACCGACAGCGGCAGCCACGCAGCAGCGGCAGCAGCAGCGGCAGCAGCGGGATCACCAGGAGATGGCGAACGGAGTGGGGGGGTGGCAGCTTGTGGAGAAGAGGCACAAGGGAAAGGTGACACCCGTGAATCAGCGCCCTGCTGAAGGCATGAGTGAAGAGGCGGTGGAAACGGGCTCCTGAGAGTATGGTGGTAAGAGAGGCCAGGGGCTGTCATGCCGTGGGGTCATTTCCTGGACAAAAAGAGGGGATGGGATTCCAGTCAGGAGAAGGGGGAAAACACATGGAGGAGAAGAAAAAGAGGCAGAAGAGCAGGCATCTCCAACAGGAGGAGCAGGTGGAGGGACAAGAGATGGTGCACTGGAGCATGGCTAAAGGTGAGAGTGAGGCTCCAGGAAGTAAAGGCGCCTTTTCGCGTGGATGTTGGGAGTGGAGCCTGCAGGGAAACCGCTTCCAAGTGTTAGCAGAGAGGCACGAAGAAAAGGACGGGGAGGAAGGAGAGGATGAAGAGTTGGAGCGGAGGCGAAGAAAGGAGCGACGGGGCAAGTCGAAGAGGGGACGGCCTCTGTGATTACCATCTTGTCGGCAGAGGAGGAGGAGGAGGAGGAGGAGAAGGAGAAAGAGGACATGGACATAGACATGGAGCAAGGAGACTCGAGTGGAGAGAGCGGGAGTAGCAGTAGCAGCCGCAGTAGTAGCAGCAGTAGCAGCAGCAGTGACAGCAGTGACAGCGGCAATAGGAGTCAGCAGCAGCAGAAGAAGAGGAAAAAGAAAAAGAGGAAGAAGGAAAAGAGACAGAGGGTAGCAGAACAGAGGTGGAGAGAGGAACGGAGGAGGACCTATAGGGCCCAATTGTGGGGCATGGATCCTGAGACTCTCCAGAAAGTGGCCAAGGTGGCGGTTTGGGAAGTGGAAGTTATCCAGCGGAGCCTTGATGAAAGTGTGGTGGGAGCGGAGAATTGGCCCTCCAAGGAGCGACGGCAGAGTTTGCTGAGTAGATTGGCGGAACTGCACTGTGAACTGTCGGACATCACGGCAGAGTTCGAGCGCCGGTGAGTCGACAGAGACGGAAGTGGAGGTGGAGGAGGAGGAAGAACAAAAAGACCCAGGTGGAGAAGAACTGGAGTATGGGCCGGAAGTTTGGGACCGGATGATACGAGAGTATGGGCAGCAGTTGAGGGAGACCAGAGCCCGGGCTCGGGTGGGAGAGAGGGTAGGAGAAGCCCTTCCAGCCAAGGGGCCGGACAAAAGTGGGAGTCTCCAGGAGGGGGTGGCAGCGGCGGCAGCAGCAGCAGCAGTGCCGCCGGAGACTAGTTGTAGTGCCACACTTGTCCCTGACTCGTCAGAGGAGGGGCAAGGGGTGGGAAAAACAGTGCCAACGGTTGTTCCATTACCTCCACCGCAAGAGGAAGGGGCAAGCCTGGCGAGGTCGGAGTTTTGTAGCAGTGCTATTGCTGAAACTACAGTGCTGGAGAAGGTGAGGGAGGGGCTGCCGGGTGAACAGCCGCAGACTGCAGAGCCCAAAGCAGTGTAAAGAAGGAAGACCGAAGGGAATGGACCGCTTATCCACAAACGTATCATCATGGCATTGCATCTAGTAGCGTGGAACTGTGGGGAGGCGGTGGCAGAGGCGAGAAGGCAGGAAGATGCCTTCTATCATATAAGTAGGCTAGAAGTGGATTTGATTGTGCTGCAACAGACGGGTGCAGATGCCGAGGCAGCGCAGTGCAGCGCAGCAAGACTGGACGTGGGGGCCATCGCTGTGGTCAGTAGGTATAGATCACATGGACACCAGGGATGAAGAGGCGATAGGCATGGCAGTGCTGGTTTCCAGGGTGGCAGAGCACGTGCACAATAGGAAGGTGTGGGAGGCATGGCCTGGGCGGCTGTTGGTGGTCGATTTCAATCTCGACAAGACAGCAGATGACACCGCAACCACAGCTGCATGTGGCAGCAGCAGCGGAGGCAGCGGAGGAGGAGGAGGCGGCAGCAGCAGCAGCAAGGAGGAGGAGGAGAAAGTGTCGTCTGTGCGCATTACTGGCGCCGAGGAGTGGCCCCAGGAGGAGGAGGTTTTGGCGAGTTATGGAAGGCTGCCTAAAAACGTTTCAGCACGTGGTCCTGGCCGGTCATTTTGCGAGAGTACGAGCGGGGGAGGATGAAGGGAGGCAGCAGCTGTTGGAGGAGGAGAGGGAGCTGCAGGACTTGCTAGAGAGGAGGACAGGATTGGTGGATGTGATGTGGCTGGGTCCGGCTGATATGGCGTACCTGCCCATTCATTGCTGGAAAGCTTTCGGTGAACAGTGGCCTCCATGCAGATGGTGCCCGAATGTCAATCCCTTGGACAGAGAAGTGAAGAGAGAAGGGAGAAGGGGGGTACCGCTGCACTTTCACGGTGGATTCGGTAGGAAGGGCAGCCCATCCGGGCAGAATTTGGATACCAGCAAGGCGTGTCGGAGGGCCGTCGCGGGTCCTGGGAAACCCCTGGTCGGAACACGCAATCATGGAGGTCGTGGTGGCCTTCCAAGAGGCCAAGCATCGGCCGTGGCCTCTGACAACGACACCGGCGGCAGCAACAACAGCAGCAGCAACAACAACAGCGACCTCCGCTGCCGCAGTCGCCGCCGCCGCCGACACCACCACCACCACCACAACAGGAGGTCAAAGGCATCGGTGGCGTCTTTCAGACAGGGATCTGGTAGCCTACCAGATGTTGCCAGAGGTGGAGAAGGCAGTGGCTTTTGCGCTGCGGCGACGGCCGGAGGCAGAGTGGCAGGAAGGAGCTGGAGGCCTACTCACCTGGTGGGAAGGGACAAAGGGGAGCATTCGTGATGCCTGTACAGCCACAAGGCATGTCAACGAGGAGCGGCAGCTGGTGGCCTATGACCGGGCTATTCAGGCGATCTTAGCCACCCGGTGGAGAGTTGCGCAAGGACTGCCGGCCACGGTAACAGAGGAGCGGCTACGCCAGTGCCGACAGACAGTGGCGGCTTATCAGTGTCGACTTATTCAGGCTCGGGAACGGCGACAAGAGTTGCGCTCATCTGGCCCGCTGCTGCAGCATGGCGAGTGGCAAAGAGACTGTCTGCGGAACAGGAAGGCACCGGGCGCCGGTGATGGGAAGGGAGAACGAAGGCAGTGGACGGAGGGAGGTCTCCTGGTTGAGGGTTGGAAGAGGACGATGGACCGCTGGCAAAAGACGTGCGGATGGTGCAGATGATAGTGTGCACTTTCTTTGGGGACCTTTTGGGCGGGCCCACGACGGCACAGGAGGCGGCAGAGGCAGAGCATCGAGCAGAAACCTACCTGGAGTTGGCGTGCCGAGGATGGCTGAGACCAGCGGCCTTAGCCAAGGAGCAAAGAGAGGCGTTGGAGGGGCCCATTAGGAGGGAAGAAGTGGAGGCAGCGTTGCGGGTGGGCCGCAGGAGATCAGCGCCAGGCCCGGATGGGTTCCCGTACGGAATCTACCGCATGTTACGACCGCTCCTGGTGCCCATTCTGACAGATTTGTATAACAACATCTGGAGGGAGCGGTGGGCCAGCCCGGGCTTTTTGGAGGCAAGGGTCACGCTCCTGCCCAAAGACGGAGACCGGACGAGAATGAAGAATTGGAGGCCCATAACAGTGGCAAATGTAGATTACCGGCTCCTGGCCCGGGTGCTGAACGACCGACTGAAGAGCGTGGCCCACCTCCTGGTCGGAGAGGGACAAATGAGCGCGGTGCCGGGGCGGAGCATGCTGCACTCCACTCGGCTGCTCAGGAACAACTTTCACCTGGTCGGTGAGTGGGGGAAGGAGAAGAGCAGGCTTGCTGAGGTGAGTGCTGAGGTGAGAGCTGACAGCAGCAGCAGCAGCAATAAGGAGGAAGACGACGAGGTGACAGTATATTTGCTGCAACTCGATCAGTCGAAAGCTTTCGACCGGGTGGGTCACGCCTATCTGTGGCGAACGATGGAGAAGATGGGCGTGCCACCTCAGCTGCTGGAGACCATTCAGGCTTTGTATCAAGGGGCATCGGTCACGTTGGATGTGGCGGCAGGAGCTGGGAACGGCGACACAACAATGGAGATGCCCGTAGGGGGCGGAGTGCGACAGGGCTGCCCACTGAGCCCGCTGCTGTATGTGCTGGCCCTCGAGCCCTGCCTCATTGCCATCAGGAGTGATAAGGTGAGAGGCCTGCGATGCCGACAGCAGCAACGACAACAGCAGCAACAGCAGCAGCAGCAGGGGCTGATACCCTCAAAGGAAGCGGTGCGCAAAGTCATTGCGCACGCAGATGATGTGAGTCTGTGGTTTCGGGGAGAGGTGGATTGGGAGCAGGTGAAGAGCCATCTGCAATGCTACAGTCAGGCCTCAGGCGCCCACGTCAATCAAGAGAAGAGCCGCCTCTTCCTGCTAGATGGTCAGCGGCAGAAAATTGTGTGATGCTCAGCTCAGATGGTGCAGCAGGAGGAGGAGGTGGAGCATATCCGCATCCTGGGCATTTTCTACGCCCTTGGGAATCTAGCGTGGCACTTTAACTGGGAGAGATGGGGACAGAGTACAGGACAACCTGAAGGCCTCGAAGAACTGGTCTCTGGGACTGGCTCAGAAAGTTCAGTATGCCGTCACCTATTGTGTGGCGGCAGGCAACTTTATTGCAGAAGTCTATCCCCCACCGAGGGATGTGATGGCCCATGTGACCAGGGGTCTGTGACACTGGATTTTTCGGTCAGCGGCCTTTCCAGTAGATAGTGTGGCTGTGCAGCGGCGGCACACGGAGGGCGGCCTGGCCCTGATGGATGTAGGAATGTGGTTCCTGGCCAGGTTCCTCCTGAGCAACCTCCTGAGCAATCGCCCAAGCGATCTGATTGATAGTGTGACAGCAGGTAGACTTCCCCTGACTATGGAACCTGACTATAGCTCACAGACCTAGGAGGGCACAGAGGAAAAGAGCAGAGGTTATCTCACCCATGGCGATGAGTGGGCTGCCACAGCACCCTGGGGGTCTGAGGGCTGGTGGGGCCAGCTGATGCATCAGTTACAGTTGCAGGTGGAGGAGGCCACAGCCACGGACATGGACACAGCCACAGCCAGAGACGGAGCAGCGTAGGGAGTGGGAGCTGGAGCCGGAGCTACAATCGGAGCTACAACCGGGCTGGGATCGGAAGACAGAGGAGGAGGGGGAAGGTTGAACACCCCTGCCAGCAGCCCTGTCATCAGTAAGCAGCCATATTTGCGGAGGGCGGACAAGAGGTGGCTGCCAGATTTTGTGATCGAGCTGGCGCGAGGGATTCAGCGCTACCGAGTGCCACCAGAGGAGGTCACGAGGGCATGGTAGAGAGAACAGCAGCAGTTGCAGTCAGCCACCAGCAGCAGCAGGAGAAGGAGGAAGGGTCCAAGCCCGGTGGCGGCTCTATTGGCGGCTGTTCTGGGTGTCCAGGGCCAAACCCCATGATGAGGCGAGGCGAAGAGAGGGGGAAGGCTTGCGTTCAGCCTATTTGCAGCAGCAGGCCTTTCCACTGGAGCCCTTCTGCAATGGGACCATCCCTTATTTCTTGAGGGATCTCCAGTGGGAGGCCTATCAGCAGGTGCTGCCAGTGGCTATGGTACGACGGGAGAGCGAGAAAGACCCGTGGCAGAGACAGAGACAGAGATGAAGACAAAGGCGAGACAAGGAGGAGGTGGAGCAGGAATCGGAAGAGGAATCGGGAGAGAAAAAACACCGGCCGCAACAGCAGCAGCAGCAGCAAGATCCGCACTTGCATCTGCACCCGCACCCACAGCACCTGCAGCAGCAGCAGCAGCAGGAGCAGCAGAGGCCAGAGGGACTGTGTCGACGGGTGATCTGTGCACGCTGCTTTGCTGCAACGCCACTACAAGATCGCCCGGAGGAAACGGTGGCCCATGCCGTGAAACTGTGTCCGGCAGCAAGGAGGGAGTGGGCGGGGCTGGCTCGGGCTTTGCGGTGGCCCTACCTGGTTCACCAAGCCTGGGAGACCATTGTATCGGGGTTTGAGCCGCTGGGAGGAGCCAGGCGGCTGAAGAGACTGGAAGGAGGGAGGCGACTGTGATCTGTTGCAAACAGTTGTAAACCGCCCTGGAGTGTGGTATGCCTGCTTAATCTGTTGATGATACAGGCGCTGTTGAATAACAGGGAAGTAGAGGCAAAGATGGGGTGCCCAGTACCCCTTGCGACCACACTCCGGACTGTGTTAAATGGCTTGGGGCGGGTTCGGGACTGGGAGCAGGACACCATGGCGAGGGGGCGTTGGATGGCCCGCTGGCAGTGGTTCCAAGAGGCAAACCCACCTATCCCGTGAGAGGTTTGGGTACACGTGGGGCTACGACAGTTGGTATGGGTCCCAGGAGCTCCAACCCAATAGTTCTCCCCCAGGGGTTTCCATTGCTATGAGTTTTTCCCATAGGGTCACCTAGGGATTTCCCAGGGGTATCTCATTTCATTCGTACTTTTGTAAATATGTACAGTTGTATTTTGGAAACATGGTGTTTGTGTATTTTTGGTTTCAATTTTGGGGTGAGTAGTTGATATGTAGAATGGTTTGCACAATAAAAATCTATATCAAATCTATATCAAATCAAATCTGTATCAAACCTATATCAAACCTATATCAACCCTAACCCTAACTTTAACCCCTAACCCCTAACCCCAACCCCTAACCCCAACCCTAACCCACCCTCACACCCCAACCCTAACCCCTAGCCCCAACCCTAACCCAACCACAACCCTAATCCTAATCCTAACCCTAACCATAATCCTAACCCTAATCCTAACCCTAACGACGCCGGTGAGCAGTCGCAGGAGGGATCAGCTCCAGAGGACAGCTCGTGTTTTTATAAGTTTTGGCCTGTTTTCAGGGGGCTTTGAGTGGAACTTTTTGCAAAAAGGTGTCTGAAGGTCTCCCCCACTGGGGGAGCCGAAGGGGGGGGCCATCGGGGGGAGGCCCGGAAAAAGCAGAACAAGCCGACCGGGCACCTGGAGGGGCCTGCCAACATGGCGTCGGCAGCGTGCTTGCTGTGCAGCTGCAGCCGGGGGAGGTGCTGCCTGGCCAGCTGCCTCAAGGTCAAGAGGCCCGCTTGGAGCTGAGGAGGCAGAGGAGCCTGGAGACGGAGGAGGTGGAACGAGTGGGGGGCAGCCGGGTTGTGTGCACTGGACAGCAGTCTGCTGGCACCATGAAGGAAGGGGGGGTGCAGGAGAAGGGCCGAGCGAAAGTGAAAGAGGAGAAAAGGAGGGGGGAACAGAAGGAAGAGACAGAGAAGACGGAGGAGACGTAGAAGCAGGGGAAAGCGAAAGTGGTGGCTGCTGGAAGGCAGCAGGAGCCGGCTGGCGAGCGAGTGGAGCAGTCGACTGGACAGCAACTTGGAGGTTTGAAGGGGGGGGCACCCTATGGCTCTGTGTCTGTTTCTGCCTCATTGCGAGAAGGGATCGTGGAACTGAGAGGGCTGCGGGATCAACTGGGGTCTGTGCAGCAGCGGCAGTTGTGTGGAAGAGAGGGTGCCAAGTCTGGGGGTTCAGGGGCTGCGGGAGGGGGGCTTCTCCCCCCTTTCCTCCCTTCCCCCCCGTCCCCCTCTTCTCCCCTTTCCCCCCGGTCTGCCGCTTCTTCCTTGGCGTTGAGGATCCCGCGGCTCTCGCCGGGTGCACGGCAAGGGAGGCTGACGGAGCTTGGACTGGTGGTGGAGAGATTGGCAGAGCGGGCACAGCAGAAACAACAAAAGCAGCAGTTGGTGAGTGCCATGGAGAAGAGGGATGAGAAGGAGGAGAAGGAGAAGAAGGAGGAGAAGCGGTGGGGTCTGGAGGTTGTGACGGGGTCGGGAGGACCCAGGGCGGCTGGGGCTGGAGCTGGAGCCGGCAGTGGCAGTGGCATGAAGCTCCGGTCCCATAGCCTCGCCCGTCTGGAGGGGGCGAAGATGCAAAAGGCTGCGGAGGAGGGGAGCGGTGGAGTTGGAGAGGGGCTGGTGGCGAGTGCTGGACTGGCCATTTGGCAGCGGAGTAGGAGAGCGAGCCTTCCAGGCAAGTGGTAGGTGGAAGGGGGTGAAGGAGCTGGCGAGGAGCGGCTTGGGGTCTGCCCCACAGAGGGTCCTGTTGCTCCCCCCCTCTTCCCTGCTGCAGTGTGGATTCAGCAAGAAGGACAGCCCGGCTCAGCTTGAGAGGGGGAAAAAGGCAGAGAGAGGAGTGGTGGGGAGGAGGCAAAGGGCGGCTGAAGTGGCCCACCCCTCCCCACAGGGATTGAGACTGGAAAAGTGCCTGCAGCAGTAAGAACAGGGACATTACAAAGTGAGGGTGGGACATCGGTCCCTGGAATACAAAGCCAGGGGGTTGGAGGGCAGGAGCTGGAGCAGGTCATGGCTTTGGACTTGGTGGTGAGGAAGCCTCCGTCTGTTCAGGCTGCCTTGCAAAGGACAGCTCTGCCAGCATCTCTGCAAGCCTCTGCTGGGCTTGGTGGATCGGGGCCCGGGGGCAGAGAGGGGCATGCTTTGGTGTCTTCTCCGCCGGAGGGGCAGCCTGTCTCCAAGAGGATTCAGAGAGAGGGGACTGTAGAGGAGGAAGGGGGGGGACTGGAGCTTGGGCAGCCTGTCAGCCTGCCACCTCAGGATTTGGAGATGAGGGAAGAAGAGGAGGAAGAAGAGGAGGAGAGGAGTGGACGGAGAGTGGCAACGGAGGGAGGAGGGGGCGGAGACAAGCCCCAGCGAGCAGGGGGGGTGAGCTTGGAAGAGCTGGAAGATGGCAAGCCTGGAAAAGGGGCTGCTAAGACGGAGTTGTTGGAAGGAAGGGGGGCTCAGGGGGTGACCTTGAGCCTGCAGCTGGATAGCCTGGGCAGCCGGCCAGTGGCAGAGGCTGGACTGATAACAGCTCCCATTGGCATGGAAACACAAGGAAGGGAGTGTGAAGAGTGTGAAAAGGGTGTGTCGGATTTCAGTGTGGACTTCATTCCTGGCACTGAAAGGGGGGAGGAAGAGGAGAAGTGTCAAGGCTACGGAAGGCAGCTGTGGTCAAGAGGGAAGAATGATAGGTCGGAGGAATCGCTCCTCATCTCCTCTCCCTCTGCCTTCCCCCCCACTCCCCCCTCCCTGCTGCTGCTGGGACGGGCTTGCAGGACATGAAAGATCTGTCGGTGTCAGCAAAGAGTGGGACGGTAGAGTCTGAGCTCGAGCTGGCTGCAGTGGGGGGGAAGTGTCAGCAGCAGTTCAATTTGGACTTTCCAGCTGGGGGCCAGGCTGCTCCTGAAGGGGTAGGGCAATCTCTTTGGCCCCCCTCACCGACACTGGAGGGCCCACCCCCTCTTCTGCTTGCAAAGAGGCTGGAGAGGATGGAGATGGGAGTGGAGGTAGAGGGGAGCCCCCCTCCTTTTCGCCCTTCGGAGGAGGAGGAAGTCCTGGAGGCATGCAGGCGACTGGAAGTGGAGGAGAAGGGGTTGAAGATGCCGGTGAAGGGGCCTGACCAGGAGCCCGCTGGAAGTGAAGGCAGCGGTGTGAGGGGGAGAGCGGAGGGAGTGGCCCTGTGCAGTACCCGTTCGTCTTCGGCTTTCTCTGTGGGCACAGAGGGCTCCAGCTTGGAGGCAGAGGGGATGGACATTGTTCCTGCAGGGGGGGTGACTACCCAAAGCAGGGAGGCGTGCCTGCAGCGGGACTGGGAGAAGTTCAAGGGAGAGCCTCTGCAGAGTGGCCTGCTGGTGCTGGACTCGAGGCAGTTCTCTGATCTGGATCTGCTGAGGTTCTGGGCCTTTTTGATGGGCCATTTGAACTTGCCGGTGGTCCAGCCTTGCCTGGCTTTGCGAAAGAGGGGACGGATGATCTGATGGGGATTTTGGAGCGGGAGGCAGCTCTGGTGATGGACTTCCTGGCTGGAGAGGGGCGATTGGAGGATGAGGAGTGGGCAGCAGACCTGTTGCAAGCGCAGGCCCTGTCTGAGGCGGTGGCGGAGAGGCTGCTGAGGGGGCGGAGGCCCTGCACAGCGAAGAAGCCGCTGCCCGGGAGGCTGCAGGAGCGAGGGCTGATGGCCTTGCAGAGGCATATCAGCCATGTCTGGAGGGAAGGGACATCTGCAGTGGCTGCGAGGGAAACAACGGCGGTGCTGGCGTGGCCTGGCAGGCCGGAGACAGAGCTGGATCCGGCCGCCTGGGCGGCGTGGTGCGATGAGGCGGCTGCGGTGCTGTGGGTCCGGGTGGAGCGGCAGAAGGCGGCGGAGGAGGAGGGTCGGAGGGGGCCATGTTCAGGAGTTGGAGCAGGAACTGGAGCAGGAGCAGAAGCGGCAGAGGTTGAGGGGGCCGGCAGGAGGCTCTTGGTGATCGGGGCAGCACTTGGTTGCCCCTGGAGCAGCGTGTGGCGACGGTGGAGTCACGTGGGGAGAGGCGATGACGGCAGCAGCTATTGCAACAGCAGCGGGCAGCCCTGGAGTCGGGGCCTGGGGACAAAGCTATTTTGCGGGACTCGGGTATAGCCGCCTCTGTTCAATTGGCAGAAGGCCCGTTGGTGCCTTCCAATGTGCCTTCCAATGTGCCTTCTGTGCCTGCACGGGTTCCCACGCCTCCCTCTCCCAGGAAGGGCATCACGGAAGGGGATGTGGACATGGTGGGAGTGGAGGGACCAGAGTCTGTCGCTCAGGACAAAAGGTTTCAGCAAAGAGCACAGGCTCAGTCATGGAAGAGGAAGTTGGCGGAGAGTGGCGAGGGCGAAGGGGATGTGCGGGTGGTTGAGGCTTCAGAGGCTTCTGCACAGGCCCCGTTGGCGCCGTAGGCTCCAGTGAGGGCCGGGCAAGAGGAGGAGGAGGAGGCAAGGGCAAGCGCCGTAGCAGTAGCTTCTTCGTCTTCAGCATTGGCGGCGAAGTCTGCACAAACGCAGGAGGAGAAGGCGGGGCAGGAAGAAAAAGAAGGGGATGGCTTTGCGAGGCCTTTGCCCCCAGGGCCACCACCGCAGCAGCCACCTCTGCCAACGGTGGAGGCTTTGGAGGGTGCGCGGGCCAAGCAGCGGGGGAGGGATCCTGTGACTGCTGGGCCTGCTGCTGCTGCTGCTGGGACTGGGACTGGGGGGACTACAAAGGGTGGTGGGGGAGCGGCCAAGGAGGGGCGCTCGTATGCAAAGGTGGCTGCAGCAGCAGCAGCGGGCCAGAGGCAAAGTGGCGACAGTGATGGCGGAAACAGAGAGCGGGGGCGAGCAGGCCGGGCTTCGGCTCGAGGACAAGGGAGCAGTCGCAGCAGGCGGAGTCGGAGTTGGACCCGGAGTCAAGAGTGGCGGCGGGAGGGGCCTCGGCGCCGTGTGGATGAGGAGCGTCAGCAGTGGGAGGATGAGGCTTTTCTAGAGGCCTTCCTGCAGCAGTGGGACAGCGAGAGGAGCACTGGCAGCGGGAGCGGGGATGCTGCGGGGCTAGATTTTGACCCGCGCCTCCGCTTTGTGGTGCATCTTCGCTACAAGGGGCAGGATCCGTATTGCCCCACGAAGGAGTTCCTGGTCGGCAAGCTGCTGCTGGGGTACTTGCGGCTGCGCTTGGAGGATCTCCTGGCTGTCATCGCCCTGCCGGGACTGAGCAAGACGGTTGTGTGCCTGGCCTCGGAGGGGGCCTATCAGCGCTTCTGGCTGGCGGTGCGGGTGGCTGCTGCCATGCGGGGGAGGAGAATCTCCTGCTGGATTTTGACCCGGTGCCCATGTTCCGGGGAGAGACAAGGGTGGTGACGGTGGCAATCCTGACCACTGTCGTGCCGGAGCAGGATGTGGCTGTGCAAGTTCTGCAGGGTCTTGTGCCTGCCCAGGAAGGCTCTCAACAAGTGGGGCGTGTGGACGGGAGAGTACCGGGCGGTGGTGAGCTTGAATCGGGACGAGCGAGGCGGCCTCAGGTACTTGCCCAAGTACTTTTTTATGGGGGCAGACCGGGGCACGACGAGATATAGTGGCCAGCCCATGGCCTGCTTCTCCTGCGGCTCGTACCAACATCTGCGGGCTTTTTGCCACACCATGCTGTGCTCGGCCTGTGGAGACAGGGCACGTGTCGGCACGCTGTCCTGTCGGGCTGGTGTGCAACTTTTGCAGGGAGAAGGACCATGTGTATATGCTGTGCCCGCATGTTTATTACAACCGGCAGTATGGGGAAGCATATAGGAAACTGTAGCAGATGCATCCACATCTATGGAGGCCTGGAAGAGGGCAGGGACCGGACGAGCGAAGGCAGTTGTCTCAGCAGCAGTCATCGTCACAGCAGGAGAGGAGGCGGAGAGAGCGGAGAGGGAGCGGCGCTGCTGTGGCGGAGAAGGAGGAGGAGGAAGGCTGACAGCGAGTGGAGAGGAGAGGGGCGGAGAGGAGCAGGCAGGTGCAGCGGCAGCTCGACAAGGCGCATCCATCGGTGGCAGTGGCGGGGGCAGAGGCAGCGAGCGCTACTGTTTCTGCTTTGGCTGCTGCTTCTGCTTCTACTTCTACTTTAATGGCACTAACAATGTCGTCAACTGCAGCAAGGCGGCCAGAGGCCCCCGAGGGGGGGAGAGGCCCTGTGCAGGCGGTGGTGGGAACATTGATTGCAGCTTCTACTTCTGCATCTCCTTCACCTGGACCTGGGCCTGGACCTGCCCCTTCTCAAGCTTCTATGCGGGAGCAAGGGGCAATGGCTGTGGCGGGCCACAGGACGGACAAAGGGCTGTGGTCCAGAAAGTGCCACAAGGGGGGCCAGTGGGGCCAGGGAAGCAGGTGGTAAAGGTCCCGGGGGGTCGGGGGCTGAGGCCCGTGTGTCTCCACAAGGTGGCAAGAAGTGGCAGAGGAAGGGGAAGCATCTAGAGAAGAGCGGTGGCCAAACCGGGGAGAGTGGTTTGGTGGGCGCTGCCTCTGCTTCTTTCCTGGCTGCGGCGGTGTGAGGATCTGGATATCTCGGTCTGCCGGTCCCAGCTTTCCCTCTCCCTTTGAACTCGTAAAAGCAGTTCACACCGTTTGGCATTTCCTGGGTTCAGGCGCCATATCTGCAGGCCCGGAATGCCTCCCTCCCAGATGCTTTGTACTCGCTTTGTATTCACTCCCTCTTGCCAGATTCGGCCTTGGAGACCAGATAGCCCTAACAAGCCCTCTGAGGTCGATTGATGTCTGTATTGTACCCATCTATCTTGTAGCTTCCCATAACATAGGTGTGAACTTTGATGCCCTGTAGGGGATATAATTCTGTAGCTTTGGAATGCTGCTCACTTGCAACTTTAACTCGTGTTTGACCTGTACTATCTGAAGCCTTCAATAAACTCCTTGTTTCTGCATCAATGTCTGAGCAAAGGATTTTATGAAGTTTGCACAGCCTAGTTGGGAACTCTCACAGGCGGCGGTGATGGGGACAGCGACAGCAACAATGATGGTGGCCGAGGCCACTGCTGAGTCTCAGTGGCTGGTGCCGTGGAGTTCAGGGGAGGATCACCCTGTGCAGGGGGTGTTTTCCCACGGCAGGTGGACGGTGAGTTTGTCGGGCAGCCGTTTTGAGGTGCTGGCCGGCAGGGAGATGGACGACGACGAGGAGGAGTTGGAAGGAGTGGCTAGAGCGGTGGAAGCGGAAGGGGTGCAGCCGCTGGCAGTCCTGCCCGGGGCGGAGTCGTGCTGGGTGCCGACGGGGACTTGGGATTTGGCGTCTGTCATTATGATTTCCAGCGACGGGGAGGGCGGTGATGACAGCAGCAGCAGCGGCAGCAGCGGCAGTGGCAGTGCTGAGTCCAGTGGCAGCTCCAGTGCCATCCCTGGGGCTGGGGCTGGGTCGGATGTGGAGGCAAAGGGGAAGGACAGTGGCGGTAGGCGCAAGCGCCAGCGCCAGCGCCAGCTGTGACAGTGTGGATTAGAGGCCGAGTGGGAGAAGGTCTTGCAGGCGCGGGGCATGGGGGACGAGGAGCTGCAGAGGGTGATGGAGACCTTGGCGTGGGAGCTGGAGCATATTCAGCAGCGCATCAGTGGCAGGGGCCGGGGACTGGCCTGATGAGGAGGAGAGGCTGCGCTTGCTCAGTTGGCTGGACATTGTGCGTGTGGAGCTGAGGAACATGATGGGGGAGATGGAGCGGCGCCGAGTGGAGCGGAGAGAGGAGGAGGGGAAAGGCGAGAGAGAGATGGTGGCTGCGAAGGTGAAGGTGGAGGAGGTTGAGACAGAAGTGACGGAAGTGATGGTGGGGAGTGGGGGCGACGACTTGGGTTTTGGGGTGGAGGGCGTGGACTTTGGGCCCCAGGTGTGGCAGCGCCAGAGTGAGCAGTGGCGGCAGCAAATCCGGCTGTTTTACCAGGAGGAGGAGTCGGTGGCTGCTGCGCAGAGAGCTCTGAAGGAGTTGCCATTGGACTTGACGGGGTTTGGCGTGGAGAGGAGGGGGCAGAGAGGTGCACAGACGACGACAGCAGCAGCGGCGGAGACTGTAGAGGAGGAGGTTGTGGTGGAGGTTGTGTAGGAGATGGAGATGGTGCTGGTGGTTCCTGAGACGCTGCCAGGCACGGATATGGCGTCTGTGCCCAGCGGGGACTGTAGTGCCACACTTGCCCTGGGCGAAGACCGAGGGCAAGGGGTGGGAAATGAAGGGGGACTGCAGCAGCAGTCGCCAGGACAGGAGGGGGCGGTTCTTGTCCCGGACATGTTGGGGGCAGGGCCGTCTGGTGAGGTGCCTGGTGTGCCAGGGGGGCACTTTACTCGCTTGTCTCATCTGCTTCATCGGTCTCAGCAGCAGCAGTAGCTGCTGCTTTGTCTTTGTTGTCGTCTCTGTGAGGGGGCGAGCGAGCGAGCTTGCGAGCGAGCGAGTGAACGAGCAAATGGGGGACAGAACTGCAAGCTCGCTGGATATTGGATTTTGCATTTGAACTTGAACTTGACTTGCCATGGAGGGACTGCGGATTGTCTCTTGGAACTGTGGGGGGGTGGTAGTGGGCTCGTTGCAGTGGAGGGAGGATGCCTACTATCACCTCAGCAAGTTGGAAGCCAATATGGTGGCACTGCAAGGGACTGGGGTCTGCACCCCTCAGCAGTGGAGCGTGGCCCAGCGCTCCTGGACTTGGGGGCCTTCACTGTGGTCGGTGGTGGGGGGGGCAGAGGAGGAGGAAGACAATGAGGAGGAAGGGGGCCGATCGGGGGTGGCTGTGTTGCTGTCCCACGTGGCCCCCCATCTTTAAGTGCGGACAGTGTGGGAGGCGTGGCCGGGACGTCTCCTGGTGGAGGACTTTGATTGGGGCATGGCTGCTGGCAGTGTTTCTGGTGCCACTTGCAGTACTACCAGTACCACCAGCACCAGGATTAGCAGTGCCACCAGTATCACCAGTACTACTGCCACTACTACCAATACCTCCTGGGGAGGTGGCAACAGCTTTGAGCAGCAGCAGCAGCAGCAGCAGCTGCAGCAGTACAGGCAGAAGTGTCGTCTGTGTGTGCTGCTGGCCCCGCGTAGTGGTCGGAGACGGAGGCATTTGTGGCCCCTGTTGGAGGGGTATTTGCGCACATCCCGACATTTGGTGCTGGCAGGAGACTTTGCCCACCTTTGGGCAAGTGAAGAGGAGTGGCTGGAGGTGCTAGCGGATGGGAAGCCGGAGTGGTTGGTGGAAGAAAGGGCGGTGATGCGTCTGCTGCGACAGCAGGCGGGCCTGGGCGACGCGATGGGCCTTGGCCCATGGGAGCTGGACTATTTGCCCGTACATTTTAGGGCAGTCTTTCGTGACAGCGGGCCCCAGTGGCGCTGGCAGCCGCGGCAAGCAACAACAGCAGCAGCAACAACAGCAGCTGGAGAGGTGGGGGGGAGAGGGCAGGTCCGACAGGTCCAACAGGTCTGAGAGGCATCTATGCGGGCGGCAGTGCAGCAGTCAGGCCGGGCAGGGTCTGGACTTCGGCGGAAAGGGCCACGCTTTGCTGGGGCTGCTGGGGAACCCGTGGTCGCGGCATGCCATGGTGGCCGTGGCTCTGGCTTTCCGGCAGGGGCGGCGGCAATGGTGGGTGCAGCAGACGGAGTGTGCTGAAGAGGATTCTCCTTCCCCTGCTCCTCCTCCTCCTCCTGCTCCCCCTTCTCCCCCTGCTCCGACTCCTTCAGCTTCGGCCTCGGAGTCTGGTGGGCGGCAGCAGCGGCAGTGGAGATTGACAGAGAAGGAGATGCGGGCCTTCCAGATGGTGCGGAGATCCAGCGAGTGGTGGCCTATGAGCTGCTCCGCAAGCCTCGCCTGGGAGCGGCGGAGGGGTGGCAAGGGGCAGGGGCAGGTGGGGATGATGATGAAGATGACAGTGAGCAGGAGAAGGGGGCGGTGCTGCGGTGGTGGGAGAGCACGAAGGAGCACATCCAGGATGCTTGCATGGTGGCCAGGAGGTTTGCAAGGGACACGGCGCCTGGCCACCTATCACCGGGCGATCCAGACCCTCTTGGCAGCGAGGTGGAAGGTGGCGCAAGGTCTGGGGCTGGCTGTGACGGAGGAGACGCTGCGGGAGTGTCGACAGGTTGTGGCGGATTACCAGTGCCATCTCGTGCTCAGGAGGGGGCAGAGGCAGGAGCTGCGTGCGAGCGGCCCGCATCTCGTCCACGGCGAGTGACAGAAGGACAGGCTGCGAGGGAGGGGGCGGTGCAGAGGCAAGAAGGGGGCCTGTTGGCAGCGTGTGTGCGTGTGGAGGAGGACCAGGAGGTGGCGAAGGACCTGTGCACGGTGAAGGAAAGGGTGCGGGGGTTCTTTGTAGACCTTCTGGGAGGGCCGCGCACGGAGTGGGAGCGGAGAGAGGTGGTCGACTGTGCGCAGGCCTACCTGGATGCAATGGAGCGAACCGGCGGCTTGCGCAGGCTGGCGCTGTCGCCACAAGAAAGGGACGCGCTGGAGGGGCCGATTCGGGCGCAGGAGGTGGTAGAGGCGCTCAGGGTGGGCTGCCGGCAGTCGGCACCTGGCCCCAACGGCTTGCCCTATGGGCTCTTCCAGGAGCTGGGGGCCACCTTCGTGCCGCTGCTGGTGGAGGTGTATAATGAGATCTGGAGGCGGCGGTGGGCGAGCGCGGCTTTCCTGGAGGGCCAGATGACGCTGCTGCCGAAGGAGGGGGACCTGACCCTGCTGCAAAACTGGCGGCCCCTGACGGTCACCAATGTGGACTATAGGGTGATGGCGCGGGTCCTGAACTAGGCTGAAGGGGGTGGCACATCGCTTCATTGGGGTGGAGCAGACAAGTGGGGTGCCGGGGCGGACGATGCTGCAGTCGACGGGGCTCCTGAGGAAGGTTTTCAAGCTGGTGGTGGGTGAGAAGGAGGAGAGGCGGTGGCAGCAGCAGCAGGTGGAGGAGGCGAGGGGCGGCTACCTGCTCCAGCTGGACCAGAGTAAGGCTTTTGATCAGGTGGCACACGGTTACCTGTGGTGCGTCCTGGAGAAGATGGGAGTGCCGGAGGGGCTGCTGGAGACCCTGCGCACTTTGTACAGGGGGCCCCGGGTTTCTCTGGACGTGGCGCAGGGAGATGTGCTGATGACAACAACAACGGCATCTACAAGGGTGGAGGTGGCGATTGGCTGTGGGGTGCGGCAGGGCTGTCTGTTGAGTTAGCTGCTGTATGTGGCGGCTCTGGAGCCCTGTCTCAGCGCCATCAGGCAGGATGTGAAGGTGAGGGGCCTGCGGCTGGAAGCAGAACGAGGATCTAGAAAGGTGCCTGCTCCAGCTCCAGCTCCAGTTCTAGCTCCAGCAGCAGAAGAGGAGGTAGCTGGGGCAGTGGCAGCAGAAACAGTAGCAGCAGCAGCGAGTACAACTGGGCCCCCCTTGGCCTTGGCCTCGGCCTGGGCGTGTAAGGTGGTGGCCCATGCTGATGATGTCTGCCTATGGCTGAATGATGAGGAGAGGGAGCGGGTCCGGAGCCATCTGAGGGACTACTGTGTGGCTTCGGGGGCCAGGGTCAATGAGGAGAAGAGCCGCCTGTTTTGGCTGGACAGGCGCCGGGCCGAGATCAGGCGTTGCTCCGGGGGCATCATGGCAAAGTGCGGGGAGGAGGAGGAAGCGGAGGTGGTGGAGCGCGTTCGCATCCTGGGCATCTTCTATGCCCTGGATGACAGGGGCTGGAGGTACAACTGGGAGCGGTGGGGTCAGAGGGTCGCAGACAATCTGCGCACGTGGAAGGATTGGCAGATGACCCGGGCTCAGAAGGTCCAGTATTTGGTCACCTATTGTGTGGCGGCGGGGAATTTCGTGGCCAAGGTTTACCTGCCGCCGAGGGATGTGATGGATAAGGCGGCCAGGGTTGTTGGTGGTGGCTCTTTGGGGCGGCGGCCTTCCCCGTGGATCGGGTGGCAGTGCAAAGGAGGAGGTCAGAGGGGGGCCTGGCGCTCATGGACATGGGGCTTTGGTTCCTGGCCAGGTTCCTAGTGAGCAATGTCACAGTGCCACCATTGCCATCAACAACGCCAGGGGTCACACCTGCTCCCACACCCGCACCAACATCAACGCCAGCACCAGCACCGCAAAGGGTGGGGGTGGAGGAGGAGGAGGTGGGATATCTGACTTGGAGAGATGACTGGGTGGCGGAGACGGTCTGGGGTTCCCAGGGCTGGTGGGCCCAGCTGATGGAAGCATTGGAAGGGGTTTTGCGGGCGGAGCAGTGGCTGCTGCTGCAGGAGGAGGAGAGGGAAAGGGAGAAGGAGGGGGAGGGGATTGCAGCGGCGACAACAGCACCGGCAACAATTACAATGACAGCATTGACGGAGCGAGGGCCAGGGCCAAGGCCAAGGGGGCCGCTGCCGCTGCCACTGAGGAAGGCAGATAGGAGGAAGCTGCCGGACTTCGTGATGGAGTTGGCTTTGGGCATCGCCAGCCACGAGGTGTCAGTGGGGGAGGTGGCTAGAGTGGTCTTGGGGAGATGGAGGAAGCAGCAGCAGCCGCCACAGCAGCAAAAGCAGAAGGGGAGGAGGAGGAGGCACAGTTGGGCGGCCCTGTTGTACTGGAACCTTTTCCAGAAGGGGAGGGTGGAGCCCTACGATGTTGAGCAGAGAGCACGGCCTCTGGGGGGGGGAGAATGGGTCCCCATACCTGTTGCGCCCGGTTTTCCCACTGCAGTCGTTCCGGGATGTTACCATCCCTTATTTCCTCTGGGACGTGCAGTGGGAGGCGTATCACCAGGTATTGGAGGTGTCAGGGGTGTGGAGGAGGAGGAGGAGGAAGAAGAGGCAGTCCCAACCCCAGCCCCAGCCCCAGCCCCGGTCTTGTCGGCAGCAGCAGCAGCAGAAGCAGCAACAGCAGGAGCGGGAGCAGGTGAAGCAGCAGGAGCGACGGCAAGATGGACGGCAGCAGGAGGAGGAGGAACAGCGGTGGCAGCGTGCGGAGGGCGATCTCTCATGTCGGAGGACGCTCTGTGTGCGCTGTTTTGCCGGGCTGCCTGTAGAGCGGAGGCCGGTGGAGGATGTGGCCCATGTGGTCAAGTTTTGTCCGGCGGTGAGGAGGGAGTGGGCGGCTCTGGCGAGGCTCATGTCCTGGCCGTATCTGGTCTTCCAGGCGTGGGAGGTGGTGGTCTCGGGACTGGAGCCGCCGGGGGGAGTGGGCTGGCCGAGGAAGCTTCCTCCTGGCTCCAAGCCGGCTTGGAGTGTGGTTCGCCTGTTGAATCTGCTCATGGTGCAAAAGGTGTTGCAGAACCGGGACTGGGAGGAGCGGACGGGCCGGGTGGTGCCGCTGAAGGAGACTCTGCGGGCCGTAGTCAACGGATTGGGACGCATTCGGGACTGGGAGCGGGGACGGATGCGGGCCAGTCGCTGGAGGTGTCGGTGGCAGTGGTTCTCGGAAGTGAACCCCCGGTGCCATGAGGTGGACTGTGTATTGCTGACTACGGATTGCTGCGGACTACAGTTCTGTTTTATAGCGGATTCCGGACGATGGATGATGGCCGATGGATTATGGAGTATGGATTATGGACTATGGATGGTGTATTGTGGATTATGGTGTTTTGGCGTTTGGACTCTGGACTATGGCGTTTGGATTTTGGACTTTGGACTCTGGACTCCGGCCTATGGATTATGGACTCTGGACTCTGGTCTCGGGGCTTTGGCTCTTGGTCTTGGACTTTGGACTCTGGAAGCTAATAGCTGATGGCTTGCGGCTGCTTTTGGAGTGTTATGGACTACGGACTACGGACTAAGCATTATGGACTATGGAGTATGGACCATGGCGTTTCTGTACAGGGTGACGGGGGGTGATGATGATGTGATGGTGATAGTGTATTTGCTGTGGTGTATCGTATTGGCTGCTGTAGCGTATTGTAGTGTGTGGTAGTGTATTGTATTATTTTGTAGAATGGGTGCAATAATAAAAATCTATCAAATCTAATCCTGACCCTGACCCTGACCCCAACCCCAACCCCCTAACCCCCTAACCCAACCCCTACCCCTGACCCTGACCCCCTGACCCTGACCCCGACCCCAAGCCCAACCCTAAGCCTTAACCCTAAGCCTTAACCCTAAGCCTAACCCTAAGCCTAGCAAGCTAGAGGGAGGCTGTGTGTTTCCTGAGCTTGTGAAGGACTTTTCCAAAACTTTCCAAAAACGTGAGTTTTACTGAAAACTGATTTTGTTCTTTAGTGGAGAGAGTGAGGGGAAGCTCTTGGGAGAGAGTGGAAGGAAAAACTGGGGTCCCCCCCCAATGAGGACCCCAGGAGAAGTCATGGAAAAGAGACCCCCTATACATGAATTGGCAGTTCGGCCTGTAAATCTAGAGAGACCAGGTTTTCCTGATGCTCCAGCCCAGAAAGATCTCTTCTCTGGGAATTTGCAGAGAGGAGGACCACAGTCAAGTGGTTGGTGCAGACGGGCCTCCATTCAATCCAGATCAATCCTTCTCATCGATGACCCTAGGGGATGATATGAACCCAGTTCCCCTTTACTCACCGGGTGACACTAATGAGGAAGTTGTTATTGGAAGGAAAAAGGGTTTGGAAGTTAATTTTCCTGAAGAAAATGTGAAAATGTCTTCACCCCTCTTGCCCGGATGCACTACCCTATCGAGCCCCGGTGTCTTACCCTACTTTAAAGGAGACCAAAGGGAAAACTTCACAAGTTTTCATTTATTTTGAACAAGGAAAAATTATTTTTCGGAAGTCCCTCGGCGGGAAGAAATGGGAACCAAACCTAAAGAGGGCCAGAAAGGCAGATCTATTTTCTATAAAGGCTACGATGACAGCACCACTACCTCAGAATCTGAAGTAGATGGCAACAGAAGGAAACAGCGTGGAGAGGAAACTTTATCTGCCCGTCAATGTCTCTCAGAATTTTTAAGGTCCCCCTTAAAATCACATCTAAAAGGGGACCACCAAAGCCTGGGCCAACAACAAATAGGGAAAGTAGAACAGAGGAGAGCCACAATAACATCTCTACAAATACAACAAGTGAAGAGACAAAGTAAAGTCGAAACAAGTAAAGAACTGTTGAGGTCAACCTTACTTGAAATATCAACAGTTAAGGAAAATTTGGACGAAAACTTAAAACTTATACATATGGCAAAAAACCAATCAGAAAGGAAAAAAGTCAACCAAAGGAAAAGAATGTTGCTTGGAATTCTGAGAAACCTCGAACTAAAGAGAAACCAGCTATCTGAATCGATAGAAAAATGGCAACACCACCAAGGAGGAGTGCAATATCACGAAGAAGTGCAACAAGTATATTTGACTACTATGGCCAGTACCAATGCCGCAACCTATTTGAATATGGAGATAATTCAACAACAACAACAAATTGAAATATGTCAAACTGAGACTAAACAAACAACACAAGCACAAACTATGACAGTTAGGACAGAAGAGAAAAAGAAGGATGGAGCACAGGAACAAAATGAACGAGCACAAACACAGAGTGAAAACCAAAAACGGGACTATTCTTCTCATCAACTAATTATCCGACAAGTAGACGGGCCAGGAGATGGAGACAGTGAGGAAGATCTCTTAAATGTATCACCAGAAGTACCAGCCAAAAAAAGGCCCAGAAAGGAACTACAAACTGACCTTATACCGCAACAGGGAATGGCAGAGGAAAGTGTTCTTTTAGGACTTGCACAATTACAAAGTGAGACCGAACCATTGGAGGAAGGAATTGTAGGAGGAGTTCTAAAAGATGATGAGTTAGATGTAACTGGCGCAGAACAAGTGATTGCTGAGGCTTTTCCAGAAGGAGAAATATTACAATTGACTTTTCCCGAAATAGGACAAGTAGAATCAGAAATAGAAGCTGAAATGACTGATCAAGGACAAGGATCGGAAGAGTTGCAAGAATCTCAAAGTGAATCAACACATAATGCATCTAAGATAATAACACCAAAAGTAACAAGAGAAGAATTATACAAACAAGATCTTATGATTGTAGGATCCAGGGAGAAGAAAATTAGTAACAAATGGGAACAGGAAAAAGCAATGTCATTTGAATTCGGAGGTAATCTTTTGGTTAGGGGAAATTTAGACGAACCTAAAATAAAAGACAAGCTTACTATAAAGGACCTATTGAAATTTTGGGTTTTTTTACTCAATCATCTTAGTCTCCCTCACGTCGCAACGGCAAAAATGGAAAAAAGAAAGAGGAACACCTACTGACATATTATGGATAAAGCAAGAACAATAGTCCTCCCTGTGTTGTATGGGGAGATACCAACAGCCAAGAGCGATTTGACACAAGTCTGCTACGCTAGGTCAGCCACCCTGAAAGCCATCGATAGACTACTAATTGGGAGAAGAGCGAGGACGGAACAAGATGCTATCCCGGACTGGTTGTCAGAAGAAAGCATTTCGATTTTCCTGAAAGACAGGGCCAGAATCTGGGGGAAATCGGATAAGTTAGAAGAAGACGTACCTTTCTGCAACGACGCAGGTGACCCCTATACTGGAGTAACTAAAAAAGAGCTAGTGGAATGGTGCATACGGGCGTTGTCTTACATGAAAGTGAGACTCCAATATTTGAAACAAATGGGTAAAAAGTCATCGATACCCCAAACTTCAGCGATGAAGATACAAGAACGGAAGGAGGAGAACAGATCTCAACAACAACTGACCGAAAAAGAGTCGTCTCAGGAAAGGCCGGAGACCCCGGAGGAGACATCTACAAGGAGGAAAACAATTTAAAAAGTCGGAGACACGCAGCAGGGGGCACCCGTTACGATGGGGCCCCCTAAATTTGGTGAGAGTCACAATCCTATGACTACTAAGATCCAGAGTTAGCTGGAAAAGTGGAAACGAGAGGGAAATATAGCAAGCAGGAAGGGGAGAAACAATAGCTATAACCTCAGACAGTAGTCAGTCAGTGGAGCACTTAGATAATGAGCAACTGGATATGGCAGATAGTAAAGATTTAGAAAAAGATAGTGTCGTAGATTCCGAAATAGGGGATGAGGGAGAAGAGGATGGGGGAAACGATTGGGGATCAAAAGTGAGTAAGAACACAATGAATATCATGTCACTAGTAAAAAGCAGGCAGAAGGGGCCACAAAGGAAAAAGAGTTGGTACTGCCATCTCTGGTTTTTTTTACAATTACAGGTGATCGCCAGGAAAAGGCAGGAGAGAGTGACACTTCAAAAAAACTTCCGAAAGAACTGATGCAAGCACCACAGCCCCAACGAAATGTGAGGAGAAAACTGGCGTGGACTAAGGAAGTATCAAAGGCATTTCAACAAGAACAGGAAAAGAACAAGAGAAGTCAAGAGGAAGGACACTCAAATGTGGACAAGGGGAAAGGGGAAAGTGTATATGAAACTGTGAGTAAGCAACACTCAGCACCTACAAATGTAAATCTTCCTCCACGGTCCACTAGTGACGTGGAGAAAGAGAAAAATACAACAATTAATACAACTATTACTATAACAATTAATACTCAGAGGAATGTAGAAAATGATAGACGCTCAAACTCAAACACAAACACAACCAAAGAGATACACCCCATTAAATCAAGAACACGCTAGGGCAATACTAGAAGGAAAGGAGTTGGGAGTATAGGATAAAACAAATCACCCAGGGAAAACAAATAGAAGACTTAAAACAAAAAATGCCAGAAGGGCAAAAAGGTTCAGCAAGAGATATTAATCAACTTCATACCCAGTCTAGAGTGCCACCTAGAACTTATGCGAATATAACTGCGGGGAGAGAGGGAGGGTCAGGCCCGGAAGGGGGAGCAACCGGGAGAAAGGAACTACCCCGAGCGACTTTTAATCTTCATCGAGAAAGATTAGAGGATGAAGAATTGTTAGATGAATATTTTGATGAGGCTGAAAATCAGGAAGAAGAGTTCAACCCACGGCAGAGATATGTGGTGAGACTCAGATATAAAGGCTGGGATGAAGAGAAGTTAACGAGAGAATATGTGATTCAAAAAATACTTTTGGGTTGTTTAGAAATAGCCAAATCTGACATTTTAGCAGTGATCATCCCGTGGGGATATAGGGAGATAGATATTTGTTTTACTTCTGAGCGAGCATATCAACATTTCTGGTTTCGATGTAGAGGGGCATTAAAAAAGGGTGCTGAGGTTTTGGCAGATTATGATGTGATCCCCCTCTTTAGAGGAGAATCTAAAGTGGTGACAATCAGCTTCAGAGGAACAGAAGTACCGAAGGAGGATGTACACCTGTGGTTAAGCAAACGCTGTAGAGTGTTACTACCACCTAGGAAAAAATTAGATGATTTTGAGATACGGAACGGGGAATTTAAGGCTGTTGTGGCATTGGGAAAAACAGGAAGTAATGCGATAAATCATCTCCCAAAATACTTCTTTATGGGAACAGAAAGAGGGATCACTAAATACAGTGGCCAACCTTCGGCGTGCTTTCAATGTGGCGCCTATGATCACATTAGACAGAATTTTGTCACCCCCCTTTGCTCATCGTGCGGGGGAAAGGGTCATACTTCTGACAAATGTACAGTAAGAAAGCGGTGCAGTTTATGCCTTCAATTAGGGCATGTATACGCATTATGCCCTCAAGCCTTTTATAACCAAATATACCCTATAGTATACGAAAGGGAATTAGCTAGGGCAGAAAGCAGAGAGAAATAGGAGAGAAATATGAGAGAAATAGGAACCAATATCAGAATGGGCAAAGTAAGGACAAAAGTGGACCAGATGAAACAGCAGGAATTCTTACAGGGAAAAGAAAAGCCGGAAAAGAAGCAAAAACAGGCCAAACAGGATCACAGCATACAGGACAGAGAACTAATAGAGAGGGTAATGAAAGGCAAATAGCAAAAGGGAAAAAGAAAAAGAGTAAGCATGATGTAGCTCAAAATACACAGAAGTTTAAAGGGGGAAATAGATATGAGGTTTTAGCGACTGAAGAAACAGAAATGGAAGAGGTAGATGTTCAAGAAGAGGAAGAAGTAATGCAACAAGAATTAGGATCAGAGGTGCCACAGAAATGTAGCAAGGGAAAGGAAAACTATAATCAGGAGAATTTACAGAGAGGAAGTGAAGATCTGGAAATGATTCTGCACACAATGAGATTAGAATATGAACAGGTAGAGACATCACTTCAAAAAGAACTACTAGAGGACAAACGTAATCCTAGACTAGAAAGGAGGAAAATTTCAGAAATGAAGAAAAAACTGTCAGATTTGCAGAAAGAGATAGTTTAGTTCATTATGAGCAAGAACAACAGAGCTTAATAGAAGATGAAAGCTTAATAGAACATGAAAGATCAGAGAAATTATGTGAGAAGGAGCAAGAGGGAGAAAATCAAAATTTAAAACAAGAGCAAGAACAAATTCAAGATCAAACTCAGAATCAAGGGATGGAAGTATCACCAATAAGTCTGACTGAGCTGCCTTGCAACCAAGAACAATATCACTTACCTGTAAAACTAAATACGGAGGGGGAGATAAAGGAGGTAGATCCTCTCCAAAACAGTAAGGCCACACCTCAGACCTTTTATGGGGGGGTGGAATTAATAGGGTTAACTATTAAGGCTACTGAGATCCCAGATCCATCTCCTCTCTTGGAAAAAGAGGAGAAGGCCTGTAGTGGGAAAACTATAGGACACACAGGAGAAGGGACATAAATAGGGGGAATCTGAAGGGGAAATATATTTTTTTCCCTGAACAATGGTAGCTGGGTAATTTGGTAACTTGGAAAGTTATAAAAACCAAATAAAAGATAAAAGATATATTTTTTCTATTTTTTTCCTATTTTCTTCTAATTTTTAATTTTAGTATGGATATAAAGAAAATTTTAGCTTTGACATTAATTTTGCTAGCTTTAGTCTTAACCATGATTTTAGAATGCGGCCTACCTTTTGTTTTAGCTTTAGCGCTAGCACTAACTTTAGAATTAGTTTATAATATTAGCTCTAACATTAGTCTTAGCATTAGTTTTAACATTATTAGCTTTACAGTTGGATTTAGCATTAACATTAGCTTTAGAATGTGTTTTAGCATTAGCTTTGGAATTAGCTATAGCTTTAGCGGTAGCTTTAGAATTAGTTTTAGATTTCGCTTTAGAATTAGCATTAGCATTAGCTATGGATTTAATCTTAGTTTTAGAATTAGCTTTAGCTTTTGTCCTAGGGTTAGCTTTAGAATTAGCTTTCTAAGACTAAGAATTAGTCTTAGAAATAATTTTAGAATTAACTTTAGGTCTAGAATTAGGTTTAGAAATAGTTTTAGAATTTGTACTAGCTGAAGAAATATTTATATTTAAAGATTTATATATAAAATTAAGAATGGCAACTTTAAGGATAGCGACATGGAACGTCAGAGGTTTACGTCAAGGAGAATGTAGAGAGGAAATTTTATATAATGTTTCCAGATTGCGAGTAGATTTTCTAGTTCTTCAAGAAATCAATTTCAAGACAGAAAAAGAACGAAGTGAGGCCCAAAAATACTGGACTTGGGGGACATCTATTTGGTCTTTTGTTGCAGAGGGAATATGAGGGGTGGGCGTTTTGATGCGCCAGAGAGAAGATCTTGATATAATTAGGGTAATTAGAGCCAAAGAAGGTTATCTTATGGTAACAGATTTTAACATCAAACAGGTAGAGGGAAACGGAAAAGGTAAGGTCGAGAGGTTCCGCTTGTGTGCTCTTTATGTTCCAATTGACCGAACTGAAAGGAAGAAACTTTGGCAAACACTAAGGGATTACCTTATTACTTCTAGGAGCCTGATTATAGCGGGGGATTTTAATATCAGGTCGCTGGATTCTGA
Source organism: Euleptes europaea (assembly GCF_029931775.1). Classification (NCBI taxonomy): domain Eukaryota; kingdom Metazoa; phylum Chordata; class Lepidosauria; order Squamata; family Sphaerodactylidae; genus Euleptes; species Euleptes europaea. The sequence continues at coordinate 102,194,161 of NC_079318.1, read as the reverse complement.
CAGGCGTAGTTTAAAACCACAACATAGAGACCATCGCCCCACGCCACTACCCCTTACAGTCGAGGAAAGAGATTTGAATAAACTATTGCGAGATTGTTTGCAGTTAAGTGACAAAAGTTTAGAAATTGACAACAATTTAGATTATTTACCGGTAAGGCACAGGAAAACATATGTGACAAATTACCCTCAAATGTAAGGGGTCAGATTTACATATCACCATCCCCTGGTGGCCAGCAGGATAGATAGAGTATGGGCTCCTAAAGATCTGAAAGTCCAAAAATGTACAGTGATCCTCACTCCGTGGTCAGATCATGGGATACTATCTCTGGAAGTAGCAACTAGTGAAGCGACCCCTAGAGGGAAGATGAGATGGAAATTAAGAGACTGGGATTTAAAAGAATGGAGATTGAGTAGGGAAATTAGGAAATTGCTTATGCATAGGTGAGTCCTGAAAGCAGACCATGGAATTATACACTGGTGGGAAATTTTTAAAGAACAAATTAGGAGAACTTGTATAAGAATCATGAGAAAAGCCCAAAATTGGGACATACAAAAATATAATTTAGCTTTACAAGGAGTCTTAAAAACACACATCAGGATCAGTCGAGGAATGCGGTATGATGAGAAGATGTATCAGAAATGGCTAAACGAATGTTCAAATGAAACAGAGAATTTAGGAAAGAAAAAGTGCGATGTAGAACTAAAGGCCCGATTTTGGAAAAAGGAGAGTGGTTTAAGGATAGGATCGGAAGGAATCGCCAGAGCATGGAAGGACTCAAAGAAGTACAAGGGGGAGAAATCAAAACCAGTTCACAGGATATTCTAGAGATAGTAGACAAGTTTTATAGCAAGTTATATGAGAAAGATTCAGAGGTAGCGATGGAAGGGCTAATGGAGTCATCATTAATAGGTGAACAAGGGGTGTTAACTTCTGAATAGCAGGAGGCTTTAGAGAGACCGATCGAACGACAGGAAGTGGAGTGGGCTATTAGAACGAGCAAAAGAACCTCTGCCCCTGGACCAGACGGACTCCCTTACGGTCTTTATAAAGAACTCCAGGATTGTTTGGCCCCTGTACTGACAGAGCTGTTCAACGCAATTTGGCAGGAGAAGAAAATGGGGGATAGTTTTTATGAAGGAATGCTGATTTTTTTCCATAAAGGTAAAGATCCTTTCCTACTGTAAAACTGGAGACCCATTACGTTGACAAATGTCAACTATAGGCTCTTTGTAAAAATACTGAACAAAAGGTTGAGTGAGCTAGCGCAATATATGATCTTTCCTACCCAAACAAGCGCTGTACCAAAAAGAAGGCTCACAGACACGGTATGTCTTTTTCGGCAAGCTTTTGAAGAGATTAGGAAAGCAGGAGATATCAAAGGCTTTATCCAATCAGGAGAAAGCGTTTGATCGGGTAGACCATTCATTCCTTTGGCAAGTTTTAAAAGCAAAAGGGGTTCCAACAGCAATGGTAAACCTTTTCCAAATGTTGTATAAAGAAGTGAAAGTTTTCCCACAAGTTAATGGATGGAGGGGGAAACCGATAGGTTTGAGCAGAGGTCTGAGACAAGGGTGTCCTTTAAGCCCATTTCTGTATGAGATATCTCTGGACCCTTTGCTTAAAAGAATAAATCAAGATAACAATATAAAAGGAATTCAAGTGCAGTATCCCGAGGGTGATAAGGAAAGACCAATGAAACAATACGTGGTAAAGACAGTAGCCCATGCGGATGATATGTATATCTGGGCTACTGGACAGGAGGAAAGACATGTACAAGAACATCTGGAATTTTATAGTAAAATTTCTGGAGCTAAGATCAATACAACCAAAAGCAAACGGTATCAATTAGAGGGTAGGGAAGGAAAAATAACAGTACAAAATTTGGCAAACAACTATCAATGTCAAGAGAAAGAAAATACAGAAAATGTCAAAGAAGTTAAAATATTGGGAGTTATTTTTTCATTAGAGCCAGAGGGTTGGAAAGAAAATTGGAGGAAATGGAAAGAAAAGGTTGAACAAAAATTGCAAATGTGGCAAAACTGGAAATTAACCACGTTTCAAAAAGTAAAGTATTTTACAACGTATTGCGTCCCTGCAGCGAATTATTTCGCTGCAGTGTACCCAATAGATGAAATTATTAAACCTATCTGTGCTATGGTTTTTAAGTGGGTGTTAGGGACAGAGAGATTCCCCTTGGCCAGAGCGGCAGCATACAGATCTTTGGCGGAAGGAGGTCTGGCTTTACCTCACTTGGAATTATGGTTCACAACATGTTTTTTGTACTATAACTGCACACGCTGGTCGGAAGTAGAAAAAGGAACGATTCAAAATCAAGTAAATTTGTATCCATGGTTAAGTTTTGGTTCAGAATGGTACAATACAGAATGGGGTAAGATCTGGTGGAAAGATAAAAAAACAGAGTATAAACTTACAACAGCCCTAAAAGGTCCCCTCTCTTCGTATATGAAGGAAGCAGCGGGACATATTCGTAGCTTACAATTAAAAGCAGAAAAGTTTAAGAGCATATTAAAACAAGGAAAAGTAAAATCACAAGTAAAATCAGGTGCAGCCCTCTATTGGGAAATATTAAAGGAAAATGTACAAGATGATTATGATCAGAAGAGAGCAGCAAAAGCGACAGTGTCAATATATCTGAAAGAACAGCATTTTCCTATTCCCACTTTTGAAGACAGGACCATCCCTTATAGCTTATGGGATCTGAGGTGGAGAGCATACCATCAAGTACTGGCGGTAGCTCAGAAACATCCTTGGCTGCCAGAAAGCGACAAATGGTGTAAAAGGCCAAAGTGTAGTAACATTGAGGCACCAAGAATGACAAGAGAGCCGAATGAAGACGATAGAACATGCAGTCTCTCACTGCTGGGCTGCGAAAAGGGAATGGGCGGCTGTAGCAAGAGCTTTGAAATGGCCATACCTACGTGCTCAAGAGTGGGAAACAATAGTATCAGGCTTGGAACCAGGAAAAGGATACGGAAACCCAGGTGAGATATGGAGACCTGTTAAGGAACATAATGAGGAAAACAATAAGGAAATAAATGAGGAAAACAATAAGGAAATAAATAGCAGTGAAAAAAGAAAGGGGCACAGCTGGTGGAAGGGGAACAGCTGGTGGAAGAAGGGGAGCTACAGACTAGAGAACAAAAAGGAAATAAAAGAAAGGTACCATGGTCAGTCATAAGACTTATAAACTTACTGTTTATTTCATGTGTGATGTTTAATAAAATAAAAGAACAACAGTCAGGAAAGCCCATGGAAATTTCCAAAACAGTGTATTACATTTGGAACAGATTAAAACAGATGAAAAATTGGGAGAAAAAGACAACAAAACCCAAACAATGGTTAAAGCGTTGGTTCTGGTTTCAGGAGGAGAATCCTCCAGTGACCTGAATGAAAGAAAATATTCAAAAACAAAAAACCATATGAAAATGTAAACTTTTTATGTTACATGTAATGTAATCATTTTTGGTAACGGTAAACTATTGTACATAAATGTAAACTTATGTATCATGCCTAAAAATATATTATAGTTAATAGTTAACAGATTTTTTTCAACTGTACTTTTCAACGTTGAAAGGTTTAAATGTTTAAATGTTGAAACGGATTATATGATATATTATGTAGAAAGATTTTATAAAAAAAAATGTTTTCCTAACCCTAACCCTAACCCTAACCCTCTAACCCTAACCCTCTAACCCGAACCCTCTAACCCGAACCCAAACCCTAAACCCCTAACCCCCGACCCCAACCCCTGACCCCGACCCTAGCAGTGGGCGAGGCCAGTCGTGTGTTGGAGGAGCTCCCACTTCCTGGTTTAGCTTTTTGCCTTTTTAGGCTTAAAATTCTTAATTTTCTTTTGGAAGTTTGATTGAAATTTGTTCCTTAGAAGCTTCCCCACCTGGGGAGCGAAAAATGGAAGGGGGACCCGGAAACGGCAATCTCTCTATGAGTTTCTCTCATAGAAGGCAATGAGCAGTTTAGGCCGTGCCACCCTCTTTTGTCTACTACGGAGGTTTTTGCAACTTCTCAGCAAATCACTTCAACCGAGGAAACCCTCCAGCTACAAGCCCTGGAACTCTCAGCAACACGGCAAGAGACCTCAGCAAGTTCACCGGTACTAGCAGAGTGCGACTCGTGCCAGTTAATATCATCAAAAGTACAGGTAGGAAAAGTTGTCCCTTTGCAAGAGGCTTCTCCTTTGGCTGCCTCCCTTTCTCAGGCCCAAGAAGTAAATTACCCAGAAATAAAACAGCAAATTAGCCCGTGTAAAGCCCCTCTGCAGCACCCACAGGGTGTGCCTCTGGGATTGTCACAAGTTATGACTGGGAAGAAAGCCCAATTAGAGATTGAATATGAAGAAACTAACTTTTCTCCTGGAAAAGTACTCACAGAAGAAGAGAATACAGGAGGCAGCCATTTTGTCACCAGCAAGGGCTCTTGCAATTTACTGGAAAAAACCCTCCCTTTGTCGTGCAAGCTGAACACCCAGGATATTGAAGATATTGGGAGGAGGGTTTTTGATGAGAGGAGACAAAAGGCAGAATTTGAGACATACGAAGGCTTTTTAGATAGAGAAATAGGTTTAGCAAAATCCCCCAGAGACGCTGGAAAAAGGGATGCTTCTCTTAAAATGGCCGACAGACCTCAAAACCCTGCTGTAGCTTCCCCATCTTCTATAGACACCTCGGAACTTTCTCCACAAATACCCTCATCCCAGGGGCAGGGAACGCCCTTAGCACAGGCAGCCCCAAACGTTCTGATGACCCCGGTGATCCAAGTAATTTCTAGTGTAGATGAGCAGGCCCATAAATACGCAGAAGAAATTGATAAGGCTAAGCGGCGGGCCATGGATGTTCACACTAGAATACAAGAGCTAGATGCTGAAATAATCTTATGTACCAACCCTCTCCACTTTACTAAGCTTTCAAAACAAAGAGATATCCTGTTGAAAGTTTATTACAGAGAACAATGTATGGTTGATGCGTATGCCCAAAAATTACAACTTTTGCAAGCTGAGAATGCAGGGAGAGAGCAGGGTATTGGACCTTCCAATATCTCAATAAAAAAGAGGCCGCGTAGCAGAAGTTATTGTTTGGGGGAACAGTCGGGGAAGACATCAGGCTTGCTTGTGCCAGACCCTTCAGATCGACCTGGTCATCCACTGAGTCCTCAACCATCTCAGAGACCTCCCTTTAACTTACAATATATTCGACCTGCAGATATGGAAATGGTTATGGGTGGCTCTCCTCCAGAGACCCAGCCGGCTAAAAAGAAGAAAAAGAAAGAAAAACACACACATGAGGGGGCTTTCACTCAGGTGACCCAAACACCCCAAAAACCCTTTACTCAACCACAACTAGAAGAAGAGGACTTTGAACCTTTCAATTCATTGTCTCAGGACGAGTTGACCATCCTTTTCAGTGGACACCCCACAACTGATGATAGTGGATGCAGCTACCGAGGGGAGGTTGGGAGCCACACGCCCTCATCAGCTCTGTCAGCTTCTTCTTTGGGTGAGGTTAACACAGCAGCACTGAAACCCACCTTGGGAGCAAGGGAGACTGTACTGATGGAAGAATGGGAAAAGGTCAAACACAGCCCTATGTCTGAAGGGATAGTTTCAGAAGACCTCCATAAACTTGACATGGTAAAATTCTGGGGCTTTATCTTAAATCATATGGATCTACCAATGGTGCCAACGATTGGCTTGAAAAACAAAAATAAGGATGCTATGCTCACCCTGCTGGACAAACAAAAAAACTTAGTCTTAGATTATATTACTGGCCAATTGCATAATGACTCCCGTGCGATGAAAAAGGTGGTCTATGCTAGATCCCTGTCTGTTAATATAGTGGTTAGGATAGTCATTGGTTGTAGGAGCCATACTTCTTTAGAGGAATACCCACAGTGGCTATCGGAACGAGGTTGCATGGCCCTCCTGCGGGACATTTTGGGGTATTTTTCATGGAACCGGTTTCTGTCCAGAGTAAGGGCGGAAACGGTTTAAATATTTTTTTCATGATGACCGGTTTTTCTCTACCTCCCGTGTTATTCTGGATTCTTCATTACAAAAAAAGTGCTTGCTTCCTCATGTGTTTTTCCCCCTGTCGCACGTCAATCTTGCTTTCAAGCCTCCTGGTCCAGCCCACTCTTTCCATAAAACCTGCCATTTACTGATCATCCACTAGGTGTCGGTGTTCACTGAGTGATGACAGATCCCCAAACGGGAAGGCAAGCCGCTGAGACCCCAAGAAGAGTTCTTGGCTGGGGATGACAGCCCCTGGGAACCCCTAGAAGTGTTCTGAGGTGGTGGTGACTGATTCCCAAGCGTACTGAAAGCCTCTGGGACCCCCAGAAATTTTCTTGGGTGGGGGCCATCAACAGGGGCTGTGTTCCCCGCCCAGAAAACTTTTGGGGGTCCAAGCTTTCACTTCCAAAACAAGAAGACTTGTGGGGGGCCAAGAGGCCGCTGTAGAGTAGGCAGGGAAGGGGGACAGGACATGTGCAGTAACAGTCGGTCAATTTTCAAGTGTGCAGACAACCAGATGCACGGCTTTACAGGTCATTGTTGGTTTGCAACGCTAACATCCTCCAGCCAACACCTGGAGAATTCCAGCAATTGTTATTCCATTATTGCCTGGCCCGTTCCCACTCAACAGCGGCATCCGGGTAATCAGTCACGTGTGATCCCAGGAGATTGCACAGAGGACCCCCGCTTGTTTCGTTTTCTCAACTGAAGACCACGCCCCTTTCCCACCACGCAGATTACAAGATTTTTGCGGGTGCATCAATAATGACTCACAGACGGACTTCCGGTGGTGCCGCTGGAGAGAGCACTCCATTTCCCCAGGCTCTCCTGGGAGAAATCCAAGTTTGCGTTATTTCTGGGGTACATAGATACCCCAATCCGACCCTTGCAAGTGGGTTGGAAAGCAGGAACTCCCTGCAGCCCGCAAACGCGGTTTGACCTCCTAGGTACTCTGAGGGGGCTTTTTTAAGCCCCTCGGAGTCCTGGACGCCGGTCCTGTGAGGGCACTAGGGAAGGACATCGCCAAAACGCAACTCTGGCCTCAAGCTCTACCCTCCACCACTGTGAGGGTCTCTGTCTTTGTGTCTCTGCTTTCCATCACCTGCTGTGTTATCAGTGAACTCGTAAAAGCAGTTCACACCTTCTGGTCTCAGGCGCCAGGCCTGATGGCCCATGTATCTTCCCTCCCCCCGCTGTTCTTCCTGCCAGTACTCCCTCAGGCCGATGCGGCCTTGGAAGTGTGATAGCCGCCCAGACTTCCTGGGATCTGTCTGATGTTTTGTATTATGCCAAGCTTGTAACTTCCCATAACAATAAGTGTGAACCCCAGTGCCCCAGTGCCCTGGAGTCAATATATTCTGTAAACCCGTATAGCCCCTCACTTGCAACTTTCTACCTGTGCCTGTCTCATCTCCTGAAGGCTTCAATAAATCGATTGTTTCTGTATCAACGTCTGAGCAACTGATTTGGAGAAGCAAACTCAGAGAGGGGGATCTCTCACATTAAGTTGCAAGTCCTTGCCTCTCGGACTGCAGCTGTACCGCTTTGGACAGAATGTCAGCCGACGAGGACACCACCCCTAACCCCGATGCCCCCAAGGAACCGGACGAGCCGGAGAAGCCGGACCCTAAAGAGGAGGGAGCCAAGCCAAAGAAACCGAAGGGTCGCGCCCCCGACCAAGATCGGGACGGACGTCCCCGGGGGCTCACTTATTGGCTGGACTCTCCCAAGGGCTGGTCGCTCTCGCGGACTGCGGCGAAGGATCGCCGGTTGGCCTTCCCCAGCACGGGACTCGAAGGGGACCCGGCCCGCAAAGAGGCCCTCATGGAGGAAGAACGAAAACAGTGGCAGGAAGACCGCCGGGCTATGCAGGAGCAGATGGAGATCATGCAACGCGTAATGGGTGAGATGGCCACGACCCTAGATGCGCTGAAATTGCAACCTCCAGCCGGTGCTCCCCCAGACGGGGCGCCAGTAGTTCCGCCCGCAACCCCTGCCCCCCCGGCCCGTCGGGACCTGAAAGTCACGTATGACGGGTCGGGAGACCAGTTGACCTTTTTTATGGTCCAAGTAGACATTTTTATGCGGGAACAAGGCCGAACCTTCGTTTCTGAGGAGTCCCGGGTGCAGTACGTGGCTTCCTTACTGCAAGGGGAGGCGGCTGCCTGGATGGTGTTGCAGTATGAACTCCGCTCGCCGGTGCTGCGAACCCTGGACGAGTTCATGGTAGCACTCCGAAACCGTTTTGAGGACCCGACTCTAGGTGAGCGGGCTAAAGCCTCCCTGATGCAACTGCGCCAAGGGACTAAGTCGGTGGCGCAGTATGCAAGTGAGTTCCAGTCACTGGCTAGCCGAATTCTGGACTGGAGTGAGGCTACCTTGGTACAATGTTTCAGGGAGGGTCTCAACCCAGACCTCCAAAATTGGGCCTTCATGCAAGGGAACCCCCCGGATGTGGAAGGTTGGGTTCGCCATGCTGCTGACATCGAGAATCGCAAACAACTCCTGAACTTGTCCAAGCAACGGATTGGGCGAGACCCCAGGCCCCGGGGTGACCGTGGCCGGGAACTCCGGCAAGGGGGTGGCGGGGTCCTCTCGGCCGCGGAACGCCGCAAGCGGTTCGAGGCCGGCGTCTGCCTGATCTGCGGGGGAAAGGGTCACTTTGCATCGCAATGCCCCTCTCGCTCAGGCCGTCCGACCCCTCCCCGCCAAACCCAGGCCGAGCCGACGAAACCGGCCGCCGACAGCCAGCCTCGCCGCAGAAGTGGACCACTGAGCCGGCGCTCCGGCGCACCCTCCGCTCTCCACGCACGTCCCCAGGATGGGGCATCCGACTCTACGGTCCCATCGGGGTCCCGGATTACAAATACCGTCTTTGATTCGGACGGCTCCCCGGAGGCCACTACCCCGTCCCCCTCTTCCAGCGAGGAGGAAGAGTGGGAACAGCCGGCAAAAAACGCCGTCGGTCTGCTGTAGAGGGGGCTCCGCAGCAGACCGTCCCTATCGTTGTGCAAGGAGCTCCACCGATGGTAAGCGCCCAAGAGGACAATGTATTTGTGCGTGTCCATCTGTCCCTACCCAAAGGGGGCCCCCCGTTAGAGGTCCCCGCGTTGGTCGACTCGGGGTGTGCCCGCACCATGATAAATGAGGAAACTGCCAAGAAGTTGGGTGTCCGGCGCAAGCGGCTTCCGGGACCCCTCCGTTTTTCCCAAATGGACGGGAGTGACTTTAAACGGGGCCCGGTGACCCACAGAACTGCAGCCGTGATTATGTCCGTGGGGGAACATTGGGAACGGTTGTATTTCACTATCGCCCCTATTGTAACCCCTGTGGTGTTAGGGATGAACTGGTTAAGGGGGCACAATCCCTCCATTGATTGGGTTAAACGGGTGCTTTCCTTCCCCGAAAACCCCTGTGGGTTGCATGACAAGGAACGGGTACTCAGGACTCCAGCCGCCGCACTGGTAGGGTCCCCCGCCCCAGTCTCTCCTCAATTACCCTCTGAGTACTCGCAATTTACTGATGTTTTTGATGTTAGAGAGTGCGACGAACTGCCTCCCCACAGAGAAACGGACTGTGCCATCGAGATTGTAGGGGAAGGCAAACTGTCTAAGGGAAAGGTTTACCCCATGAGCCCTAGTGAAAAGACAGTGTTGCGAGACTATCTGGATGTCAATCTGGCGAGGGGTTTCATACGCCCCTCCAAGGCTCCTTATTCAGCCCCAGCTTTCTTTGTAAAGAAAAAGACGGGAGATTTAAGACTGTGTATTGACTTTCGCAGACTGAACGCAGTCACCCAGTCTAATGCTTACCCCCTCCCTCTTATTCCTGACCTTCTAGCACAATTAAAGGAGGGCCGAATCTTCACCAAACTGGACTTGGTAGAAGCCTACCACCGCATTCGCATCAAAGAAGGAGACGAACCCAAAACGGCCTTTTCCAGTTGTTTTGGGATGTTTGAGTACCTAGTCATGCCGTTCGGACTTTCGGGGGCTCCGAGTGTCTTTATGCAATTAATTAATGAGGTTTTGCATGATTTGCTGTTTCGGGGGGTGGTGGTATTTCTCGATGACATCCTTATTTACTCTGAAACCATGGAAGACCATGTGCGCCTAGTGCGAGAGGTGCTCCAGCGGCTGCGGGAGCACAAACTGTATGCTAAGGTGTCCAAATGTGAATTCCACCAACCCTCCATTACATTTCTGGGGTATGTGATCTCCCACCAAGGGTTGGAAATGGACCCCGCCAAGGTCCAGGCAGTGCGGGACTGGGAACCCCCCACTACCCGCCGCCAACTTCAGCAGTTTTTGGGGTTTGCCAATTTTTACCGGAACTTCATTCCTAACTTTGCCCAAGTTGCGCTTCCCCTCACTGCCCTGTTGCGTACCAAGGACAAGGGGGCTAGCGCCGCGCTTCCCTCAGCCCGTTTGCAATGGTCCCCCCAGTGCCAGCTAGCTTTTGAACGTTTGAAGCTACTTTTTTCATCCGAACCCGTTTTGGCTCACCCAGATTGCACCAAGCCTTTTGTGGTGCAAGTGGATGCCTCGGATGTAGCCATGGGCGGGGCCCTATTGCAGAGGGATGAGGGGGGACGGTTGAGACCATGCGCCTACTTCTCCAAGAAGTTTTCCCAGTCTGAAATCAACTGGGCCATTTGGGAGAAGGAGGCAGCAGCGGTCAAACATGCCCTTACCATATGGCGACACTTCTTGGAAGGGGCCGAACTGCCATTCGAAGTGTGTACCGATCACAAGAATCTTGAGGCCCTCAAGGGGGCTAGAAAACTCAATGCCAAACAGGTTCGGTGGGCCCAATTTTTCGCTAAGTTCCGGTTCACTCTCAGACATGTCCCTGGCAAAGAAAATGCCCTAGCCGACGCTTTGTCACGACTTCCCCAGTATCGCAACGATTTCGATCGCCCAGTCGACTCCCTGTTCACTCCCGAGCAGCGAGGGGAAGTTCCTAGCCTAGCCGTCACCACCCGGTCCCAAGCCCGACCACCGGAGACCCCCCTTACACTCAAAGGCATCCCGGAAGCCTTCCAACAGCGACTCCGGGACGCCTCCTTGCAGGAGGAGGAGCATCATCTCCTCCCCACTGGTCTGGAACGTACCAACACTTGGTGGGTGCAAGGGGGGAAACTGTACGTCCCCTCCTCTCTTCGCAAGGAAGTATTGGGACTTGTACATGGTGCCAGGCTAGCGGGTCATTTTGGTTTCATAAAAACGCTTCACCTGGTTCGAAGACAATTCTGGTGGCCCGGTATGAGATCTGATGTAGAGTTGTATGTGCGCAGCTGCCCCACCTGCGCCACAGCCAAGAAACGGATGGGAAAACCCCCAGGGCTTCTCAAACCGCTTGAGAGCCCCTCCCGTCCCTGGGAAGTCATCGCCATGGATTTTATCACCGACCTACCTCCGAGTCGGGGAAAAACGGTTCTTTGGGTTATCACAGACCTCTTTTCCAAACAGGTTCACTTCGTTCCATGTGCAGGCCTTCCTTCAGCCCAGGGCTTAGCTAAACTGTTCATCACACACGTCCTCAGGCTACACTCGATCCCGAGGAAGGTCCTCTCCGACCGGGGGGTCCAGTTTGTTGCCAAATTCTGGCGGGCCTTCCTAAAGTTAATGGGAGTGGAAGAGCAGGGCCTTTCTTCCGCCTATCACCCCCAAACGGATGGTCAAACAGAACGAGTAAATGCGGTGGTAGAATGTTATTTGCGTTGCTATGTAAATTTCCACCAGGACGACTGGGTCGACCTGCTGCCATTTGCCGAATATGCGTATAACAATGCGCCTCATTCCTCTACCGGCTTTAGTCCCTTCCAAGTTATATACGGGACGGATTTCGGCCCTTTCGGTTCTGCCCCCGTCTCGCCAGAGCTCCAGTCTACCCCTGACCTTCAGGAGTGGATTCAGGTGGTTAAATCCACCTGGCCATGGTTGCTCAAAAATCTGGAAAGGGCAAAAAGCAAGTACAAGGAACAAGCAGACAAACACCGGTCTCCGGGATGGGAACTCAAGGTGGGGGAGCAAGTCTATCTGTCCACCAAAAACCTCCGCTCTCTTCGCCCCTGCAAAAAACTGAGCGACCGTTATGTGGGACCTTTCCCCATTACCAGAGTAATCAACGAGGTTACTGTGGAACTGGACCTCCCAAAAACTCTGAAAGGAGTCCATCCAGTCTTTCATATAAGCCTCCTCAAACCCTATGTGGCAGCCCCCCAGTTCCACCCCCCTCCCGCACACGAGATTCCTACCGTAGTAGGAGGGGACACCCATTTGGAAATATCCAAGGTTTTAGACTCCAAATGGAAGAAAGGGAAACTGTTTTACTTTGTTCGCTGGAAAAACCTTGGCTCCGCTCATGACGAATGGGTGGCCGCACCCCACATGGCGGCTCCTCGCTTAGTCCGGGAATTCCACCTTGCTTATCCCGATAAGCCTCGTCCTCTCGGGGACCCCGGGGGGGGGCCTTAAGGGGGGCAGAATGTGAGGGTCTCTGTCTTTGTGTCTCTGCTTTCCATCACCTGCTGTGTTATCAGTGAACTCGTAAAAGCAGTTCACACCTTCTGGTCTCAGGCGCCAGGCCTGATGGCCCATGTATCTTCCCTCCCCCCGCTGTTCTTCCTGCCAGTACTCCCTCAGGCCGATGCGGCCTTGGAAGTGTGATAGCCGCCCAGACTTCCTGGGATCTGTCTGATGTTTTGTATTATGCCAAGCTTGTAACTTCCCATAACAATAAGTGTGAACCCCAGTGCCCCAGTGCCCTGGAGTCAATATATTCTGTAAACCCGTATAGCCCCTCACTTGCAACTTTCTACCTGTGCCTGTCTCATCTCCTGAAGGCTTCAATAAATCGATTGTTTCTGTATCAACGTCTGAGCAACTGATTTGGAGAAGCAAACTCAGAGAGGGGGATCTCTCACAACCACCTTATTACCAGCATAAGGACTACATAAAGAAAAGAACCTCACCTCTTGACACCCAAGTGAGTACAAAGAACTCTGCGTCTACTTACTGGAATATTTGAACAGACGGGGGGCTGATAAGAACATTTCTGAGACCCCCATTCCTCCTTAATTCGAACTGAAAAAGTTTGATCTGAGTTAGTCATCGGGATTAGCGACAGGACCTTTATCAAATTGATCAGCCTAAACCATAACAAAGAGTCGGAAGGATACCTTTTAGATTGACAAGAACTATCACCAATGAGAAGGTCCGAGGGAAGGGGAGGGTGATCTTTCTTCCTGATTTTCCGGCGAAAAGAATTTCCTGCCACGTTTGTAGCAAGGGAGCGCCTGGAACGGAAGACTCTCTATAACACCCTCTCTATCATCGGAACTAAAACAACAGGAAGTAGCTGTGGGACTGAATATGCGTCGCACTCGAGTTACTTTGAAATCATTCCTGAAGGAATAACCATCGAGAAGAGGCGGTAGAAGGTCCGCAGCACTTGCAACTTCCGGTATACTTCCTGATTAACCCGATCTAGAGCGACCGAAAAAACTCACTGGTATTTTAAAACTTTAAAATGCAATTTTAAAGCCAATTTCGACTCTTTTCAACCCGAAAAAATTATTAGGCTGATGTTTGAATTATCATCTTTTAATCAGCACCTTAAAGGCCCTGTCTGTGGACATGTATTTTACCAGCTTTTTTTGAATGTAAATGTCTCGACCCCGCTCTGGCTCACTACACAGCCCTGCCTATACTAAACTAAGGGACTCTTTACAAACCTCGACCATGGAAAAAAAGTTACAGGATATGCTAACTAAACAAACTGAGGCAACAAATAAACAGTTTGAACAGATGTCTACACAGATGGCACAGTTGACTTCTATGATGACAAATCTTGGTCAAGCATCCCAAGCTATTAATCAGAAGTTGGATGTGGTCACTGGAGACTTGAAAGAAGTAAAAACTCAAATGACTGTTATGAAGACAGATATGCAAGCGATGGATGTATCAATTAAGAAAGTGATGGATGAGCACAAGGACACAAAGAAAAAATTAACAAGCCAAGAAAAACAGATTGAAACAATACAAACTGATCAGATGGTGGCAAAAAATCAAATGGCAATGATGGAGATGAGAGTGAGAGAGACCAACCTTCGTATACGCAACTTTCCAGATATGATGGGAGACAATAAAGAAACTGCAATACCAAACTTGGCCTACTTATTTCAGATAGATGAACAAGAATTAAAACAAGCCATTAATAGAATATATAGGATACCATTACCTGCTAGAATGAGAAGATCTAAGCCAAGAGATTTGATGATAGTGTTTTATGACACCAGAGTTAAAGATAAGATTATGAAGATTCATTATGAAAATCCAGTGTCAGCAGGAGATTCCTCTCTTATACTACTGAAGGATATTCCAAGGCATCTACTCTCACAGAGGAATAACTACAAAGACTTTGTGTCTACACTGACAGCTAATGGTATCAAATACCGTTGGATTATGCCACAAGGTTTGGCTTTCACCTACAAGGAAGTGAAAACGACAATTCTATCTCAAGCAGATGTGGGGAAATTTCTGAGAAAATATAAGATGGACCTTAAAGAATTACCTGGAGAGAAGGAGGAAGAAGAAGAGGAAGAAGAAGAGGTACTGGGTGCAGAAGGAGGTACCAAATTATAGACTTTTTATTTTGCTAAAAAATACTACATTATGGCAAAAGCAATTTCTTGGAATGTAAATGGACTGAATGAGAAAACTAAAAGGGCTAGAATCTTCAAATATCTACAGAAATATAAATACTCCCTAATTTGTCTACAAGAGACCCATATAGCTTCAAAGCATAAAAAATACTTGGAGAAACAGGTGCTTGGACAAGCATTTATTGCTTCAGCCAAAACTAAAACAAAGGGAGTGGTAATCTATGCCCACCCCAATCTTTGTCCAGAATTAGTATATAAAGACAATGAAGGAAGAATTGTAATTATCAGAACTAAAATATTGGGACAAAGGACAATAGTGGTTGGAATTTATGCACCCAATGAAGGGAAAAAATCCTTCTACGAAAAATTACACGATTTGATAGCCCAGCACGCAAAAGACCAAATTTTACTGATGGGCGACTTCAATGGAATTATTCTCCCATCTCTGGACAAAAAATCAAAAGCAAAAGACATCAATGATGGATGCTTGCCTAAAACTTTCTTTACCATGGCTTCAGAATTAGAATTACAAGACATTTGGAGAACAATGAATACAACAGCTAAAGAATACACCTTTTATTCAGCAAGACATGATTCACACTCCAGAATCGATATGATATGGGCCAGTAAATCAATCTTCACGCAACTACGTAAAATTCATATCTTACCTAGAACTTTTTCTGATCATAATCCTGTTACTTTTGATTGGAACAATAAACAAGCATTTAGATGGCGAATGAATGATAAACTTTTAAAAGACAATAAGATACAAAAGGAATTACAGGCTTTAATGAAAGACTTTTTTGAAATTAACCTTAATGGGGAAACTTCTTTGAATACAGTTTGGGATGCATTCAAAGCTGTTCTGAGAGGTTTTATGATACAGAAACATTCGGCCTGGAAGAAGACTCAATTGCAATTTACAAACAATATACTTTGGAACTTACAAAATTTGGAGCAGAAATTGGTAACGGTAACACAGGAAGAGGAGAAAAGAGAAATTCAAATAAAGATTTCTGCATCTAAACACCAATTAAATTTGGTAATAATGGAGGAAATGAATAAAAATCTGAAACTTGCTAAACAAAAGTATTTTGAATATGCAAATAAACCAGGAAAATTTTTAGCAACACAACTGAAGGACTCATTTCAAAAGAAGATTATAACAAAAATCCAAACTGTTAAAGGACCAGTTTATTCAACTTCAGAAATTCAGAAAGAATCTGTTTCATTCTACTCTAAGTTATATCAGAAAGAAAATACTCCAAAACAGAAAATAGATAAATTTCTAAACTCAATACAGATGAAAGCTTTGTCAATGACCCAGAGAGAATGTATTGAAGCTCCAGTAACAAGGGAAGAAATACAAGAAGCAATACTGAGACAAAAAACGGATAAAACACCTGGACCAGATGGAATTACTGCACTATTTTATAGAACATTTAGTGACAATTTAGTTGGATTTTTTGGCTCACTTTACAGTGCAATTTTGGACGAGGGAACATCCCCGGAGACTTGGTCACATGCATTTATATCATTGATACCCAAAGAAGGAAGAGATCCAGAAAAAACATCTAATTACAGACCTATATCGCTGTTAAATGTGGACTACAAAATTTTTGCTTCGGTTTTGGCATGTAGGATAAAACAATTTATTAAGGATCTTATACACGAGGACCAAGCAGGTTTTATACCAGGAAGGCAAATAAAAGACAATGTAAGAATTTTACTAGACTCACTGGAATATTATGACCAGAATATTCAACAAACTGCGGCTTTTGTATTTTTGGATGCAGAAAAAGCCTTTGATATGGTCTCTTGGAACTTTTTGAAACGGATTTTGGATAAATTGAATTTTGGAGATCGTTTTCAGAAAGGTATATCGGCTATTTATACCTCCCAACAAGCTAAAATTTTGGTTAATGAATCAATGTCAGATAATTGCCAAATCACGAAAGGAACTAGACAGGGATGTCCCTTGTCTCCACTTTTATTTTTGTTGGTGTTGGAACCGCTATGTGTGAAACTAAGAAGTATGGAGGACATCCGCGGGTTAAGAATTAAAAAACATGAATTTAAGTTGAGAGCATTCGCGGATGACCTACTGCTAATTTTGGAAAATCCAACACAGTCAATGAATATACTTCAGGAGACTTTGGACGATTTTGGAAAAGTATCAGGCTTTAAAGTGAATCAAGAAAAAACAAAGATAATATTTAAAAATTTATCGGAAACACAGCAACAGGAATTTATATCATATACTGGCTGGAAAGCTAACAAAGTTAAATACCTGGGAATTTGGATTACTGCAAAGAATAAAGACCTGATAACCAACAATTACCTCAAGTTATGGGGTAAGATTAAAACTGATATGATTATATGGTCAAACAAAAAATTGTCACTAATGGGACGTATTTCAACGATCCAAATGAATGTCTTACCGAGGATGCTCTTCTTATTCCAAAATTTACCAATAATATCACAAACTAAATATTTTGAAACTTGGAGGAAAGACATTTCAAACTTCATCTGGCAAGGGAAAAAACCAAGGACTGCTTATAAATACTTGGTGGATCTAAAAACTAGAGGAGGTTTAGCACTGCCTAATTTTCAACTCTATGCTGAAGCGGCAGCTTTAGTATGGCTAAAAGACTGGATGAACTTGTCAAATATACGTTTGTTAGACTTGGAAGGTTATAATAACTTAAGTGGATGGCATGGTTATTTGTGGTATGATAAAATTAAATTACAAGCAACATTTCGTAATCATATAATCAGGTCCTCTTTACTTCGTATCTGGATGAGATATAAACATATTTTGGAACCAGAAACACCGATGTGGATATCGCCTCAAGAAATGCTAACTTTGCGCCCACTTAGACCAGACAAATTTATTACTTATCAAGATCTAATTAATTGGGAAGGAAAGAAATGCTCACTAAAAGACTTTCAACTTCTTAAGGATGATTTACAATGGCTCCAATATTACCAAATCAAATCAGTTTTTGTACAAGATGCTAAAAAAGGTTTTTCTAAAGAAAAATCTTCTTTTCAAAGGATTTTACTAGATAATAATACAAAACTGATTTCTAAAATGTATAATCTCCTTTTAACAATATATTGTGAGCAGGATACGATTAAACCAACTATGATCGATTGGGCTCAAAATGTGGGACATGATATTGTTTTAAATAAATGGGAAAGATTATGGTCCAAAGATCTAAAAGGAATAAAAGCACAGTCAGTGCGAGAAAACATTTATAAAATGATGTATAGATGGTATTTAACACCCAAGAAAATTGCAAAGATTTATAAAACGATGTCCCCTACTTGTTGGAAATGTAACAAAGAAATTGGTTCCTTTTATCACATGTGGTGGACCTGTGACAAAGCCAAAGACTTCTGGGACATGATCTATAATGAATTGAGATTAATACTACAAAAGAATATACCCAAAACACCAGAAATGATGCTACTGAGTATGATTCCAGACGACTTAGCAATACAAAGAACTTTTTTGATTTATGCCACAACAGCTGCGAGACTGCTTTATGCAGCGAAATGGAAAGGGCTAGAAACTCCTGAGAAAAAAGACTGGATTGTTAAAATGTTTGAAGTGGCAGAAATGGCAAAACTCACAGCTATTCTAAATGAAGAAAATGACGTTCGGTTTTTGGGGGAATGGGGGGCGTGGATGCATTATTGTGAATATGAGTTAAAAATGGGAAGAATGGAAGAATACTTTCTAATCTGATCCAGAGGATTATTTCTGATCTTTTTTATAATGATTAAGTATAAGTATATTTACTAACAGACTATGGTTTTTTTTTCTATATATGGTATTGATAGTTTATTAAGATTAGATTACCTACGACGGGATGAACTTTTTATTAAGAGGCAGATAGAGGTGAAGGGGAAGTCAAAAAACTTTTCCATTTTTCTTTTTTCTTTTTTTATTATATGATATGGAACTATAACAACTTTAAGTTAGAATTGAAATTTGATATTGTTATAGATGTTGTTCAATGTAATGGAAAACTTCTAGTATAAAACCTAATAAAATTTATATAAAAAAAAAATAATGACTCACAGACGGTGGACCCGCAACGAAACGCGAAATCTTATATGTTTCTTGGAGTCCAGAGATCTAGGCTTTGGAGCCATTTTAGGTCAGGGGGGACCGCCTGCGGGTATTCAGGGAGTTTGTCGTGCAGCTCCAAAATTTTGGTTTTGAGCGGCGGTCGTCAAAGGACTGCCTCTCACATTACAGGCGCCTATGTGAGCAGTTTGATGATACGGTAGACGAGGAAGATCAGGATCTGGTGGCGCGCGGAGGAGCTGCGTGCCACGAGCAACGCCTGATGCTCAAACACTGGATCCGATCGGGACGTCCAAAGACTTACGCACTTTGTCCCCCTGACATCTCAGGTACACAATTAGAGGGAAATAACACAGTTACATTTTTGTACTTCGCATAAGCGCTGTCTGATTAGCTCTGATTTCACTGTCATAGATTTGGGTTCACTGCTTGTGCAAAACTTGGTACTTTATGTGATTATGACGAGTTGGAGCTGCTTGCTAGGATTCAATGCACACCAATGTAACTGGTGTGCAATGAGTAGTCTCTCAAGTGCCGGTTAATGCATGCATATGCACTAGCAAGGTGCGGCAGCCTGTGCGCAAGTTTGCATATGCACCGCTAGATACAAGTGTGAAAACCGCACATGCGCGAGGTAGTCTCTGTTAGAAAAAATGGCCACCAGAAGGTGGACCCGGGACGAGCTGCGCCACCTTCTCTGCTTCATGGAGGTGAAGAAGCTATCGCTTACGATAGACCGCACACCTCAGCGATTTGCCCTAAGGGAATGTAGGTGGTTTGCGGTGGCCCTTGAGAGCCTCAGTTATGCCCGGCGCTCTGTCCAGGAATGTCTGAATAAATATTTGGAGATGTACGCGGCCATGAGCAGAGATGTTGCCAGCGGGCATGTGTCCAATCCTGGCCGTATGAGGAACCGTCCTTTCATGGTTGAGAGGGGCATTAGAAGCAATCCCATGTTGGGACCAGCCCCTCCCCCCAGTTCAGAAAGCGACACAGGTACGTTTGGTGCTGTTTTAATTTCATCTGAGTTACATCCTTGGCTAACATGCCTGCTAATTCAACTGATCTCCTGCCCTTCTCAGGCTTGCCGCAAAAACCTCCCGCCAGTGAGGAAGAGGGACCAGGGAATCTTTTTTTCCCCCTCTGCTGGCCTATTGAAAGTGGGGGGGAAGGGTTGACAGGTCCCTCTTTGCCACCAGCAGGAGGTATTTGGGGTGGAGCCGGAGGTGGGTGGGGTTTGAGGAAGGAACTTCAATGCCACACAGTTCAATTGCCAAAGCGCCCATTTTCACCAGGAGAATTGATCTCAAACGTCTGGATAACAGTTGTGATACCCGGAGATCTCCAGCTTCTAACTGGAGGCTGGCAACCCTAGTTGGGGGTCAGGGGCTCAAAACAGGGGATCCCACATTGGGAGTGGAAAACTGGTAACCCTAGTTGTGATATAAGTATTCTGAATAAATAAATAAAAGCAGCTTTGGGAAACAACTATAGTGGGGGGAAATGTCCACAGGACAAAAGAATACATACACGCACATATAGACTAACTACTGTTGAGAAGAGTCGTTTGATTGATTTTGAGGCGCGCATTACCAAAAGTTTCTCTTTGGTTTGCCTGTCCTATTGAGTCACTGAGTTATCATAAGAACATAAGATAAGCCCTGCTGGATCAGACCAGGGCCCATCAATTCCAGCTGACTGATCACACAGTGGCCAACCAGATGCCTCTAGGAAGGCCACAAACAAGACTTTGACTGCAGCAGCACCGTCCTGCCTCTGTTCCTTTACAGCATCTAAGATAATAGGCATGCTCCTCTGATCGTGGAGAGAATAGGTATGCATCATGACCAATATCCATTTTAAGTAGTAACCATGAATACCCCTTTCCTCTATGAGTTATCAGAGCTTTGCTAACACTTAACCTTTGTTAGAGCACACACGGGGGGGGGGTACATAATAAGAGGCTTTTATGACAACAAGAAAAAGTTCTATGCAATATATCTGTCCTATCATAATTATTCTGCTTTCTCTAGTTGGGTGGTTCCTTAGTCATGGGTCCAGCTATTTTGAATTGGCTTCCAACCAACGGCGAAAATTGTGTATGTGAGGAGGGAAGAGAAGGCAAATGGTTTTCAGGGTACCGGATTAACAACGCCTAATTCTTATGCAAGCTTACTTGGAATGGAGGCCAGTCCCCTGGAATGCAGTTGGCGCTGACTGTTTCTCCATTTAAAAGTAACAGCTCCCCATGCTTCATTTAAATTTGAAAAAACAAACTGCTCAGGAGGTCATGTATTTGCATGCAATTTACAACTCACCACAACACTTGCTTAAATCTGGTTCCCAGTTACTCGATGCACCTACTTCCTCATTGTTCAGCATATGGATGAATGATGCCCGACGAAGCCAAGATCAGAGGGTACAATTAATGCAAATAAATATAGGGCAGTAATAATTTCCTTGTCTGGAATTGAAGGGATTTTCAGACCAGGAAACATTTCTGGCTGGGGACACTGGAGCAAAACATACGAATGCGAGAGGGATAGTACTCTGTGTATGCTCTGTGGTGGCGGCTGCTGTAGCAACAGAAAAGCTAACACCATATTTACCAAAGGGAGTAATAACAGTAACCCAGGCTGCCACTGTAGTGCGAAGTAGGATGTAAGGGCTATAATATCACTGCGATACAATGCTGGAAAATGCAACATTACATGGGTTAGGTTGGCCTTGCGGTTATCATGTGTGTGTGTGTTAAGTGCCGTCAAGTAGCTTCCGACTCATGGCGACCCTATGAATGAAAGTCCTCCAAAATGTTTTATCTTTGACAGCCTTGCTCAGATCTTGCAAATTGAAGGCTGTGGCTTCCTTTATTGAGTCAATCCATCTCTTGTTGGGTCTTCCTCTTTTCCTGCTGCCCTCTACTTTTCCTAACATGACGGTCTTTTCCAGTGACTCTTGTCGTCTCATGACGTGACCAAAATACGACAGCCTCAGTTTAGTCATTTTAGCTTCTAGGGTCAGTTCAGGCTTGATTTGATCTATAACCCACTGATTTGTTTTTTTTGGCAGTCCACGGAATCCGTAACAGTCTCCTCCAACACCACATTTCAAAGGAATCTATTTTCTTCCTATCAGCTTTCTTCACTGTCCAGCTTTCACACCCATACATAGTAATAGGGAATATGATAGCATGAATTAATCTAGTCTTGGTGGCCAGAGTCACATCCTTACACTTCAAAATATTTTCTAGCTCCTTCATGGCTGCCCTTCCCAGTCTCAATCTCCTTCTGATTTCTTGGCTGCACTCTCCCTTTTGGTTGATGGTGGAGCCAAGGAATAGACTTGAACAATTTCAATTTCCTCATTGTCAACCTTAAAGTTGTGTAATTCTCCTGTAGTCATTACTTTTGTTTTCTTGATGTTCAGCTGTAGTCCTGCTTTGGCACTTTCTCTTTTAACTTTCAGCAATAGTTGTTTCAAATCTTCACTATTTTCTGCCAATAATGTAGTGTCATCAGCATATCTCAAATTATTAATGTTCCTCCCTCCAATTTTCACTCCACCTTCATCTAAATCTAATCCAGCTTTCCTAATTATATGTTCTGCATATAGATTGAAGAGATAGGGAGATAAAATACATCCTTGTCTGACACCTTTGCCAATTGGAAACCATTCCGTTTCTCCATATTCTGTTCTAACTGAGGCCTCTTGTCCAGAGTACAGGTTGCGCATCAAAACGATCAGATGTTGTGGCACACCCATTTCCTTTAAAACCAGCCATAGCTTTTCATGATCCACACAGTCAAAAGCTTTGCTGTAATCTATGAAACACAAGCTGATTTTCTTCTGAAATTCTCTCGTACTCTCCAGTAACCAGCGTATATTTGCAATATGATCTCTAGTGCCTCTTCCTTTTCTGAAACCAGCTTGAACATCAGGCATTTCTCGTTCCATATATGGTAGCAGCCTTTGCTGTAAGATTTTGAGCATCACTTTACTTACATGAGAAAATGCAATGGTCCGATAGTTGTTGCAATCTTTGATGTCTCCTTTCTTGGGAATTGGAATGTAAATGGATTGTTTCCAGTCTGTGGGCCATTGTTTTGTTTTCCATATCTGTTGGCATATTCTTGTCAAGATTTTGATGGACTCTGTTTCTGTGGCTTGGAATAGCTCTATTGATATCCCATCTGCTCCTGGTGATTTGTTTCTCCCGATTGCTCTCAATGCAGCTTTCACTTCACTTTCTAAAACTGTAGGTTCTTCTTCAAAAGATTCTTCTTGGAAAGAATCTTTTATCCTTTCATCTCTTCTGTATAGTTCTTCAGTGTATTGTTCCCACCTTTTCTTTATTTTGTCCTGTTCAGTTAATGTATTTCCATGCTGATCTTTCAGCATGCCTAACCGTGCTTTAAATTTCCCTTTGATTTCTTGGATCTTGTGGAACAGATCTCTTGTTCTTCCTTTTTTGTTGTTCTCTTCTATTTCTTTACACTGGCTATTATAATAGGTCTCTTTGTCTCTACGTGCTAGTCGCTGGAACGTTGCACTTAGACTTTTGATTCTATTTCTGTCACCTTCTACTTTTGCTTCTCGTCTATCTCTGGCAATTTTAAGAGTTTCCTCAGACATCCATCGAGGTTTTTCTTTTCTTTTGGCTACAGGAATAGTCTTTGCACATTCTTCCTTGATAATATCTCTAGTTTCCACCCATAGTTCTTCAGGTTTACATTCACTTGAACTTAGTAATGCAAATCTGTTCCTTACATGGTCTTTAAACTCTTCCGGAATATTGCTTAGATTGTATTTTGGTGCTATGAATGTTTTGGTGTTTTTCTTAAGCTTTATCTTTATTTTTGGTATTAGCAATTCATGATCTGTACCGCAGTCGGCTCCTGGTCTTGTTTTGGCCGAGAGAATAGAGCTTCTCCATCTTCTGCTTCCAATTATATAATCTATTTGATTTCTATACTGGCCGTCTGGTGATGTCCATGTATACAATCGTCTATTTGGTTGCCTGAAACATGTGTTTGCAATGAACAGATAGTTGTCTTCACAGAATTCTACGAGGCGTTCTCCTGCTTCACTCCGTGCTCCTAGCCCAAATCTGCCAACAACATTTGATTCTGCTTTGTTTCCTACTTTTGCGCTCCAATCATCATACTCACTCATAATTCCTCCCTTTGCAGATGAGGAGATTGCGGAGCCCATGGAGGCGCCTGCACGGTTACTGCAACTGAAAGGCGCGCCAGCACCAATTCAAGGTGAAACTACAATGCGGGCATTCCTTTCTACATGTGTAAGCTGCTTCTTGCAGAAATAAGGATCAGCCTCCCCGTATTGTTCCCATGGAACATGTCTCCAGTCATTCTGTTGTGTTTGCTTCTTTGAAGTGCACCTTTCTCTACTTGGCACAGCAATTACAGCGCTGTGAATTGTACTGGTTAAATTGCTTTGCTCCTCATCCACCTGCAGGGGTGTTGTGCCGCGGAACAAAGCAGCATCATTTAAACATTCGGCTGTCAGTTATTCCTGTATTACGCCTTCACCAGGTCATGGCTTAGGTTTGATCTCTAACTTGTGTTACCTTTCCAGGACCCAACCAGGGATACACATTGGAGGAGCTGACAGAAAAAGTCCGTGGCATGGAGGAGAACATGGAACATTTCAGGTTTTCTTCCAGTGCAAATTAGTTTTTTTATAACCTTTTCTTTGGACACAGAATTGACTATCATTGAGAAAATTGCCCTGTCTTTTTTATATCTGAACTATGACGCTTGCTTAAAGCTAGAATTTCTGGCCTTCAGTTCATTAGCGCTGTGTGGATCACACTGACCTCTATTAATGAGCATCGTGGTTAAATCTTGGCACAATTCCTGAAGGTTGACCGAATAAGGAGGCAGAGAATATGCAACCTGTGGTTTTCCCTTCCACCCCACTTTTCATCCCTCCGCTATGCAAAATTGCCTGGGTGAGGTGGTGCTGAGTTGGTTCTAGATTTTGAAATGGGGGTCTCAAGAAAGTTTCCAACAGGTGCAAATTATAGCTACACTGTGCTGTTTAGATTGCTGAAGGGTGGCAGAACCAGGAGCCCATTCATGTGCACTCAAGAAGGCGAGTGCAACCTGGACAGTGATATTAGAGGAGATCTCAAAAGGGCACTCAATAGGGTGGCCCACCACTTGGTCATAACTGGTTATCGCCCGATATTAAAGTTTATCTCCAGGCTATACAGATTATTTTGCCTGGAAGAAAATTAACCGGATGAAATTTGGCCGCGGGGACTGTAGTTCTCAACCTGCCCAAACCCTGCCCTTCTCAGGCCACATTCCTGAAATCTCCAGGTAATTACCAATTCTGAACTTGCAACCCTAACAATCCCTGCTTCATTCTCTGGAACAGTTTCTGCTGTAATAGATACCCTGAGGAAGAAGGCTGGTGGTGTGCTGTGTCCGGCAATCTTCCATGGGCAACTGAGACACAAGCGACCGGTTGCAGGAAAAGTGTGGCCGTGTCTGGTTTACGGTTTTGTAGTACTAACATGTCAACTGACCAAAAAATTCCCCCTTTCATGTTCTTAAATCACACAGTGTCGCGCATTGAGGAGAGATTGGCGGCGGTGGAGGGACAGAAACAATGATAAGGACGGTTCATATATTTTGAATGTACTTTTGGTTAGTTGGACACTCCCTTCCGTTGAAGGATAACCAGATATACAGTTGAAAGTTGTTTTGTACTTTCTTTAAGGAAGGCAGTAAGGCTTGGTATTTGATAATTTATTTAGAGGCAATGTTCCATGTTTGTTAATTGTTTTTGTTTCATTTAATTACATAAATACAGTTTTCACTTGCTGTTCTGTTTATTGTGCTCACCATCCATCCTCTTAAAGCTGAGCTATCATTACATTGCAGGCACAGTCGGATCAGACTGGCATGCTTCCATGATTATGTGAAATGTTTTGCACAAGTCTATCCACCACATACTCAACTAGTGCAATCGCAGGCCTTTAAAAATCTTGTGGCAGCAGTTGAGTTTGAGGCGGATCCTGGCGTTCCTGCAACAGGGAATTGTGTTAAATTCAGAACATACCGCACTGAAGGGGTTCAATTGCAATGTCCTTTTAGGAAACAGAGGCTTGAAATCCCCTTGCGGATCAGTCAACACCCCCTAATAGTAATTTTTGTGGTCACTGGGGGCTGTCATCCCCACCATGGAACGCATCGGGGTGTCCAATATACTTCTACTCCACATAGGCAACTGTCATCACCACCTCAGAACACTTATGGTGCTCCCAGGGGCATTGAATCACCTTGGAAATCTGTCCACTCCACCTAGAAACACTGCTCTGAAAATTCTCAATTGATCTTTCATTTGAGGGAACGTTAAGACATCAGTAAGGGAAGGTCTTGAGGCACACCAAATGTCCATCTACTTTGTCAACATATGCCCTGTTTTATTACCCCATATGGTCTCCAAAGGATAGAGCCAAACCGCCAATCCCGTCATCCGCAATAGGGAATGCAGCGCCACTCTACCACCACATAGGTAACCCTGTCTGTCTAAGCTCTCTTTTTTACTCTGGTGTGGTATTAATTTTTTTCCAAAGAAACATTACCACAGATATCAGGTAAGCACGATTGCGTAAAAGGAGACTACTGCTCCACCGAAATGGTGCAACCAGTGGAGTGGGCACATGCTTCTACACTTCAGTAGCAGAAGCCCCAAGGTAACTACTTGGCTCTTCAGGTCAGTCCTATGTACACCCTTACCTTCCAGGCCAGAATTGACAGGGATACCCCGGTGTTGCAGTTTTGAAAAGTGCCTCTGTCGTTACTGGTAATTTTTGAAATCATGTATTGGCACATTACACACATTGACACCAATATGTCTTGTCTCCTCATCCCAGTTCTGAATGTAACTGTAGGATAGAAAAACCAAGAATGATTGTTTTCTAGTAAATGCTCTTTGTGTTCAGTTGGTGAGGGTTGTCCCTGTTACTCACCCACAGTGCCAGTATTGACGGTTCTGAAAAGGTTGGTTTTATTGTTACAATCAACAGTTCAAAAAAAATATTTTCTACAAAGGTTTACCAACGACTTGCATGATCAAAACATCAGGCAGAAACAGGGGCAGTGTTTTGCATCCATTCCAGGTATGTGGTGGTTGGTCTGGTGCGTCCGGAAACGACCACGGAGAGCCACGGCCTTACCTGTGAGCAAGGTAACACAATTAAACCTGCGGCTGATTGACCCGTTATTGTACAATGATGCCAGGTGTTGCTGAGTGACTTCCATGAACTGGTTGGTAATCATGTGCTGGGCGTTGTTGGTCCACTTAACAGTTTGCAAAAAGACCGAGCATTATAAATTAAACATTATGAAGCCCATATCACATTCCATTTCTGTACAGCTACTAAATAGCAGTGTGGTCCGAACCATTATTCATAAGCAGCAGGTGACAAATGTAGCCACCGCGTCTGTAACAATATTCGAGATTGCAACGTTGCATTTAACGTCTAAGAATGGAACAATGACTTAGCTGCACACACTACATACTATCGAGTCTATGTTTATGGGAAATATTTTTCCAGCACATCAATGATCCTGAATTAGCTCAATCACTGTTTTAAAATTAAACTACTGCTTAAGAAACCTTACATCTTATTTTCTTTGCTGCTAGGGCAAATACAGACACAGTGTCTGTTATATGAGAATCAATCTCAGACAACAGAAATTTGATTTTTAACCTCATCTGGATATACCTTGCTTGTACTGCTGTGTAACATTATTTCTTACCTTCTCTTATCTGAGCCCTCTGTCTTACAGCCGCCTCCCTTATCTCCATCACTGACCAATAGTGAGGCGGTAAACACTGCATGCACTCCCCGCCGTTCCAGCTGTGCCCCCAAACTCTTTGGGCAGCATAAAGAACATTTGCAAACATTCGTCTGCACTGGTTGCCTGAACGCGCATGCCCTGCCGCACGCATAGATCTCGCAACTTCATCAAATGCGGCCCGCGCAATGATCACGTTGTGCGGCTCACATAGAGGGTCCAGCTCAGGACACAACACTTCATCACACACGCCAAGTGCAATGATAAAATGGAACATTCGCTCCACCTCCGGAAAAGACCATTCAAAAGGCTGAAGGCGGCAAGAGGACATGTCTACGCTTTCGGGTATACGGGGCGACAGGGAGGGACAAAATGAAGTGACTGGGCATGCGCGCGCATTGGCTTGGTTTGGGAGGGGGAGAGTGAGGGGGCGTGCACAATAGCTGAAGTAAAATGGAACACACGGCTGCATGGGCATGGGGAGTTGGTGGAAAGTATACATCTGGCCCCTATTTCCATAGCAGTGTGGGCAGCACAATGATAAAAATTCATAACGGATGAGTGAAACTAGGGATTGCATTTGCAATTCTCCGCTTTTCAGTATTGCTCCCATGACGCTTAAGTCTCCTGGTGCATCATTGGCAAGACAGACCAGGGTGAGCGGCTTCAAGGCGCTCAGGGGGAAGCGGGAACCCACAATGTCTCCTCTTCATTAATGACACAAATGGATCCTAGACACAATATCCCTGGAAAACATGGTTAAAACCATGAGGTGTGAGTGGAAGATGAAAAATTTCCAAGGGGACTCAAAGCCTCTTGGAGCCCCGTTAGTGTCCTTGGGTGGGAGTGACAGCCCAAGCGACCCTGGGAAGTTTTCTTAGGTGGTGATGACAGATCCCAAACGGGAAGCAAGACCCTGTAGGACACACGGAGGTGTTTTCTTTTGGCCATGACAGCCCCAAGGAAACCTAGAAATGATCTTAGGTGGTGATGACAGATCCAAAGAGAAAGTGCAAGCCTCTGGGACAGTATGAGATGTATTAGGGTGGGGTATGACAGCCCCTGGGACCGCTGAAAGAGTATTTAGGTGTTGATGACAGATCCTCATGGTGAGAGTTAGCCTCTAGCACCCCAAGTAGTGTTTTTGGGTGGGCATGACAGCCACTGGTACCCTTGGAAGTGTTCTCAGGTGGAGAATGCAGATGCCCAGGGTGAGTGAAAAATTCTGGGACTACCATAAGTTATCTTGGGTAGGGCTGAAAGTCCCTTGAAAACCAGGAAGGGGTTTTTTTAGGTGTTAATGCCCACCCAAGAAGATTCTTTTGGGTCCATGTGGCTTTCTCTGTCCTGTGGATCTGTCATCAGCAGCTAAGAACATTTCTTGGGCTGACAGGGTCTGTGTCACCCCTCCCCAAGAACACTGCTGGCTGTCATCCCACAACAACAGCAGTTCTGTTGGCCCCCTTGACTTTCACTCAACCCTGGGATCGAAAATAACCGACTAAGCAGACTTCTGGGGGTGCCATAGGCTTTCACCACCCTTGGTGATCTTTTCCCAGGAACCCCTGGGTGTAATCTTTGGGAGGTGATGGGGGATCCCAAAGGGGAGTTTTGAACCGCTAGGACCCATTGAAGTTTTCTTTGGTGGGAATGATAGGGCCAGGGACCCCTAGCAGTGTTCTTTGTTGGTCATCCCCACCCCCAAGCACACTTTTGTGGTTTCCATAGGCATTCACTACACTTGCCAATTAGTCATCACAACATAATAACATTGATGGGGGTCCCAGGTGGCAGTCATTCACACCCTGCTGTGAGCGCTTCCAGAGTTCAAAATGGCTGTCACCCCTTCCAAAGAACATTACTGGGGGTCCAAGAGGCTTCCATTCTCCTTGTAGTGCTGTAAGCATAACCTAAGAAAAGTTCAGGGGTTCCAAGTGGCTTTCTCTCCCCTTGTTGATCAGTCATCACCGCCTAAGAACATTTCAATTGGGTTACAAGATCTTTAATCACCAACCTACAACACCTGCGGGGGTCACAGAGGCTTTCAATAATGTTTCCTGGTGTCCCCGGGGCAATCACCCACCAACTAATCACACTTCTTTTTGTTCCAGAGTGTGTCACAGCCCATGGGGATCTGGCATCCCCACCTCATAAAGGCCAAGAAAGATTACTGAGAAATCCAGCACACGTTTTGTTTGCAGCCGGTTGTTTGCCGTGATGTCACCATGGAAACAATGCAAGTCAACGGGCATTCTTTTCTCACAGTATCTGCAATGGGCCGCGCAGCCTCCAGCATTGCCTCCAATAGGCATTCTGGTCGTTCATCAAACTACATGCCATTTAAAAATTTCAGTTTGCCAGGGGGCTGCAATTTTCCAAAAGGTTCAGGTTCTTCCAAACTTTAATACCTGCAAACCCATGCCACCCTTTTTACTCATTTTAAAAGTGCGCCAGTGCCCCTGCAGAATCCAATCCAACCACAGGACACTTCAAGATCTAGGGAACAGGTCACGTGTGTCTTAGAGAGAATACTGTTGGGGACCCCACTGTTTTCCGCTTTTTGCATAGTTGACCACGCCCAGGGCGTTGCCTCGTGGTCTCTCCTCGCTGCCCAGTCCACCTCCAACCATGACGTAGCGCAGATGGACTCGAATGGAGACCAAAAATCTGCTGCGTTTTCTGGAGTACAGAGAACTTTGTTTTGCAGATCTCCTGGAGCGTTCTCTCAATTTCTGCCTGGCTGTGCTCCGGGAGTTTGCGGTGCTATCCCAAATTTTGGGAAACGGACGGAGGTCCTCACAGGACTGCCTGTCCAGGTACAGGCAGCTCTGCGAGTACTTCAAGTGCAACTTTAATGCGGGCGACAGGGAGATGCAGGGGCGGACGAGCACTGATCGCCAGGACCACCGAATGATGTTGAGCCATTGGGTCGCCTGCGGACGGCCGGTTCTACAAGTAATTCGTCCGCCATATCTTCAAGGTACAGTTAGCCTGGGGCAGCGCTAAATTGCTGATCACGCTGTTGCTCATTACTTGGTCAATGCACTAATGCCTCCCCAACTAAATGTGATGCAAATGTGCATTTCTTTGACATGCACAGCACTACTTTCATCGGTCTTTTGGATCTAGGGTTTTTTTGTTTGGACGGAATGCCTTTTTGTTGGAAGAATGTCTAATTTTTTGTTTGGTTAATGGGCAGGGGGTTGTGTAAACTGTGTAGTTGGACTGATGCGATGCTTCAACGAATGAGCCATTGATTGCATTTGCTTGCTTGAAACCGTGTGCTGCAGTTCCATTCTGGAACTTCGTGCCTTGACGCGCACATTCAATGTGTGATAATCGCGCATGCGCGATCTGGTCACTTGTGAATTAAATATGGCACCCCGGGCTTGGAGCGGGGACGAGCTGCGCCACCTCCTCTGTTTCATGGAGGTTAAGGATCTATCAGCTAAGATAAATTGCATACCACTACAATTTGCCCTAAGGGAGTGTAGGTCCTTTGCATTGATCCTGGAAAACTTTGGATATGCAAGGCGCTCTGCTCAGGAGTGTCTAAACAAGTTCAGGGAGCTGAGTGGGACGCTTAATGAAACAGCGGCGGGTGGCTGGTACCCAAAACCGCCTGGTGTGCTTGACGTTCATGGTGCTGGTTTGACTAGCATTCAGAGCGATACAGATTTGATTTATGAACCCTCACTGAGCAATGAGAGCGAAACTGGTATGAACTTTTTCTATTTGCTTGACGCTCAGAGGAGCCTGATGGGATTATGATGGGATCATGTGAACTTGCTTGTGTTGGATTAGCCAGGGATTAATATGCATGACAAAGTATTGTATAATTTGCAGATGAAGAAGTACTTGAGGAAGCGGAGCCTCCCCAGCCTTTGGAAGGTGCTGTTGCGCGTGTGAGGAACCCAGGTGAGGCACTAACTAAGATGGGGTGTGTAAAAGTTCACAATCATGTTTTTCTTTACTAAGTATTTGAATAGAAATATTGCTCCCATTACACATTGCCATTTTTGAAACATAGGCTGCACATCTCTTCTGCGCTGTTTTGTCCCTTGATGGTTTAATTATTGCAGCAGATTTACTGGCATTTTAATACTGCAGTTATGGAACATGCATTACATGGACTGCAATGGCCAATTAATATACCGAAGCAAGCATTGCTGCATCTGGGCTAACATTACATGTTACAATAATGGTCTAGCCAAGGCCAAATAAATGAGCCACCCTTACCTTCATGGACAAAGAGTAGCAAGCACAATGTTGAATGGATTATCCAGTAAGGTTCTTGAGCCTTGCTACATGCTACTGGGACTGGAATGACAGCCCCCAGAGTGCAATCACAGCCTCTGTGACTACCATAATTTTTCTGGGACTGGAATCACCAGGCTGTCATTCCACTCTGGGGGCTGTCATTCCAGTCCCAGATCACTTCTGCTAGTCCCAGGGGCTGTCATTCCACTCCTGGGGCTGTCACAGCAGTTGCAGAATCATTCTCCTAATCTCAGGGGCTGTAATTCCACTACATGGCTAGTCATTCCAGTCGCAGAAAACTTCTACTAGTCCTGGCAGCTGTCATTCCAGTCGCAGAGTAATGTAGCTTGGCCCAGAGACCTTAATGGAATATCCACGCCACATTTTCTTTGCAATTTCTTGTGCTATAACCTATTTCAAAGGAGCGCATGCAAGACAATGGGAAATCCTGGCTCCCATTATCTTCAATTGGATGTGCAGTCTCTCCCACTGTTTCAAATGGGCAATCCTATTATTTAGTTTAATACAACCCTTTTTCCCAAGCCGGCCAAGGCCAGTACATGCCTCTCCTGCGGGCGGGTAAAGGGCAGCTCATGCCTCTTGCCCAGCCCAAGCTGGGTGGAAAGAAAAGGGAGAACTCTCCTCATCCTTCCCCCCCCCCCCGCCGCCAGACTGGAGTGTGGGAGACTCAAAACGGATAACAGGAGGTATTTCATTACACAACACATATTTAAATTGTGGAACTCCCTGCCCCAGGGTGTGGTTATGGCTGCAAACTTGGAAGGTTTGAAGAGGGGAGTGGACATGTTCATGGAGGAAAAGGGTATTCATGACTAATAGTCAAAATTGATACCAGTCATGATGCATCCCTATTCTCTCCAGAAAAAGAGGGGAAAATTCCAGCCCA
The DNA here is from genome assembly GCF_029931775.1 of Euleptes europaea. Classification (NCBI taxonomy): domain Eukaryota; kingdom Metazoa; phylum Chordata; class Lepidosauria; order Squamata; family Sphaerodactylidae; genus Euleptes; species Euleptes europaea. The sequence goes on along the minus strand of NC_079318.1, from coordinate 102,161,346 downwards.
GGCTTGGAATGCACTTGGGTACTACCCTCTCCCTCCAACTAAGGAAAGTAGCTTCTTCTTTTCGGCCCAGCCTGGGAGGATCAAAACTTGGGGGGGGGGGAGGGATACACTTGGACACACCACAGGCTCCAGGTCCGGAGAACTACCCTCCCCCGCCAACTAAGGAAAGTTGCTGCTTCATTTCCAGCCCAGGCTTGGAGGAAAGGAAATGGGGGCGGGGGGGAAGATGAAATTGGAAACACAGCTGACTCCCGTCCAGGTCGGGAGAACCACCAAGGTAACTCGGGTTAAGAGGAGCTATTTAACAACCTACCAACTCCTCTAGCGATTAGCAAGCCAACAGTGGGGGCCAGCCATGTGTGGCCGCTTTTAATGAGGCTCTGCCGCTCTGTGTAGGCCTGCTTAGTCTGCAAAGGGATTTTGGGCCGGGGAGGGGGGGGAAGAGGGCTGGAGGGCGGCGGCTGCCTTGTGCACCCGCAAAGCGGTTTTTGGCCAGAATGATGTGAAACTGTTCGTAGTACTGGCACTTTCTGATGCTGTTGCCAGAGGTGTTGTTATGTGCCACGCAACGCTTGTATTCCCGGCGCAGAGCTTTACTCTTAGTTCTGCATTCCAGAGCGGACCTGCGGTGGCCCTTCTGCCCCATCTCAGTAGCAATCTTCTCAAAGACAACCAGGTTACGGTGGGACTTGTGCAAAGCCCTCTGCATGGTATGCTCCCCCCATATACTCAACAGATCGAGCGTCTCGCGTTCCCTCCATGAAACACCACGCGCCCCTGAATTTCTTTGGCTGCCCGGCATAGCTATCAGATGGCCTGGCAGATGTGGAAAGGAAATCAGTGAACAGACACAAAGCAGGGTCTCTCAGAGGGAAAAGGTCGCATATTACCTGTCCTCGAGACAGGATTGGTTCGTGCACGGTGGCATCCCATCAGGAAACGTCGAAACCATAGTAACGGCTAGCATCGATGAAGTGAGCGACACCTGGTGGCCACAGCAGTAGGCGCAACTCAGGGGCGTTCTCATTAGCGTGCAGGACACTCCCCCAACCAATCACTGGCTTTGTGGGAGGGGAAAGAACACATCACGGGGAGGGGCAGCACAAGCGGCGCAAACATTTCTTCATGGGTATCCGAGGGAGTTAATGCGCGCCCACAAAAAAGAACGGGTTTTAAGTGGTTCAGGTAAACTCGCATTTGGCGCGACTTTTTCCCCTCTTTTCAAAAAAAGCTGGGATCCAGGTGAAGAATTTAAAATTTGGACCGATTTTAAATAGATTCGAAGGCGCTTCAAACCCCCGTGAAAAAAACCCCTTTGCGGTATTGGGAAACCAGACGGGTGGATGCACACCCTGGAATACTGGACCAACCTACAGAAAGTGACTCTGAATTTACCCAAGCTGAATGGGTGGCCTGGTGCACTCAGGCCATTCATGTTATTAAAGTTAGGATTCAACAAGCCAAGTCTGAAGCAGAATTCTCAGCCAGAGGGAGAAATGCCAACACGACGGCAAAGCAGCCTCATCATCATGGATCTAAGATGCCTCCTACTGTTCGGGTGCCAACCTTGGTACAAATCCAGCAGATGGGGACCGGAGTAACAACATCTGTGCTTGAAGCACGAGAGGCCCGATATAGTCATCGGGGGGACTCTGATCCTCGGAGTCTCCAGCAAACCAGTGAGGAATAGAGGTCTTATTTTCATCCTGGGGAAAAACTCTTCTCGGGAAAGGAAAAGCAGGGTGGACAGGGAAATAGGGAGGAGCAAAGTTTTAGCAAACAGGACAGTGGGAATTTGTCTGGGGTGGAGTCCCTTCCTAGCTCTGAAGCGGGGTCTGGGAGTGAACTAGATGATAGCTCTGAAACGGGGGGGGATAGAGAAATGTGGAGGGGAGGAGGCTGTATTAGATCTTGAAAGGAAGAATGTCTACATACCATCTGTATTGCAAAGCAACATTATGCTGGCAGGAGTGTCTTGTTTTTCCCCTCCAGGAAAGTTTTTCTCCCAAGGTGAGGTGAATAGAGGGCGGCGTTCCTCATTACCAAACTGTTTTCAACTAGAGATGACAGGTTGTTCTCAAGTTATTCCATATTTGGGAACACAACAGCCATTGCCCCAGAGACAAGGCCAAAAAAGGAAAAAGACTTTGGAAGGTTTGGAGAGAACAGAGACTGATGTGTTTTCAGCTCTACCTGCCCAAGAGAACTTTCCCGTAATCGACTTGAGTTATTCCCAATCCGGACGGAAGGAGGACTCTGTAAGTAAAGTGATCATAACACCTGTAACATCTGCAACACATGTAACACCTGTAACTATTCCAAATCTCCCTAGGATCTTGTGTGAAGAAACACAACCACTTGTAGATGTCTCTGTTAATAGTTCTGTAAATGATCCCGCCCATACAAATGCGGATTTAGGGACCAACAAGTCAGAGTTATTTGTTGAGGAGCTTACACCGATCATAGTAGACACATTGGAGGTGGATTTAATCCACCCTGGCCAGCCCCAAAAAACCCCACACGTACCTACAGGTCTGTGTGTAATCACATCAGATGCACTTACGAAGTCCCTACCCCTCCCTATACACAAAGATGATAGAAGAAAAGAGGAAGAAATTTTATCCTCTTCATCCTCAACTACAGATAGGGGTACTTTTCCAGGGGAGTCAGAGGAATGTCAAAAGCTAAATGCACACAAAGAAGGGGAAGGGGAAAGGAAGCACCCTTCTCTCCTTCACGAGAGGCCTTCTGCACCAACAACTTATGCAGACTTACGTATAAATCCAAACCCGATTACTAATTTGCCTTCCTCTTCCTTTCTTACATCTGGTCAGATTATTAACTCTGGCCAGACTACTACATCTACTACATCTATTTTTTCTGGAGCGTCTGTACCCACTGTAACAACTGCACCTACCCCGAGATCTACGTCAAACTTACCTACACCTTTAACTACATCCCTTCCCGTCATCCTACCTGGGGCTACTGTTACAACTGAGACTACTGTCACACCAACAACTGAAACCTCATTTAGTCAAACAACCACACTTGCATCCTCTTTGACATCCCTTTTGACAACCATCCCCCAAACACCTACCCTTCCAATACTGACACAACCAAGATCATACGCACAAACTCTGAAAGGGACCACCAGGAATTCTGGGGGACTTGAGGAACAAAGAAAGGAGAGGGCCCCTGGGGAGCTGCCCCGTAGAACTTTTGACTATGAAAGGGAGCGAATGGAAGATGAAGATTTCTTAGAAAAGTTATTTGATGAGAGAATGGATGCCAATACTGATGATTTTGACCCATGTCAGTGTTTTGTGATTAGGTTCAGATACAAGGGCCTAGATTTGGAGAAACTAACAGAGGACCACATGGTAGAGGTCACCCTCTTAGGCTTTTTAAAAATCCCGAGAACTGACTGGCCCGATGAAGAGGAGAGGCTGCGTTTGCTGAGTCGGCTGGAGATTGTGCAGGTGGAGCTGAGGGATATGATGGCGGAGATGGAGCGGTGGCGAGTGGTGCGGAGGGAGAGGAAGGAGGCGGAGATGGCGACGGTGAAGGTGGAGGAGGTGGAGTCGGAAGTGGTGGTGGAGAGTGGTGATTTTGGGGTGAAGGGGTGGACTATGGGCCCCAAGTGTGGCAGCACCAGAGAGAGGAGTGGCGGCGGCAAATACGACAGTTTTATCAGGAGAAGGAGTCGGTGGCTGCGGCGCAGAGAGCTCTGAAGTGTGCGAAGGCGTTGCCACTGGACTTGACGGCTGGGCGTGGTGGAGGAAGAGGAGAGGAGGAAAGAGGAGGCTGTGCTGGAGGCTGTGGAGGAAGAGATGGTGGTGGTGGTTCCTGAGACACTGCCAGACACATCATCTGCTTCCAGTGACTGTCGTGCCACACTTGCCCCGGGCAAAGACCGAGGGCAAGGGATGGGAATGGAAGGGGGACTGCAGCAGCAGCAGCAGTCATCGCCAGGGCGTGAGGGGGCGGTTCTTGTCCTGGAAACTTTGGGGGCAGGGCCGCCTGGTGTACCTGGTGTGCCGGGGGCGCTCTACTCGCCTGTCTCGTCTGCAGCATTGTCGTCGTCATCGTCTCCTTGAGGAGGACCAGACGAACTACGAGCTCGTTTGTTTGCTTTTTGACTTGCTATGGAGGGGTTGCGGGTTGTCTCCTGGAACTGTGTGGGGGGGTGGTTGGTTCGTCCCAGCAGAGGGAGGGCGCCTACTAATACCTCAAGTTGGGAGCGGATATGGTGGCATTGCAAGGGACTGGAGTGTGCACCCCTCAGCAGCGGAGCATGGCCCAGCGCTCCTGGACTTGGGGGCCTTCGCAGTGGTCTGTGGCGGTGGGGCGGATGATGATGACAACAAGGAAGAGGGGGTTGGTCTGGGGTGGCGCTGCTGCTGTCCCATGTGGCCCCCCATCTCCGAGTGCAGACAGTGTGGGAGGCATGGCCGGGACGGCTCCTTATGGTGGATTTTGATTGGGTGCTGGCATTGTTTCTGGCACCACTTCCAGTACCACCGCTAATGCCACCACCACCACCACCACGGAAGGTGGCAAAGGTTCCAAGCAGCAGCAGCAGCAGCAGCGTCATCTTTGTGTGCTGCTGGCCCCGTGTAGTGATAGGAGACGGAGGGGTTTGTGGCAGCTGCTAGAGGGCTGTTTATAGACATCTCGACATCTGGTGCTGGCGAGAGACTTTGCTCGTCTCTGGGCAAGGGAAGAAGAGAGGTTGGAGGTGCTAAAGGCTGGGAGGCCGGAGTGGTCGGTGGAGGGAAAGGCGGTGATGCGTCTGCTGCGAGAGCGGGCAGGCCTGGGGGATGCTATGGGCCTTGGCCCGTGCGAGCTGGATTATTTGCCCATATTTTTTAGGGCGGTCTTTCGCGACAGCGGGCCCCGGTGGCGCTGGCAGCCACGGCAAGGAGTGCAAGGCGCAGCTGAAGACGACGACGGACATGATATGGCAGGCCCTGGCACATGTGCGGGCGGCAGTACAGCAGCCAGGCTGGGGAGGGTCTGGACCTCGGCAGAGAGGGCCACGGCGGTGTCCAGGCTGCTGGGGTACCTGTGGTCACAGCATGCCATGGTGGCCATGGCGCTGACTTTCCAGTCGGGGCCGCGGCGACTGTGGGTGCAAGGTGATTGTCACCTACACTCTTTCCCTACACTCCTCATAAGTGTACTGAGGGGGAAAAAACCATGAAATGAAGGGAAAGACCGAAGCAGCTGAGTCAGGAATTTTTCCCTGGTGCTTGAGGATCCTGCCTGAGAACATTGGCAACTCTGTCTTGAGCAAAGTCGCTCCAGCTGATGGACACGGAAAGCCAGCTCCTCGTCTGCATGGTGTTCAGTGAATAAGGAATAAAGAATAACACATTGTTCTGGCAATAAAAGGGTGCATTTTGCTCATTCAGGTGAGAGTACAGGAAGGGGAACGGGAACGGTGCGTGCTGGTTTTATTATCCAAAAACCAGTAGACAGGCTAGACAGGTTATGTATTGCTTCTTTTAATGCACAGTGGAAACATGGCTTGGGCCCCTTTCGTTTTTCATGACCACCTCTACGTGTTTGAACAAATTTTGCCAAAAATTGACCACCTCTCTGACACATCCACATGTCTAAACACCAGCGCTAACTATTCTGTGTCTACAGACACTTGGGATCAATGAAGGCATGAATTAGGTTTAGATAGTGGAAAACAATTAAGACACGCAGAGTGTGGTTCCCAGATGGTCATGTTGCTATTGATACTCTGTTAGGTAACTTACAACGCATCATCCACCTTTCCTCTGCTTCTTTCCAGTGATCCCACGGTGTGTGTGTTTTTTGCACTATTAAAGGGACAGAAAACGTTAGGAAACAGTCAAAATTGATGGAAATCTACCACAAGCCACACAACCATCTTCTCCAAAGGTTTCACCAGTACTGACCTCCGTCTATTCCCCTTTGTGTCCACATGCAGTCTAATGAGCACCACCTTGACTCAACTTCTGCAGAGTGGAGAGCAAACTTTACATTCCGTTTCTAAAAAGCTACTAAATAGCATTGTGTTCCAGAGCATTGTTCATAAGCAGCAGCTGACAAGTGTTGCCACCGCCTCCGAAACAATATTCAATACTGCAACGTTGCTTATAATGTCTAAGAATGTCAACATGTCTTAGCAGCACACAATACATACTATCAAATCAATGTTGACTGGAAATATTGTTCCAGCACACCAGTGATGCTGACTTGGCACAATCACTGTTTTTAGTTTAAAATACTGCTTGGGAAACCTCAACTCTTTTTTTCCTTTGCTGCAAGTGGGTGTCTGTTGTATTACAATCAAGCTCAGACTACACATATTTGATTTTTAGCCTCATGTAGATATACATTGACTATACAGCTGTGTCACATTGTTTCTTATCTTCTCTTATCTGAGCCCTCTGTCTAACAGCCGCCTCCCTTATCTCCATCAGTGACCAATAGTGCGGCGGCAAACACTGCATGCACTCCCCGCCGTTCCAGCTGTGCCCCCAAACTCTTTTGACAGCATATAGAACATTTTGAAAAATGCATCTGCACTGGTGGCCTGAGCGCTCGTGCCCCGCCGCGCGCATAGATCTCGCGACTTCATCAAATGCGTCACTCGCAATACCCACGTTGTGCGGCGCGCAAAGTGGGTCTAGCTCAGGACACAATACTTGATCACACACACCAAGCTCAATGATGAAACGGAGCATTCGCTCCACCTCCTGAAAGGACCATTCAAAGGGCTTAGGGCGCCTGGAGGACATATCTAAGCCTTAGGCACTACGCAGCGACAGGGAGGCAACAAACAAAGTGACCACGCATGCGCGCGCATCCCCTTGGTTGGGGAGGGGAAGGGGGAGGGGGTGTGCTCAGTTGCAGAAGAAAACTGGAACTCAAGCCTGCATGGGCATGGGGAGATGGAGGACAGTATACATCCGCCCCCATTTCCATTGCGGTGCGGGGGGCACAATGTTGAGAAATCTTGAGAAATGCATAAAACTAGGGATTGCATTTGCAATTTCCCGCTTTTTAGTACTGATCCCATTAGCCATAACTCCCCTGCTGCATATTTTGCAAGACTGCCCTGGGAGAGCTGCTTCAATGCACATAGGGGGAGGGGGGGCCAGCACAATCTTTCCTCTTTATAAATTCCAATAATGGATTCATGAGAAAATATCCCGGTAGAACATGGTTGAAAACTTGCGTTCTGCGGGGGAAATGAAAAATTGCAGTGGGGAGTAAAGGGCGCTTGATGCAACAATTCTGTCCTTGGCATGGAATGACAGAGCCTTTGTGTACCTTTGAATTTTTCAGAGAGGGTCATGACAGATGCCAAACGGGATACCAGCACACTTGGGATACACTGTGGTGCTTTTTTTTGGGCCATGACAGCCTAAAGTCAACCTGGAAAAGAACATCCTTAATGCAAGCCTCTAGCATGGCATAAGATGTATTAGGGTGGGGTATGACAGCCCCAGTGACCGCGTTGAGAGTGTTTGGGAGTGGATGATTGCTCCCCATGTTGAGAATTTGCCTCTGGCACCGAGGGAGGTGTTTCAGGGCGGGTTTTCAGCCTCTGCAACCTTTTTTTTTTTTTTGAGGTGAAAAATGCAGAGACTATATGTGCGTGAGAAAATCTGTGGCCGGCTAATGTGTCACCATGTAGAACGTGCAAGTCAACGGTGATTCAATTCTGTCATTCTCGTCAATGGGCCTTCCAGCCTTCACCATTGTCTCCAATTGGCATTCTGAACGTTCATCAAAAGACATGCTTTTTAAAAATTTATGTTTGCCAGTGTGCTGCATAATTTTTTATATTTCTTCCAAACTTTTACAAATGCAAAACCTTGCCACCCGTATTGCTCATTTAAAAAGTGCACCAGTGCCCTGGCACAATGAAATCCAAACCCATGCCACACTTATTGATCATTTTAAAAGTGCACCAGTGACCCTGCAGAATACAATCCAAACACAGGACACCTCAAGATCTAGGCAACAGGTCACGTGTGTCTTAGAGCGAATACTGTTGGGGACCCCACGGGTTTCCTCTATTTGCATAGTTAACCACGCCCAGGGCGTCGCCCCGCGGTCTCTCCTCGCTGCCCATTCCACCAACAACCATGACGCAGCGAAGATGGACTCGCATGGAAACCCAAAATATGCTTCGTTTCCTCAAGTACCGGGAACTTTGCTTTGCTGATTTCCTTGATCGATCCCTGGATTTCTGCCTAGCTGTGCTAAGAGAGTTCGCTGTCCTCTCCCAAATTTTGGGAAACGGAAGGCGGTCCTCACAGGACTGCCTTTCCAGGTACAGTCAGCTCTGCACGGATTTCCAGCACAACTTCAATCTGGGCAACCGGGAGTTGTGTGGGCGCAGTAGCACCGAGCGCCAGGAGCACAGAATGATGCTCAGCCATTGGATCGCCTCTGGAAGGCCAGCCATGCAAGGCAACCATCAGCAATATAGGCAAGGTATAGTTAGCCTGGGGCAGCGCCGCATTGATAATTAGTCTTTAGCTCCTTTTTGGGTAAATGCGTTATTGCCCCACCAACCAACTGTGATGCAAATGTGCATTTCTTTGACATGCAGAGCAACACTTTCCTCGCTCTTTTGGTGCTACTGATCATTTGTTTGGACAGAATGCCATTTTTGTTTGGATTATGTTTTTTTTTTATTAGTTTGTGGGGAGAGGATGGTGTAAACTCTTTAGTTGGACTGATGGGATGCTTCAACGAATTAGTCTTTGACCGCATTGGCTTGCTTGCAACCGCGTGCTTCAGTTCCTTTCTGGAACTGCGAGCCTTGATGCGCACATTCAATGTGTGATAACCGCGCATGCGCAATTTGATTACTTTTGAATTAAAATTGCAGGCCGGGCTTTGAGTGGGGAAGAGCCGCGCCACCGCCTCTTTTTAATTGCGGTCGGTGATCCATCAGCTAAAATTGATTGCCGACCGCCACAATTTTACCTCAGGGAGTGTGGATCCCTTAAATCCTATTCGGAAGATTTTCGATATTCCGGTTTCTCCGCTCAGGAATGTTTAAAAACAAATCAGACGGCTGAGTGGGAAGCTTAATGAAACAGCTAGGGTTTGCAGGTTTGCAAAAGCGCCAGGCTTGCTTTACGTTCATGGAGCTGGCCCTGGTTAGCATTATGAGCAGTGCGGATGCGGTTCATGTGCCCTGACTGAGCTATGAGAGTAAAATTAGAATGTGATTTTCCTATTTGCTTTAAGCAGCGAGGAGCACTATAGGATTATGGGATAATTATGGGTTCACGGAAAATTGCTGGTGTTTGAATATCCATCGAGTAATATGCATGACAAATTATTTTATATTTTTCTCAAACAGAGGATCTTCCTGAAGCGGAGCATCCGCTGCCTTTGGAAGGAGCTGTTGCGCATGTGAGAAACACAGGTGAGTAAATCACAGATTCAATCAAACTCAAAATTTTATTTGTCCCTATTAGGTATTCGGATAGACATACTGCTCCCTTTGCAAATCGCAATTTTTGAAATGCAAGCAGCGCAATTTTACTGTGCAGTTTTGTCAATTGATGTTATTATAATTGATGAAGATTACCCAGCATGTTCAAACTTCACTGACGGAAACAGCAGAACACGGACCGCAATGGCCACGCATTTCACCAGATCAAGCACTGTCACATCATAGCTACCATTATGTCAACAAATTACAGTGCAGCAAAGGCCAAATAGACAAGCCACCCTTTTTTTAATGGAGAAACATTATATCAAAAAAAGAACATAATTTAGAAATTTAGAAGAAGGAAATGATAAAGGTGGAAGAGGGGGGGAAAGGGAAAAACAGGAAAATCTTTCTAGAGAGGGGAAAATAAAAGCAGAATGGAAGGGTTTGATAGAATTAGATATTCGGGAAGTTCATAAGGTTTTGCTGCCCAAAGTGGAATCCCATAGAGATCTATTGCAGTTCTGGGGTTTTTTAGTGTCCAAAATAGCATTGCCAGACACGGCTACCTTGGTTTTGAAAGCTTTTAGACAGGAACAATTGTGGAAGTGGTTGTCGAAAGCAAGAGACATTATAGTGCAAGGACTGAAAGGGGACATTAAAATCGGGATCAAGCAGCTCATGGATGCACAATCCATGACGCTGGGTTTAGTAGAAAGGCTATTAGTGGCAAGGAGGCCACGGACCCACCCGATAATTCAACCAGAATGGCTAGAAGAAACAGCTTTAATATGTCTCCTGCAAGATATTCAAAGGGAATGGGAGATGGAAGGGAAAACTGAAGAAACCATGATACAAAGAAAAGCTGAAATCTACCAAGGAGAACTGACTGGGACCTTGTCAGGAAATTTAAAGGATAATTTGACCAAAGGAATGTGGATTGACTGGCTGACAGCTACAATCTCCAACCTGCGACCACGACGAGGAAAGCTATGGGATAGGAAAATAGAGCAGTCCAGGACTGAACAACAGAGAACTCAGACTGGACTACGGGAATCGACAAGACCAGTACAACAGACACAACAGCAACTACTGGAACTCCCTAAGACTCAGAAGGATGGATCGTTAAATTTGCAGGCCAGCAAACCATTAGAAAATGTTCAGGGAGCGGCCAGCGGATTGACTGGAGGAGCGACAGGTGGAGTGAAAGGCAGAGGAACAGAAGGACACTACGGAGAAGTATTCAGAACAACTATGAGGCCCCGGGATGGACAAATGGCCGATGGGAGTAAACAGGGGGTGGGTCCCAGCAACACCCCCCCCCGCAAAGCGGTGAGCTCCAAAAACCTTTAAAGGAACAGTCAGTAAAAGTATCGGAGCGGGTCGTGCAGCCTGCTCGTGTAACAAGGAAGGGAATACAAATAAAAAAAAAATGTGGAAATAGAGAGAATAAATGAAACAACAGAAACAGAATCAGAGAGGGAAGAAGGAGGTAGTGAATGGATGGGGAAATGGAGAAAAGGGGTAGGGAGATGCAGTAGTAGTAGTATGAGTGAAAGTCCTATTCAATTTGCAACTGGAACGGACACAGATAGAGAGTCAGAAGGGGGATGGGGGGAACGAGTAGAAAGAACCGAAAGAAAATTTCAGGCAACACTTAGAAAGAATAAACTATTTGTAGGTGATTGGACAAGAAAAGATTTTTTGAGAGGAGAGGAAGAAAGGAATAAAGGGCTTACAGGAAATAAAGAAAGAGATACTGCTTTGTTTGTGATTTATGGTATTACAGGCTCTGAACAGAAATTATCTGGAAAAGAAGGGGGTCCCGGACTCCAAACAGAGGGGAGCACTGTAACAACGAGGCCAAGGAGAGATGCAGATCGAAACAAAGATGGTGCAGTTGGAACGGTCTTGCTGAAAAAGGACAGATTTACCCAGCAACAGATGCATGGGAACTCCTTCGGAGTTGACAAAACGGATGGACATATGAAATTGGGGAAAATAACGGGTCAAAAGGGAGGTGATCCAAAGGGAGTGGAAGGAATGAAAAGTCGAGAAGAACAAAGTAAAGTGAGTATTAGCCTACCCTTGCAACCACAACCATTGATGCACCAGGGGAGTGCTTCCACAGGTGATGGGAAGTCCCTGGGGGAACGGCCCCCACATGACACTGTACTGCATGAGAATCTTCCTTTGAGGGAGGAAAGCCACTCAGAGAAAGGACATAACACAACCATTTCAGTCAGGTTATAAGATACATGCCTGGTACAAAGTGCACAGGCTGAACATTGTAGTCACGACATAAATATAGGACAAATGAGGTCTAGCTTACCTATAAGAAGTGGGGGGGGGGAACCCAGAACAGGAAGCAACATTAGTAGATGGGTAACAAAGAGGAAAAGAGGAGGGATTGCAGGGAGAGGGTAGACTAGGAAATAAGGAAATGAGCCAAGTAGAGGAAAATATGCAAACAAATGAGGATGAAAAGCAGAAAGAAGATAAAAAACAAAATATACAAAATAAACAAAATGAACAAAAACAAATAGAAGAAGAGAGAAGTGCTATGCAGAAGATGATAGAGAAGGAGAGGATGGGAACCAAACTTCATACATCGATCAAAACATATGCACAGGCCCCGGGAAGACGAACGGAAGGAGGCACACGTTTTGTTGGAAATGTAGGTGCGAGTATTCGAAGATGGGATAAGACCTATGTGGAAGATGAAGAGATGTTAGATGCTTATTTTCAATCGATGAAAGAAGATCAATGCCAAGAACAAGGACGGAAATACGTGGTGCGTCTTCGGTACAAAGGCATAAATCCGGAGTGAGAGAATTTATAGTCAAGACGATATTATTGGACCGATTTGGAGTAAAGCCAGAATCATTACGAGCGGTGAGCATGCCTCCTGGAATGAATGAAGTAGATGTTATTTTTAAGACGGAGCAAGCGTACCAACAGTTTTGGGACAGCTGTCGCCAGGTCATGAGGAGTAGAGATAACATACTACAGGATTTTGAGATACAACCCCTATTTAGAGGTGAGACCAGAGTAGTCACGGTTTATATACGATCAGGAGACATCCCTAAGGAAGACATAGCAAAAAGATTAGCAAGGGATTGCAAAATTCTTATGGATCCGGTCAAGAAAAAAGATGAATATGGTGTTTGGAATTGTGAATTTAAACTGATTGTAGGACTTCATCGGAATACAAATGGGAAATTACAAAACCTTCCTCAATACTTTTTTATGGGGGGTGAACGAGCTACAGTCCGCTATAGCGGACAACCCCAAGCATGTTTTATATGCGGAGATTACACACACTTTCGTAAAGACTGCGCTACACGACTATGTACTAAATGTGGGGTACGAGGGCATTCTACTGAATATTGTACTCGGGAAGTCACCTGTAGTTTATGTAGAAGAGAAGGTCACCCATATAGATGGTGCCCAGAAAGTTATAAGACTATGAAACATCCAGCAACTTTTCAGAAAGAGTGGATAGAAGAACAACAACGAAGAGAACAATGGAGACAGGAAAAACAACAGAGAAAGAGGGAGGCCGAAGACCGCAGAAGGCAACAAAGGAAAGAAAGACAAGAGAAAAGAGAAGATCAGGAAAGACAAGACCAAGAATGGGACACGGTGATAAGTAAGAAAAGAAACTCTAGGTCTGGAGACCAGAGAATAGAACGCAGAGACCAAAATAGATAACGGATACTGGAAGAAATGGAAGAGATGGAAATGAGAGAAGAAGAGAGAGAAAGACAAAAAGAACAGTCACAGCAAATAGAATCGAAGAACGAGGAACAGAGGAACCGGTGCGAGAGCAATATGGTTCGATATTAGAACAACGAGTACCAAGAATACCTAGAGGGGGTGCAAAAAGGAAACAGAGAGAAAACCAAGAGGAAGGAAGAGATGACGTGAAAGAAAAGGAAGTGAGAAGGAAAAAAGTCATACAGGAAAAACAAGCAATAATATCAGGAAACCAGACACAACAGAAGAAGAAAGGAGAAGGTACCGGTCATGGTAAGGATGGAAAAGGAGAGTTAGGAACACTATCAGAAGCAGAGATTTCGATTTTGCCACAGGTACTGCATTCAACATCAACACAAGAAGAAGCCGAGAGCTTATTTTGCCCCCTCCTCCTCAAAGTACTGCTGCCCCCAGATCCAGGGCTACTTGGTGAAGTTTTAACTCCAATGACCGTGGTTTTCCCGGATAGTAGGGCTGCACCTCCCCAAACAGGAGAGGGGGCAGAAATAGAGCATACAGAAATGGAACTAATAGAGCAAATTCAAATTTCTTCTAAGAAAGGAGAAAAAGAAGAGGAGAAAGAAGAGAAGATATGAGAAAAGAGGAGGTAAAAACATCATCAACTGAAGGTGTAAGAGAACACAGTGTATAGAACCAACATTTATATTGACAATAAGTAGCCAAAATTAATAGAATTTTCCATCACCACCACCGCCAACATGGACAGCAACAAAGACAACAAGGTTGAAATTAATGAAGATACCGGTATCAACTGGAAGGCGACCTCCCCTAAACCAAGAGAAGAAACAATTTACCCAGGTCTGGGTGTGTCTTTAGGAGTGGCTACTTGGAATCTTCGAGGGCTACGTCAGAAGGAGAGAAGAAATTTTAGGAATGTTAAACACCCTTGATCTAGATGTAATAGCCCTTCAAGAGACACACCTGAGGAATCAACAAGACAGAGCAGCAGCCCAAAGGGGATGGAGACGGGGGCCATCTTTTTGGTCCTTCGATGTACAAGGAAGAGGGGGCTGGCTCTGCTGGCTCCGGAGAAGGCCCTGCAGCAGCAGCAGCAACAGCAACAACAGGTGGGCTCGCTGTAGGCAAGACAACTGACACCAAGAGGCGGCGAAGGCTGCTGAGGAGGGGGGATAGGAGGCGGTTGCCGGATTTCGTGGGGGAGTTGGCTCTGGTCATCACCAGGAACGAGGTGTTGGTGGGGGAGGTGGCCAGGGTTGTTCTGGCGAGATGGAGGAGGCAGCAGCAGCAGCAGTCGCCGCAGCAGCAGAAGGGGAGGAGGCGGAGTTGGGCGGCTGTGTTGTATTAGAATCTGTTCCAGAAGGTGAGGGCAGAGCCCTACGATGCAGCGAGGAGGGCACTGCCTGTGGGGGGAGGGAGAATGGGTCGCAATACCTGTTGCGGCCGGTTTTCCCGTTGCAGCCGTTCTGGGATGGTACCATCCCTTACTTCCTTTGGGATGTCCAGTGGGAGGCATACCATCAGGTGTTGGAGGTTGCGAGGGTGTGGAGGAGGAAGCAGCAGCAGCGGCAGCAGCAGCGGCAGCAGCAGCGGGGCCAGCTTCAGCCCCAGTCCCAGCCTAACCAGTCCCAGTCCCACACCCACATCGAGCAAAAGCAGCAGGAGCAATGGCAGGAGCAGCAGCAGGAGGAGCAGCAGTGGCAGCGTGCAGAGGGCGATCTGTCTTGCCGGAGGACGCTCTGTGTGCGGTGCTTTGCAGGATTGCCTGTGGAGCAGAGGCCGGTGGAGGACGTTGCCCACATGGTGAAGTACTGTCTGGCAGTGCAGAGGGAGTGAGCGGGTCTGGCGAGACTCATGGCCTGGTCCTATTTGGTCTTTCAGGCTTGGGAAGCGGTGGTCTCGGGACTGGAGCCGCCGGGGGGAGTGGGCCGACCAAGGAAGCCCCCATGCTCCAAGCCGTTTTGGAGTGTGGTTCACTTTCTGAACTTGCTCATGGTGCAGAAGGTTTTGGCGAATCGGGATTGAGAGGAGAGGACTGGCCGGGTGGTGCCGCTGAAAGAGACCTTGCGGGTAGTGGAGAACGGATTGGGCTGGATTCAGGATTACAGATTATGGCTATGGATTGTGGACTGTGGCCTATGGACTATGGATTATGGTGTTTGGATTATGGATAATGGATGATAGCTTATGGACTCTGGACTTTGGACTATGGACTATGGCTCTTGGATGATGGATGATGGGTGTTGGAGTGTTCTGGACTATGGAATATGGCAGTTCATCATGATGGATGAGGATGTGATGTGATGGTGATGGGGTGTAGTTGTTTTGGTGTGTAGTGTATTGTAGTGTATTGTAAGTGTACTGTAGTGTACAGTACTGTAGTGTTTTGTTGAAAGGTTGCAATAAAACAACTATTCAAAACTATTCAAAACCCTAACCCCAACCCCAACCCTAACCCTAACCCTAGCAGTGGGCGAGGCCACTCGTGTGTTGGAGGAGCTCCCACTTCCTGGTTCGTTTTTTTACTTTTTTACCCTGGAAAATCCTTCATTTCCTGGGTTTTTTCTTCAGACTTCCACTCATAAGAGTCTTCCCCATCTGGGGATCTAAAAATGGAGGGCCCCCCCCGGCTGGGGGGGACCCAAATATTGAGATCGAATTTGCTGCCATTGGACAACATGAGGCCTCTGTGCTAAATCATCCTCCATTGTTCTTGATGGAGCAAAATTTAACTGCGTCATTAACTGCGATCAGTAAAAGATCAGAACAGCAAGGCCAAGACCTACCTAAACTGCATGAAGATATTTCAGCACGCCCCCCAGTAGCTGCAGAAACCCACTAGACCTCCGCAACACTGGCAATGATGAAGGTAGGATAAATTATCCCTTTACAAGAGGCTTGTCTAGCAGGGCCCCCCGCTCTCCAATCCCAGACCCAGTATGAAGGAGAATTGGGCCTACAGGAATCATCTACCCAGCCAGATATGTCTCAAGAACTGCTAGAGATTGGGCCACAGCACTCTTTATTAATTATGGAACCGGGGAAACCCCCATTACAGCAGTCTCGATGAAGGAACTAGTCATTTTTCGGAACAGGCCCCTCTGGAAAATAGGGACTTAAAAAAGAACTTCTCTCAAATTAGCATGGGCTCTTGTGAATTAGGTGATGTAATTACTTTCCATTATCAGGACAGCAACTAAAGGTTGTGAAAGGTACTGGGAAGGAGCCCTTTGTTGAGAAGGGACAGAGGATGGAACCTGAAACCTATGAAGAATTCTTAGATAAGGAAATGGGCCTGTCTAAATCCCCCAGGGATGATAGAAAGAGGCCTACCTTCAAAGACCTGATGTACCACAACACTTAACTTTAGCTGTGGTACCTCGTGAAGAAGCCAGTGCGATACCTTTAGGGCAGCAGGTCTACCTAGTCCAGAAGGAAAGTGCACAACTGGAGTCAGCTGTTCAAGAGGCCTCCCTGATTCCATTAACCCCTGAGGTTCTGATAAATCCTAGTCTGGAAGAGGAAAGAAATAAATAAAGGAAGGAAGGAAGAAATAAATATGAAGAAAAAATAGATGCAGCCAACGGTACAGCTATGGACACTCACGTAGCCATCCAAAAGGTTGATGCCGAGATAGCTGTGTGCAACGACCCTTTACAATTTTCTAAACTTGGAAAACAGAAGGAGATATTATTGAAAGTTTACTACAGGGACGACCGGCTGGTTTATGCGTATGCTAGTAAATTGCACTCTTTGCAAGTGGGGAAAACTAGAAGGGAGGCTGCTAATATTCCACACCCACCCCTACAACAAAAGTGTCGCAGTAGAAGTTGTTGTTCAGAAGAACGGACACAGAAGCCATCCTATGCAAAGCCAGGGATGGGTAGGTTACAGCAGCAATCACAGCATGGGCAGCAAATAAATGCTGAAGTCAATTTGACAACCTCCTCTCCGGAGGATCAACCTTTGAAAAGAAGACAAGAAAGGATGAACTTTTCCAAGGAACCCGAAACTCTCTGCAGAGGGCTCAGTTTTGAAGAGCTCTCTATTCACCCTCAACTTAATGATGATTATCAACCCTTTGCACCAATTTCTCAAGAAGCTTTTGCTGATCTTTGGGTCCAGGATCGTCGGCAGGGTGAGGATAATTTTATTCACCCAACAAACGTGGGGATTAGCATGACGCCTCCCTCCCCCTCTATGTCCTCTTGGGGTGAGGTGGAAAATGAAACATCTAGAGGTAAACTAGCTACAAGAGAAACTCACCTAATGGACATGTGGGACAAAGTGAAGCAGGGTCCCATGTCTGATGCCTTTGGACTTTTGGTCCCTGACGAACTCAACAAACTGGACTTGGTTATGTTTTGGGGCTTTCTCCTTTACCATATGGGACTCCTGATGGTGCCGACAATTATGCTTCACAAAAAGAGTAAGGATGCCACCATTGACATGCTGGACAGACACAAGAACATACTTCTAGATTTTTTTATTGGTAAAGTGCCACCTGACTACCAGTCAACGAACAGGGTCACTTATGCAAGGGCTCTGTCTCTCAAAATTGTGGATAGGCTAATTGTTGGACGTAAACGTCGCACATCATGGGAAGTCTACCCACTGTGGTTAACAGAACAAGGCCTGGTGAACCTATTGAAAGAAGTACGACGCTTCTGGGAGTCAAACCAGGCAATGAGCCTCTCAGGAATGTATGACCGCCCGGCTGAACTAGAAACAGAACTCACAACAGCCAAGTGGATAGCTTGGTGTGACCAAGAAATCCAAGTGCTCAAAGTGAGGATTCAGCAGGCCAAATCGGAAGCAGACTTTCTGACCAGGAAGGATACTGCGATGGCCAAAGAGAAGGATAACAACCGTCTGGTCCTCAAGGCATGTTCCAGTACCCAGAAGGCCATTTCTGCATGCTCATCACAGAACATTAAAGTCATCACACCTGTGCTTCAAGCACGAGAGGCCCAGCACTGCCATCAGGGGGACTCTATTTCCCAGAGTCTCCTGAAAAACGGTGAGGAACGTGGCTCTCAGTCTCGTACAGAAAAGACTTTTTGGGGGAAATCAAGGGGAGGGTGGAAAAAATAAAAGGGGGGAGAGAAGGCCTGCCCGAGATAGCAGTGGGGAGGTGCAGGGATAGATCCCTTTAGCAATGCAGAATCAGACTCTGATAGTGAATTTGAGGTAGAAGGGAAGGAGGGGCAAGGAGGGGTGGGGACAGGAGGAAGAGAACTTAGCAGTACCTAAAGTTAACGAACCCCCCCTTTGGCCAAGGGCCTCTCCCATCCAATTGAAATTAAACAGGATCTGTGTCTGGCAGGTGTGTCCCAATCTTTTCTTTCAGGGGATCTTTCCTCAGAGGGAAAGGACGAGGAGAGGAGTAGACTGGGCGACGGAGATCGCAGAGGCAAAGGCAAGGACAACACAGATAGGAGGAGAGACGCAGAGATGACAGGCACAGGGACAGAGATGACAGATCCCACAGAGGCAGAGGCGAGAGGACAGAGGTGACACAGAGAGAGACAAAGCAGTCAACAGAGACAGAAGGCAACACGGAGACAGAGACAGAGAAAGCATAGATAGAACGCACCGACAGAGGCGACAGGGACGGGGGCAGAGGTGGAGGAGAACCGAGGTAGCAGCCGGAGGCCAGTTCACGGTCGGAGACGAGGCCTTCCTACACCTGGGCGGCAGCGGCGGTAGATAGGGCGATTGCGGGGGCGCCAGCCAAGGGAGGCGGAGGAGGAAGAGCTGTAGCAAGGAGGTGGGTAGACGAGGAGCGGCAGCGCCAAGACTTCCTCCAGAGCTTTTACGAAGAGTGCGCACCATCTGGAGCGGAGAACGTGGAGGCAACTCTGGCAGAGCCAGCATTCGACGTGAGGCAGCGGTACGTCATATGGCTGAGGTATAAGGGCAGCGATCCATTTCGACTGACTCCAGACTTCATGGTCGGCAAGCTGCTCCTCAGCCACCTGAGGCTTCAGACGAAGGACTTGTTGGCAGTGATTTGTCCGCCGGGGATGTCAGAGACAGATGTGTGCCTCCAGAGTGAGGCAGCATATCAGCGATTCTGGATCACCTCGAGGGCGGTTAGGCTCCAGGATTGCCAAGACACCTCTACTGTCGGCAGACCTAGCTCTAAATCTAGCACCCGCGCCCGCACCTGGGCTAATATCCGCAACGGCGCCTCAAAAGCCTCTGCCCGGGCAGACACCTACGCCCACATCGGAGTTTGCACTGCAGCAGGGTAAGAGAGCAGGGCAGAGGAGGGGGCCTAGTCCTGCGGCCGCCCTCTACTGGCATCTTTTGGGTGGCGCAGGCACGGCCCCATGATGAGGCATGTCGGGACGAGCCAGACAGTAACAAGGAGGGGCGACGGTGAGGGCGGAGGTCGACTTACCTGTGTCCGCAGCATTTCCCATTGGAGCCCTTCCGCGACGGTAACATCCCGTATTTCCTCAGGGATCTCCAGTGGCAGGCTTACCACCAGGTCTTGCCGGTAGCCACTGTGAGGAGGGCGTGAGGGAGGGACCCGTGGCATGGGCGGCAAATAAGGAGGCGGCGGCGTGGAAGAGACAGGGTCGAGGAGGAGGAAGAGGAAGAGAAAAAGAAGGAGCAGGAGGTGGGGAGACGGGAAGAGGAGCAGGCGGAGCAGGAGGAGTGGGAGGAGACGGGTTATAGGTGGGTGATTTGCAGGCGCTGCTTTGCAGCCCTGCCATAAGACCGATGGCCACAAGACGTTGAACATGCCGTTAAAGGCTGCCCGGCGGCGAAGAGAGTGGGCTGGGCTTGCGAGGATGTTGAGCTGGCCCTTCCTGGTGCATCAGACCTGGGAAACAATTGTCTCGGGTATTGAGCCAAAGGGAGGGGCAGGGCGGCTGAGGCAGAGGCAGGGGATGCAAGGACATGGCCGTGCGCGTTCCTCAGCCACCGTGGAGTGTCGTGCGCCTCCTCAACCTGTTGATGTTACAAGCGATCATAGCCAATGGGGTTGTGGAGGCGCGCAGTGGTTGGCCGGTGCCCCTGAGGCTCACCTTGCACGCTGTGCTGAATGGTTTGGGGCGGGTGCGAGATTGGGAGGAGCAAGGAGCCATGTCCAGGAGTAGATGGCTTCAGCGCTGGCAGTGGTTCAGAGACGCCAAGCCGCCTATTCCTTGAGGCGATAAAGGACTTCGGAGGCAGGTGGAACCAACAGACTATTACAACAGCATTGTTTGCGCTGCTCCCTCCTGCTACTCCTTCCTGCTCCTCCCCTTAGGGGATGGAGGGCCAGAGACAGAATAAAGGAGGTTGGATGGAAGGAGCAGCTTGTGGTTTCCCTGCCCCTGGCTTATGTAGTAGAGTAGTTGGGTGGGTAGGTTGGTGATAGTGAACTCCAGTATTTCTGTATTTGTGTGCTTTGTCGTATGGTTTGCAAAATAAAACTCATTTCAATTCATTTCAACTCTAACCCAAACCCCAACCCCAACCCAACCCTAACCTTCCGTGACTTTGTTTGGTGTCTGCAGCATCCAGATAGTGCACATGGGAGCAGTTAGCTGCAAATGTAGCTTCCTAATGTCAGTTAAAGGCTGAATTAATGACCCCACATATGTAGGCACTAATAATGCACTTCGGTGGCATTTTACACCAAAAAGGGCATTGAGAATGCATTTAACCTCATAATAATCTCACATGCCATATTTGCCTGATGCTTTTGGGAAAGGTTGTAAAAGTTGTGTTGTTATCCACCCACTTCGCTAAACCAAAGGCATATAGCTTCTTCAGACACCTGAGGCTCTTTATTCGGAGGTAAGCGCCATGCAACAGAGGAGTGAGCCGCCATTAGCTGAGTGCAGGGCCGTCATATGAGCCCTAATTAAAAAAATTTAACGTGATACTGTTCTCTTGAACACTTTAAGCTTACAACCCTCCACTACATGTTTTAGCAAGCGCGGTCACCATCAAAGGATAATATAATCTCGAGCTGCTGCTACTCACCATACAATAATGGACTAAAGGTCTTTGTTTTTAAGGGCAAATTGTATCTGGTTTATTGTTAGAAAAAAAGAAATCAACCATCAAATGCTATCCAATCATGCTGATGCGGTTCAGGGAAGTGTTTACATAGGTTGTACTGTCATGGGACTGCTATAAAATGGAAAAAAGTAGATGAAGAGATTAGTTATTGCTTTCCCGAGTAATTAGCATTTCCATGCTCAACCACTATCCGGGTAACCAAGCCCCTGCGTCATGAACATCACTGGGCAGGGGAACCCTGTTCCTTTTGTTTTCCAAATTAGGACCCCGCCCCCCGCCCCCCCGCGCCCGACGTCTTCCCAAGGCTCGCTGCCAAGAAGGAAAACACAAAATGATGCAGCGCAGGTGGACTAGAGATGAGACGCGCCACCTCCTCAGATATCTGGAGACGCACAATCTCACATTCCAGGCTCTTTTGGGACGCTCCAGGGATTTCGCACTCAGGGTATGCCGCGAGTTTGCAGTATCCCTTGAGAACTTTGGGTATGGGCGCAGATCGTCCCAGGACTGCCTTGCCAGGTACCGGCAGCTTTGCAACCACTTTGACTCTGCCTTTGCCAAGGGAGACCCCGCTTTAGAGGCACGTGGAAGGACTGCGCGAAAGGAGCACCAAATCATGTATCAGCATTGGCATAGGTCTGGACGCCCGCCAACCCAGGACTTTCCAGAACCCGATTTCTCAGGTACACAGTTTGGTAGCCCAGCATCATTGCACTTATCCATTCACAGGCACATAACATTAGATCCACGTTGTTTCCTCACTCCACAGCGATTGCGTGCGCAGCCTTCACATACATGGCCAGGTCAATGCGCACTACAGGCCACGAGCGTTCAGCCATGCACTGCCAAAGACTTTTTTTGTAGTCCTTTCAGCTGTCAGGAGATTCTTTAATTACGGCTGGTGTGTACGTGGTTCCACGATGCGGCTTCCACCACATTATTGGACAGTCATGGCTATTCGGCAGGCGGCCATAAGAGAGTGCGTTGGAGTGTGTGGGTAAGTCGTTTCTGCAACCAGCCTTCCGGGGTATTTATAAAGATGTTAATCATCAAATTGCACCACTGAAATAAGTGTATGATGACTGAATCAAAGCAAATAATGTGCAGCAAATGTTAAAAGTTTTTTCTCAACATGGACTCTATCAGAACAAAAGTGCAATGTGATCCCCGGCAATAGATAGCATGCTGGCTGCATGATTAGGGTGCACCCTGATTTCCCATCTCAAGAGAATCAAGGATTCAGCACTCCAGTGTTCAGTAATCAGCCCCTTACCAACTGTTGCACGGGTTGAGTTGGTGATCTTCACTCTGTGTGGGGTTTCTGTGGTAGATGTAGGCTCTTTCAAATAAGCAACCACTTGCCTCTGTACTACAAATGCCCCTGGTAGGGCCTTGCAGACTGAGATGCCCCCAAGAGACGCACACGCTTTATATTGGCCGGTACAGTCACAGTCATTGGCTTTTTTCGGGAGGGGGGGTTCCAAAAAAAATTTTTTAACCGTTGCTGTTGTCAACCCACGCAAGAGTACTCAAGATGCCCTGTACTTGGTGGCTTGGATGAGAAACTGTCATTTAACATGCTGCCAACAAAACTTAAGGAAACAACCAGTGCCCCAGCAAACATGTTGGATGACCACATGCTGTTGAACTGAACGTGGGCCAGGTCAACAGCAACCTAATGCTGTGTAATAAACGTTGAGATAATCACTACATCATTGCCCCAAGCCAGATTGAGGCTTTCTCAACGTTTGGTTACTTTCCCAGATGAAAGCAGGGAGAATAGTTGTAATAACTGTAAATGAATATAAGTGGTCAAGACACTGTCATAGCCTTGCAATTCTAAAGAAAATGTGTAATGAATGCGTCTTGGTTTGTCATCCATTCCCAGTGTCTGATAATACGTGCACTGAAGGCCAAATGGTCTTGGATGGGAACGACTGCACTGCTATGGATACTCCCAAGTGGACTGTTGCAAACCTCGTGATGATTGTTAAAAATTTTGCTTCATGTCGAGACTTCCTGTAGAGCATTTGGTCCGAGCGCCATTGTTTCCTGGGGGCTCCCAGGAGACACCAAGAGTCGTTTAGATTTGGAGTGCAAAAAGCACCCCAACTCAGTCCTAAATAGTGGATCGGGAAGCAGGAAATTCCCCTGCAGCCTTCAAGAGGGGTTTGGACTCCCATATTCTCTGAGAGAGCTTTTATTAAGCCTCTTGAAGATTTGGAAGCTGTCCCCCCCCCCCCGGCACATAGGGGCTACCATTGCCACGGACGACTCTTTGGATTTATGCTTTGACCTCCTCTATACATTAACATCAAAGAATCTATGAAAAGAACAAGAAGCCTCACCTTTGGAAGTCAGAGTGAATAAAAAGACACTTTTTGCCTTTATCTTGATTGAGAAGACCTGAATGACGATAAAAACACATACGAAAACCCGCGACTCCCTGCCCAGTGTAACGAGACTTTTTAAATAAACAAATGCCATTAAATGAACCGACTAAGACCTTATCAACTTGATCAGTGAGTAGAAGCAATAAAAGGGACTTTTGAATGACTTTACAACTACCAATTAAATGCTTTGAGGGGAGGGAGGGAGACGAAAACCTTCCCCGCCCACCTCCGGTTCTCTCTGATTCAAGTCCAGCCACGTCGCCTCTTAAGACCGGAAGATAATAAGAAGGGCTTTGTTACCATCGAAAAGACAGGGCAGATTGGAAGACTTGAAGTGAATCTCCCCGGTGTAACCATCAAATCGTTCCTACCACTTAACCACCGAGAGGAGACGACGCAGGGTCTATGATACTGCAGTTTCCTGTCTACTTTCTTTTCTTTATCTGTGCCGCTTTGAAGCGTAATTGAGGATATCTTGAAAATTACAAAGCCTGCTTCTATATAAGAATACAAGCAGATATGTCAAACAAGAGGATGGAAGAGATGTTACTCAAACAAATGGACATGTTTGCAGAGCAACAAGATTTAGTCTTTGAAAAACAACAAGCGCTCTCACATCAAGTATTTCAACTAGCTGAGGTGATGAATATCCTATTTAAATCAATTAATGGAAAACTGGACACAATTATTGAGAAGATCCACGATATGAAGACCCAAGATACGACAACAATTATGTCAATGGAAAAAAAAGATTCTACTAAGGAGATGACGATTGAATGCTATGTGGAAATGGTGATAAAATCTGGAAAAAATGATAATGAATTAGAACAATTTATTTTTAAAGAGGTAGCTGCAAATGACCAGCTGGCAATGAGAGAGAGCAACATGAGAGAATTCAATACCTCTACAATCTATTTGTCTGAGTTACTGCTGACAGGAGGAACATTATTATCCCAAGAAAACACTTCCTGGCAGCCAGCGATGGAGGGAGACATGACGAAGGATTTTACCAAGAAGCTGTTGGAAAATTTAACAAGAAGCCAATGGATACAATCACTGGGATCTTCTTTTACATTTTCAGAGGCCAGAATTGCAGCTACTATACTGAAAAATGGGGGGTGGGGATTGGGAAATAAAGGACTGGCAGATCCCCTCCCAAAACAAGATAATGGCTAAGATGATGCTTATTTTTGGGGTGTAAGGAAGGCACGGTGGATTTACTTTGATGAATTTCTAATGGGAAAATTTGTTTATGTATTGATCTAATCCCTTTATTATAGAATAATAGAATGTTATATAGAGACAATGATGATAATATTATAACTAGGTAGGACTTGAAATTGCTTATAGAAGTAGTATAGATAGCTTAAAGCAAGTCTGTATGAGAGAAAATAAGGATTAGAAATTAATTTGAAATGCAAAAGTGTTAACCAGTAGAATTAGTGACTGAAGAAGATGCAGGGAAGTCATATATAGCAGATAGCATTGAATACTATAGATAACATATTCTCAGTAATAGCAATGAGCTTTTTTTGTTACAAGTAGTTACAACTGAATATATTGTTGAGATATGTTTATTTTTGTTAAATTGTAGAAAATAATAAAAATAATTTAAAAAAATTTTGCTTCATGTCATCTCGGCCCCTCTTTATGTTCCACTCCCCACAGAGGTAGAAAGAAGATGGTGTGGTTCAGCCGCCACAGGGCATGATGCAGGGAGAATTGTAGGTGAGTGCACCCCAAATGTTAGGAGTCATGGACAGCCCACCACCAAATGAGGAGGTCCACCGCCGGCCCACCTTAAGCCCTCAATTTGCTGCAAGGAGCAAACATTGTCGGTTAATGCAGAAGTAGACTGTGCTAAACGGGCGAGTTTGAGGATCATTCTACACTTTAAATGACAGTAGTGCTAAGTTACCTAAGTTTTTTTTTTTTTTTTGAAAGGCGATGAATAATCCTCAGCATTGGAGCATGTAAGGAATTTAGAAGAACGGTGGAGGTCGCAATGTAAGTATCATTCTTTGTCAAAGATAGGGCTGTTGAAAAAAAATTCGGTATTGTTCGGATTTGGCTGAATTCGGCCCGCCTGGATTCAGCATATGCCGAAGTCTGAACTCCCCCGCTTTGGGTCCGTGCAATTTGGCGCGAATTCAAAGTTCGGGGGAAAAATTTGGCCGAATAAAGCCATTAAAAACACAACCGCACCTTTCCGCAGCTCCGGGGGGGGCATTTTTGGGGGTAGAGGTCCCAAACTTTCAGCGGAGCTTCAAAGGACCCTTCTTGCAAGACCCCCCAAGAGATTGGGTCAGGGGGGGCTGAGATATGGGCCCCGAAAGGGGTCCCCCCACCCTTAATGTGCATCTCTGAGCAGAGCTTGCCGCCCACGCACAAAGCTTCCAGCCCCAACAAACAGCTGAGCTGCGGGTAGCAAGGGCGGGGCAGGTGCGAAGAAGTTTGCAAAGCAACACAACTGCAAAGCAACACAACCATGCAAAGCAACACATTTGAACCCAGCAAAGCAACACCTGACACCTGGGAGTTTGCAAACCATGGAAAGGGACAGAGGCAGCTAGCTATGCATAATGGGCGGGGCAGGTGCGAAGAAGTTTGCAAAGCAACACAACTGCAAAGCAACACAACCATGCAAAGCAACACGTTTGCAACAATGCAAAGCTACACCTGACACCTGGGAGTTTGCAAACCATGGAAAGGGACAGAGGCAGCTAGCTATGCATAATTAGCAGGAGGGGTGGAATTTCCCCTTTTGCACCGGACTCGGGACCAGGCAAATGCATTCTTTAAGTCACCCTTTGAAAACCAGTTTTGAGCAAGCATCAAAATAGACCTAACCGATCTTATGAATGAGGGAAAACCTGAGGACACACAACTGAAGCCCCCCCTCAAACAAGGGAGAGAGAGACTCAAGGGGGCACACACACCCCAGGCAGAACAGGCAAAAGCCCCCTTTGGTTTCCCCCCACCCACCCACAGAAACTGCTCCCTCCCCACACACACAGACTCTGCTTCCCCCCCCACACACACACACACACAGGAGAAAAATTATAGATTAAAGCCCCCAAAGGGGTCTTACTGTGGCTGTCTTCTGTTCCATCAGGCGGGGCTGGGAGGACTGGGTAATCCAATACAATTCTATTTAAGCACGGGAGGTTTTGCCTTGGATTTGCCGCTCTGGAGATGCATACAGGATCGGGTAATCCATTCATCCCAATAGGGAAAAGGGGAAAGCCCATATCTCGGGACCCCCTGACACAATGTTTCCAAAACTTGGGGGATCTCTTAAGAAGGCTTGTCTGAAGCTATGCTGAATGTTTGGGGGCTGCACCCCAAAAAATGCGCTCCCTGAAGCCACAGAAAGAGAAAAGGGGGAGCCCATATTTCTACCCCCACTGAACCCATCTTTACAAAACTTGGGGGGTCTCTTAAGAAGGCTTGTCTGAAGCTATGCTTAACGTTTGGGGGCTGCACCCCCAAAAAAGCACCCCCTGCAGCCACGGAAATGGAAAAGGGGGAGGGAAAAGGGGTGGAGCCCATATCTTGGGACCCCCTGACCCAATGTTTACAAAACTTGGGGGGTCTCTTAAGAAGGCTCGTCTGAAGCTCCGCTAAAAGTTTGGGGTCTCCACCCCCAAAAATGTGCCCCATACAGCCATGGAAAGGAGCAAATGTGCACACTCACCCCCCACGAGGGTGATAAATAACATCCATAGTTTGTGTGTCATCAGAATGAGAGGTTAGACCGTCCAGCCAGGATTAATGGATGTGTTGTCATTTTCCTACAGTGGCATTTTTGCAATTTCCAGAGTGAGGCCACAAGAGACTGCTTTTTATTATAATCACTAGATCCATCTCAATTAAATCCCTGCAAAAAATTGTCTCATGAACAGAGAGCAATGCTGTGTTGCTCAGACTGTTGTCTCCAGTGTGGTTGTGGCAAATTTGTTGGAAGCTCACAATTTGACCTTGGTCAGTCATACCCTCTCTGCCTCACCTACCTCTCAGGGTTGTTGTGAAAATAAAATGGAGAAAGGGAGAATGTTGTAACCCACTTTGGGAGCCCATTGGGGAGAAAAGTGGGTATAAATGAAATAAATAAGTGGGTATAATATAAATTAAACAAATGAAATCATTTGCCTTCACAGGTTGAATTTGTAGTTATACAGTTTCTCAAACTTCAAACAACTGCACAAGCCATGGATTCAACCTTCTGATTGGGACCTAAGAACTCCGGGATCTCCACGTCCACTTGTATCTTACAAAGGGCACCTTGACCCTCAGAAGCTTATACCCTTAAAGTCTGACTGGTCTCTAGGGTTGCCACGCCCCTCTTCACCACCGGCTGGAGGTTTTGGTGGGCGGAGCATTAGGAGGGTGAGGTTAGGGGAGGAACTGCAACGCCATACAGTCCAATTGCCAAAGCAGCCATTTTCTGCAGGATAAGTGATCTCTGGAGATCAATTGTAATAGCAGGAAATCTCAAGCTAGCACCTGGAGGTTGGCAACCCTACTGGGCTCTAAGGTGATGCTGGCCTTGAATCTAGCTGTTCTCCTGCAGACCAACACTGCTATGCTCTGCGCTAGCTGGGTGGGTACCTCGCCATGTTGAGGCTTGCATTGGCCCCATTCTGGCCAGGCAGCAACAGCTGGCTGTGGGGGGGGGGGAGACTTGCACCCACTCCTCTCATTGGGCCAGGGTGGTACCAGCGGTGGGTGTTGCCCCCAGGCTATCTCGCCCCACAAAAATTTTCCTGGCAGCCTTAATGTCAAATCTGCCCATGGCCTAATCTACCACACAGGGTTGTGGCGAGGGTAAATGGAGGAGAGAAGTATATCATGCTCCATTGTGGATCCTTGTTGAAAGAAAAAGACGAAGTAGATTTGGTTTTATATGCTGAATTTCTTGAAATGTGGCCTTCTGACTAATTTCCGAGCGCATCTGTTTTTACAAGCATGTCAGCATTCTGCCGCGTGTTGCCACTTCCATATGACCTGAAAGATGATCCTGGGCATCATTCCCTCTTGAGCTTTAGAATGATACTTTGCTGTAGTTGAATCTATTGCTTGGGGGAGGGGCTGTGCCTTCTTTTTGTGGAGCATCTGCTTGAAATGCAGAAGATCAAAGGCTCAATCCCCAGCATCTCCAGTTAAAGGGACTAGGCAAGTAGGTGTTGTGAAAGACCTCCTCCGGAGACACTGCCGATCTGAGTAGACAATACCGAGTGTGATGGACCAAGGGTTTGAGTCAGTATAAGGCAGCTTCACGGGCTCAATGTTTGGTTCCTCCTCCACTGGCTGGGATCCTATGGCTACATTCTGTGCATGCTTTGCTTAGGCTTCCCTGCTGCTAGCGCTACTGTTGTGCCAGATAAAATTTGCAGCGATGAAAAGAAGGAAGGTTGCGCGATCATACGCCTCAGAAAAGATAATTTGAAACTCAGATTTTATTCCTGGAGGTCACAAGGCGCATCCGATTCGGCAAGAACACATATAAGAAATCGGGGGGAAGGGGGGGGGAGTTCACTCTTTCTTTTCTTTCCATGGGACGGGAGGGACAGCGCTGCCAACTAAACAGTGAAGAGCGACATCTAGAGGCAAAAGAAAACAGGGCAGTATCATGCCAAGAGTGGGCGGGACCAGGCGGATTTGGAGGGTAGATTGACGTGCGGGAGCAGGAAAAAGCCACGAGAAGAGGTGTGCTGTTTTCTAATGAAAAATCCAAAATGCCGCGGGAGGGTGGGAAAAGCAGCGCTCCCATGAAAAACATGTTTAAATCGGTTTAGTGCTTGCTCAAAATAGAAACCGATGCTAAAATCCTCCGTGAAAAATACCCCTAAGAGGACGATCCCTTTCACAAGGAGCATGTTAATATACAGCCCTGGTATAAGTAGGCTTTTTGAATTTTACTATATATATATATATATATATATATATATATATATATATATATATATATATATATATATATATATATATATATATATATATATATATATATATATTGCTATTTATTGTAGAATTACTGATGTAAAAAATGTTCATGTAACATGCATTTTAGAAACTCAATGCATTTCAATGGTGCTCTCTTCCAAACCAGCAGGATGTTTTGTAATATGGATGTAGCATAGCTTGACAAGAGGCTTGAATAGAAATGTCGTTTGCACATGGCATGTGCTATGATATATATGTAATAATGATTTTCTAATGATAGTGGCAGCTGAAGAAGACAACGAACGGTCGAAATAGGGAATATCCGGCACCCTGTCCTATAATCTGAAGATTGCCACTTGGCTACTAATTGGCTATAATCTGAAGATTACCACTTGGATACTAATTGGAAATTGCCACCTGTGAGACCTTATACCTATAAGACTGTGGCAAAAAGAAAAGACTACCTTATTGCCAGAAACCCTTGCCACTGGGACTACCTTCACATCTCCAAGACGCAAGTCAAAGCGAGATATTTGCACAATTTGTGATTGTCAATTGATATATTGTGATTGTACAAATTCATATATGAACTTTAATATGTGAATATTTGTGAAACATATCTAACTAAAAAGATTGCAGTATAAAACTTTGCATATTTTCTGCTATTTCATGGTTTACTAACTACTTATATAGCAGGCTAACTTCATATTTGTTCAACAAGTAGATGCAAGCAACAAGTTGGTCGATTTTTGCTTGGTTGCCAGGAACACGAATTTGATATTTATAGTTATACACTCACTATTACTCAGTGTGTGTGTTTGGTGGGGAGGACTGCAGAGCACAGAGAAGTCTTTCTGGTTGCTGGCAACTGCAAATATGGCTCTTTGTGAGTCTTGGAATGAGGACCACTGTTCTAAACCGAAAAGCCCCAGACTTTCTAGCCTTTCCTCTGCATTCATTCAAATTGTTTCAGGCCACTGCAAGGATGGAACGGGCAAAAGTATTTTGAACCAGCTAGTGGGGTTGTGGTGGGGGAAATGGATGGTGCCTTGATTTTATTGGAGCACAACTGAGGTATAGCAGTGGAGAATATCTCAGTCCTCACTCAGAAAAACTAGAGCCCGTGCAGCGTATCAGACGGGAGGGACCTTGTGGAGTTAACCCTTCAGAGGGATTTCTACAACTGGCTCTGCCCATACACACACAAAACCAAGTTATGTCTTTCCTCCCAGTTCTTCCCCAAACGACAGAAGAGGGGAAAGAGTGACCATTGAAGAAGGTGCGATTGCACCGATAACCACTCGAACAGGTTACTTGTAAACAGTCTGCTCCTTGTCTTGATGGTTTCTGTGCATGACACACTCAGGAACACCTCAAGGAGGGGGAGTTCAGGAGAACAAGGAATTGTGCACCACCCTGCTCAAACTTTCCATTCTCCAGTAGTACAGGATGGGGGGGCTGACTTCACTAATGGGCGAGCAAATCTGTCATCCTACCAGAGCCTGCTGAAGGACTCACCCACCAAAGGATGCCTCCGCTGGTGCCAATGGCAAGCGAAGGAATGTGCAGACTTCCAGGTTGTAGCCTTCTACACCACTTCTAGATTTGGGAAGGGCCTGTATGGTGCTATATCCCCCTCCCAAGAAGATCCAGTCCCCTGGCTTTACATGCTAAGGGAATGCAACCTTTAACCCATGGGTCCCCAACTTTTTTGAGCCTGTGGGCACCTTTGGAAATCTAAAACAGCCCGTAGGCACAGACACACAATGGCTGCCACAGGAGGCGGAGCCAGTCACACAGTGAAGATCCCTGTGCTGTTGTAGCAGCTGCTGCCAAAGCAACATTTTAAAAAATTGCACAGCCAATCAGAAATCTTGCTGGGCAAAAGCCCCACGAGGAGTCATCCACGTTGGCAAGCACCAGTAAAGGGGTAAGCAGGCACCGTGGTGCCCCACAGGCTCTGTGTTGGGGACCCTTGCTGTAATTAATCTACCCACTGTGGATACAGAAACTCTAGTCCCCGTAGTCGGTCTAAAGGAAACACAGAGAGCAATGGGCTTCTAAATCTAGTCCTATCAAGATGGGCAAAAGTAAGCACCCATCTGACATACAGACAACGCCACCCTGTGTCTTGGGGATGCCTGGGATTGGGGCTGAAGGAAGGAAGAACTATTTCCTCTAACTGATGGGAGGAGCTCATATCGGGAATGAACCCTGCTGGCTCCATGCACAGCACAGCCTTGTTCTTGTGGAACACACACACAGAGGCTCTTGGCAACAGAACGGGCGTGGAGCTCAGAAACCCTGCAGGCTGAAGTTACTGCCACCAAAACAATGGTTTTAAAGGCAAGATCTTTAAAAGGACGTGTGGCCATGGGTCGCAGGGGTGCCTCAGAGATCGCCCTCAACACTGTGGCTAGGTCCATCTCCATCACGAATAATCAGGGAGGGGGCATGAGTAAGGCAGCCCCTCAGATAGAATCTCTTGACATGGGGGTGCTTGGGGGGGGGGAAATCCTTTCTTAGCTCCCACTAAAGCCAAGAGTGCTGCAACCTATCTTTTTAAAGTGTGTTCGCATGAACATAAGGAGCTCTAGCTTGTACCCTAAAAGGACTAACTGCTCTTTCCTCCCACCAAGATTGAAAAACCCGCCAGATGTCACTACAGTTTCAGAGGGTAGCCACGTTGTCTGTGCCAGATTAGAATCAAGTAGCACCTTGGAATTTTGGGCTTTCGAGGGTCAAAGCTCCCTTCCTCAGGTGGTTACAGATGCTGTTGCTGGAACACTTCCTAAAAGTGGACTTCTAGGTTATGTTACCAGAGTAGCCTCTCTCACACACATTGATGCTGCTGCTCACCCTCCAGACTGCTAGTTGTAGCAACTCAGGTATAAGACAAGGGAGAAGGTCCTTGGGAGAGCAGATCATTCCTGGCTGGAAGGTGTGAGGGGGTCCCGGATGACCACTGCATCAAGCCTTCGAACCAGGCCAGACCGGTGCAGATTTCAGCAATCAGAACCACAATCCTTTGCAACATCTGGAAGCAGCTGAACCAGAGGAAACACACACAGCAGCTGGTTTGGCCATTCACAGAGCATCTGCTCCCATCATCTGATAAAACATGGCTCTCAAGGACTTCAGAACTTGATGACTGCCAAATCCAGGAAATCTCCACATACTTTTCCCAAGTCCTTTCAAGGTTTCTGGGTCCAGTATCCATTTCATGTGACCCAGCTTGCCTGCTGAACCATTCTCCTGTGACACTGGACACCCCCTGCTTCATTGATTGCCTTGATGGGCACCAGGTGAGTCTCTCCCCAGTTCAAGATTTGAGCTGCTTCTCCGTGAAGGCAACTGACTTTGCACCTCCGATGGTTGAGGGAGGGTTTGGCTGTCACGTTGTGCATGTGTGGATCAGGACATCTTTCCCATCAGAAGATCTTGAAAACTCAGGAGGCCAAGGACGATTGCCCAGAGTTCCAGATGACTGATGCTCCATCGGGACTTTGAGACTGTTTTCTCTGTACCATCTGTCCCCAACCCAGTAAATCGGCATCTGTCATGACCGGCATTCTGCTTCAGCCTTTCAGGGGAGAACCCGTTTGCAGCATGCTGCTGGACAACCATCACTGGAGATCCCACCAAAGAACTTGCTTTTTATCCAGTAGTTCAGATATTTCAAATCCAGGATGGCACGAACATCCCCATTCCTCTCTGGAACTAAGAAGAGAATGCAGGATACCCCGGGTGTCTTTTGGTCCTCAAGGATGGGCTCCACCGTCCCTATTACCAGCAGGTGTTCTGCAGCTGAGATCGGGAGGTTTGTTTGACTGAACAATGATGATTTGGAACCTGTAAAAATCTGCTTGAAGGAGAGCCCTTCAAGTCCAGGGCATATTTCTGGGTGACTGTCTCTATTTCCCAAAGATCACAGATGGGAGAGTTTCCACGTGCTGGTGAAGGACTGCAGACACACACACCCCATGCCTTTGAAGATCTGGAAGGAGGGCTTATGGAAGGTAGAACTAGATTTTCCAGTTCTTTCGCTGTAACCATTTTCTTTTGTTGGACTTGAAAGACCTGACACTGGAGTTCAGGACTCATGAAAGGGGCGAAGCCTCGCTCAGGATTTAGCGTCCTTCTTGCATGCGAGAAGTGCCCTTTTCTTGTCCTCCACAAGCTATTTGTTGATGCTGCCTCCAAACAGGTTTACACCCTCCCAGCTATGGAGGAAAGCATTACTCTGTGCCATGAGGTCAAAACCCCGTCACTCTGTCCATCAGCAGAATGGAGTCCAGAGGAGCTTCAGCTAAGAAAGCAACAGCCAGGGAATTTTTCTTCAGGTCATCCTTAAATTCTTTGGGGATGTCATTACTGGCTGCCAAAAGATCCGATGTCCAGAGATAGACTGCCACGGAGAAAAGGGTACTTGTCTGTTGAAGCCTGCAGCACCACGGCCAAGGAGGCCTCTTAGTTCTCGGGCAGAGCCTTGGCACGGGGGCCGCAGGGAGCTCCGACTTCAAAATGAATCACAGTGAGGGAACTCTGCAGCATCTATCACAGCAAGCTTGAAAAGACCCACTGCCTCTGGGCCCAGGCAGTACGAGCAGGAAATCATCTGGTAGCTTTGCCCTCTGCTGCAGCTGGCACCTGCCATTCTGGCTTGGCCACCTTGCCAAATATGGATGGGAATGGCA
Organism: Euleptes europaea; assembly: GCF_029931775.1. Lineage (NCBI taxonomy): Eukaryota > Metazoa > Chordata > Lepidosauria > Squamata > Sphaerodactylidae > Euleptes > Euleptes europaea. The sequence continues at coordinate 102,127,108 of NC_079318.1, read as the reverse complement.
TTCCCAGAGAGGAGGTGCCCATGCGAGGGAAGGTGCTGGCTGTTCCCATCCAACAGGCCAGACTGGGTTCTCCCATCGTTTCCTTGTGGTGGGGAATCTCAAGGATGCACAGAAACATGGGAAAGATCTTCGGAAAAACCTCTTGGGGAAAAGGTGTGTTTGCATAGTAGTCCCAATGGATTCTTCCTCCTCTGAAAGTTCCCTCCCTCGTCTCTTGCCAAGAAGGAGGTGGAGAACTCTGCTACCTAACCGAGGCTGGCTCCATCAGGGGACTATGACACCTGGCTTAGGACCTAGGTGGCGACTCACACCCCCTAGCCCCTGACCCTCTAGCTGCTCCAGCCAAGACTTGGAGTGACTGGGAAGGTTCCTGGCCTAGGCACTGAGTCCCCGTGGGCCTGCCCTCTTCCCCTACAAGAAGAACTGGGGGGTGGAGAATCTACTCTGGAGTGAACCTGCCTGGACTCAGGCAACAAACGTGAAGTGCAAAAAACCCTCTCTGACTAGACCCGGGGGGGGGGGAGGAGTCACCGTAAGAATGGCTAGGGACAACCTGCCTGCCACCCAGACAGGGCACAAACTGGGTAATTGAGAGAGAAGCCCCCCCACCAAAAGGGCAGCGACCCTGACTGCCTCCAAGAAGGGCTCTTTCGATTAGTGACGACAGCCCCTCTCCTAGACCAGAGAACGCACACAGTAAACACTCCAAATAAAACATTGCCTTTCATTTCAGTCATTCCAAAACACAGAAAATCAAAGCAGGATTTTTTTTCTCTGTTCTCCAAAACTCCCTGTTTTTTCCCCATTAGGAAAACTGAGGAGATCCTCAGTTGGAAGGAGTTAAATCCTTTTAAGACAAAGCTTTTCTCACTCAAAAAATAAAAGTATTTCAGAGGAGGCCTGGTTTTTTCAGTGTGTCCCCCCCCAAATTTCCCTCTGGAAAAAACAAAAAATGTACTCAGTAAAAAATGGGGGGCTCCCCACAGGTTTTCATATCTCTACACTATAAGCAGATGTACTGCACACCCCCACAATGAGGTAAACAATTGCCAAAAATAGTTCTTTAACTTAAGCTCCACAAGGTTCCGGATGATACTTTGTACCGGCTCAACTTTACTTACATCTGGCTCAGAGAACACCATGACTGGCACATTTATCAGAATCCCTGCAAGGGGAAAGTGTGTGTGTGTCGTGTGCGTCGTGTGTGCGTGCCATGCGCGTGTCCCAGAACACAATTCTTGCATCCCAACCTGATTTCTTAGATGAAACCGAAGCTAGAAATCTAATGGGGAGATAAAACTTCTAGCTTACTCGACACCAGGATATCCGGCGGGAGAGGGTACCCTAGTGCCCCTCCCCCCTTCCAGACCTGCCTATTAAAAGCCATGCTCTCTGCCTTCCCCTTGCAGAGGAGAGGTGAGTGGCAACCAGGGAGAGGCCCTTCTCTAGGGCTGGCACCTTGCCCATGGAATGCCTTTCCTCCCTCCCCCCCCCCCCCGCCCAGGATCACTGGGCGCCTATTTTAGTTGGCCTTGATGAGAGCCCCAAGCCAAGACTGTTCTTTGCATCCAGGCTTTGAGCTGAGGCCTTTTCTTAGTTGTTTTGTGGTCAGATCGGGGCCTGACTTATCTCGATCATTTTAGGCTGCTCATGTTTCCCTTACAATTTGTTCATACCCAAGTCATGCTTTTAAAGTCTTTGCCTTGTTTTTAGCAGTTTGTTTTATTGTAAGCCTCTGGTCAAACTGGAGTCTGGACCGGCAGCAGCTACTGAATAAACTTTCTGAATAAACATAGAGTTGAGAAAAAGACCTTAATCTCATTGTTCCTTTGCAAATCTATGTACACAGAATGAACCCCTTACCTCTTAAGCGCTAAGTTTCACAAAGTTCAATGAATACAAGATTGCTTGGAGTGGACTAGATCTGCACAAGGAGATAGGCATAAGGAGGGAGGGGCAAGCAGTAAAAATGAACCTGAAACCTTTTGAACAGAATACTCCACAAGTCTTGGGATCTTTGGGTGTGTATGGCCTGAGGTTTATCATATTATTTGCTCCCTGGAGGAGAAAATCTATAACGGCAGCACGCTGTAAAAGAGACACAGTTTGGGAATATTTTAATGACGTTCCTATACCTATGGATAAGGCAGGCTTGCATGCAAAATGCAAACACTGCAACAAGGAAACGCGAGGCCTGGTGGCCCGAACAAAACTGGGGATACTTCTCCTCGCAGGAGGTTTCTGTCTATGTATTACTAACAGTATAAGCAAATCAGTAATTTTGATATAACTGTAAAAGTAATCTGAAAAGTTATTATTCAAAAAATGAAACCTTCATCTGGTTGTAAATATTAAGATTATACCAGCAAGAATGAGCCTTTATGTAGAAAACCATGATTTAAATCTCATCTTATTGACTAGTGATTTAAACCCTGGTGTTTAAATCACTAGTCAAATCCACCCTGGTGTAAAATAGTCTCCCTTTAAGGGTGTCGCATGTAAGGAAAAGTACTCTATTGCAGTCGTGGATCAAGTGATCCTATCCTTCTTTACTGGTTCTTTCTCACTGTCTTCCGGTGCCTGTCTCAGCACCAAGGTTTGTTATTCTCCTTTGTTACGAGGTGAAAGGAGCTGACAGAACGAGAAGACCACAGTCTTTTTATGTACCAGCTCTTATAATGGACTCTTATCAAGGACTCTGCGCCCCCTGCCATCATTTGTACGTGCAGCGTAAGTCGTACGGGTCTACTTTGATGTATGATGGGAGTTGAATAAAGTTCTCATTTTTATAAATCTGTGTTAAACTATCCTGCTATCGGGGCAAACTCATAATCCCTGCTTCGGGGCCAGGAATAAGCTTCAAGCTCCCAGTTTGAGCAATTTGTGTTTTTCACCCATCAGAAAATGTTGCGTGGAGCCAAAGAAAAAGATGAAAAAATTTTGCAGCAGGAAGAAGTCCTGAAAATTTTTGAAACAGAAGCTGAGGAGAGAAGGAGTGATACAAAGGAGTTCAAAGAGAATGTCCGAGTCTTTGAATTCAGGCTGCATGAAATTGAGAGAATTATAAAGGTTGAAATATTATTTTATTATTTATTACATTTCTACCCGCTCTCTCCAACCAAATAAACTGCAAGCCCAGGAGGAGGATAAAAAAACAATTGAGCCTCAGCAAAAAACCCACTGACGAGCTCAACCGACAGTTCCAAGAGGCAAAGAAATCTGCTGAATTCTGGAAAAGAAAACGTTTTGAAGGGAAACCTTTTGTCAGTTTAGAAAGGGAAGAGCAAAGCACATGAAGAAGCCGAGGAAAAGGCTGCACCCTCAGCAAGGATGGTATTTCGTCTCACAGAAGATCTAACCACGACATATCGGGAAAAGTCATTCCTGCTGACAGGAAGCGGGCTCTGGACCCAAGGACGGTCTGTGCCTGGCGCTTTGACGGTCCAAATGCCTTTGCTGGACCAAGAGTTTGCCTTTACCAGCTTCTGGTGCTGAAAGGGTCTCTAGGGTGCCTCTGAGTTCTACACCACTGGGGAGAACATAGGGCGCTCAGCTCTGCCCTTTGCACCAGCAAGGAAGCTACCGAACCATCCCTCCCTGTGCTCTCTCGGCCAAAATCTAAGGTGAGGAAAGTCTATAAAATGAAAATCCCCAGTCTTCTAAATTCATCACAGGACTCGGTTCAAAAATACTGTAAAGAAAATAGCAAGGTATTCGAGCCAAAAGAATACCACACGAAACACCTCACAATGAAACAATCTGCTTTTCCTTGTTTGGGGGCTGCAAGGGTGTTAAAGGGATATCCCTCTGCTAACAATATCCTTGACCTTCTTGAAGACAGGTACGACGTGCATATACTCAGGACAAAAAACTTTCATCCAAAGAAGATAGCCAACGGCTTCAGACATTTTTTTTAAAAAAAGTTAAAATTTAAAAAGCTAGAATCCGGCCAATGCCTAGGCAATATGGCACCTCTAGTTTCAAGAAATTTTATTAGAAAGTCAGGCCTTTCCTGGCTCTTAGGTGAAGATTACTGTCATTCAGCATACAACGCACAGAAAACAATCCAGAAATAACTGCTTCACCTTAAGGGGCCATTTCAAAATGCCAATACATTTTAATAAGGGAACATCACCGAACTCACAGTAGTTCATGGCATATTACCCAAGATACAACACCAACAAACCCCCTAACTGCTCAAGAAGACGCCACCTGTTAGGAAAGCCATAGCAGCGGATCAGACTATGCACCCTCTGTCTTGTATAACCTTTGATTTCAGTGTTCTGTACCTTTACTGTTCTCTGATTCAGAAGGAGCTGTTAAGCAGGCCAACAATAAAAACCACTCCCAGTTTTAGGCCCTGAACTATAATCATGACAGTCAGAATACATGCAAGTGTTCAAGTAACACTCCATGAAAGTAATTTCATTACCACTTGTGCTACCCAAGGGAGGTGTTTCTGTAATGGTCCTCCTCTTCTGTTCCTGAACATCAGCATGATTATCCAATTTGACCAGTACCAATGGCGAGCAAGGGGTGCAAGTTTCCATAAACAATGTTTGCAATCTCCAGCTGTATTGAAAAGGTAAAAAGGTAAAGGTAAAGGTCCCCTGTGCGAAAAGGTACCACTGCCTAAAACATCTAAAAGGGTCCTGGAAAGATTTACTGCATGGTTTCAAGAAAAATGTGTACTGCCTGAGGGAGTGCACTGACCAGAGAAAACTGTGCTTTGTTCACTTTTCGGGTGACGGAACATTGCATCAACCTTCCTGTCATGGTTCTAGAGGAACTTTTGTGGGGAGTATGAAGCAGGTCTTTACAAAAACGGAAGATGGATTGTAACATAAAGTAACATAAAGAGCCAAGGAAGGTATATAAATACTTGCAGTCCACTGTATCAGTAGACAGTTCACACAGACACAAGTGGCAACTGATCATCCACACAATATAAAACAGGTGCAAAATCTGTTCACGAAGAAACAGAAAAAGCAATTTGGAAGTAACAAGATATTTAACCTTGTAGAACTCTCACACCCTCTTCACAACTTTTATAACAAATTAAGCCTTTTGCTGGGTCTCATAATTTCATTTGCACATCTAAATATAATAGCTGAGGCACGTGTCCTCCTGTCCTTCTCAAAGAGAGATGCGTCCTTGCCCCAACTTGTTTCCTATGACACCACTTTCAAACTTGGTGATTTCTATTTATTTCCTTGTTATGAGGAACATCACCTTGGAAGGGGATCCAGTATTTCCTGTTGCATTCCTCATGCATACCCCCCCCCCCAAATTATGGCATATCATCATCAAGAGCTCTTATGTAAAATTCTCTCAACTCTAGTGATCAACAACATGGAAAAAATGCCACTTGTAAAGGACTGAGAAAGGGGTATTATTGTTCAACCACTGCATGAAATTTTGTCACAAATTCCAAATGTATATTGTTGAAATCATATTCTCAGAGATGTAAAGATGTGGGTCAAAGATTATGGTGGAAAGAAAGATGATGCAAAAGTACTAATGAACAATGTGACCCAATTACTCGATTCATTTTCCATGAAACAGTATCAGGGAAAGTATATGGAATATAGTGTACTATGGAGCCAGTCATTTAAGGACTATCTTCACTAAGAATTAAAAGACTGCGTGCCAAAATACACTGCAAAGTTTCATACGCAGAAATTTGCTGCCTTTAAAAATGACTTAACAGCAACTAATAACACCAGTGAGAGCACGAATAAGGCAATTAAAGATGAGATGCAGTGGAAAGAAATGCCACCAGATAGTATGGCACTCACAATACATGCAGGTGAATTATCTTTATGAATTCAAACGGGCATATTGTGGTCTTGGAAAATATACTCTAAAAACCCAATATTCACACCCACAACAGGCACCCAGAGAGGTAGAATTTCATCCATTGTATCCTCTGGAAAAAATAACTGAGAACGTAAGATCTGAGAACACAAGAGAGTACTGTCCAGGACAGGTGTGGCAAAAGGCTATCATATGAGCCAAACATCTCTGGCCAAAGTTTGCAAGGACTCAGAAGGAGTCGCTCAGTCTGGCACCCTTAATGTACATGATATGTACAGCAATAGAGGGGCGGGGCGTCGAGCTATGTAGAAGACGTCCGATCACTACTCTGTGCACCAATCTTCTTAAAAATCGCCGCAGTTAAATCCTAGCTAAGCCAAAAATATCTAAAAAGCTATGGGAAAATCAGGGGAAGGCAGAAACAGGAAAAGCAACCTGAAATCACCGGATTTGAAGCCTTTTCTGCATAGAAGACCTTCAGAGCCTCCAGAGTTTCTAGGCAGCCAGGCAGGCAAAATGGCCGCCGAACAAGTTAAGCTGGAAGAAAAGTGCGAAGAACAAGCTCCAGAAGCCTTGGATAATCAAATAACGACTGCCCTTCGCCAACTCGAGCACAAAATCATAAGTAGGATGGAAGAATTACTCCAACCTATTTCTTCTTCTCTTCTAGAGCTTTAAAATAACTTAAAGCAAACAGATAAAGCTGCAGAAACAGCATTAGAGCTGGGGATAACTGCTCAAGAAGAGATCAGAGCTTTGCAGTCCAATGAGGTCATCTTGAAAGAAAAAATAATCATTATGAAGAATAAACTGCGTCAAAAATATAATAGTACTAATGAAAGATCAGCCTGCCCCGGACTGGTTAGACTTGGAATTCTCTGGCGGAACACAAATCTCAATATTTGAATTCCTCTGGAATAATCCCACTGATAGACCAAATAGAACAACTCAGAATTCCTTTCTTAATTTCAGTATAAAGATCTGGGACAAATATCGACAAACTTTAGCGCCCTATCCATCTAGAATATCCCCCTTTACAGGACAAAAATGGTTTAAGCCAGCTTTTAGCACTAATGACTTTACTTGGTGGAGGACAAATGGGAAAATTACTTTTGAAGACATCATCAAAGCAGGACATCTTTTAGATAAATCTAGGATTGAAGCTGGTACTAGCTGTAAGTTACCCTGGTTTCAATATTTCCAATTAAAACATTTATGTAATAAACAATTTTTACAAGCTTTTTAAAAAACCCTGATTTTGAAACTCTGGTTAAATTACACATCAATAGACCAAAAGGCCTAATCTCAAAACTTTATCATATTTTACTGGGGAAAACATTAGAAAAAGGAGTTATTACCTACTTAACTAAGTGGAACAAAGATTGTAGAAAAATAATTTTAGACAAACATTGGTCACAAACTTGGAAATCATACAGCTATACATCAAGAATAGTTTCCGTCAAGATGCAAATGGTGAAACTGTTGACAAGGTGGTATCTAACTCCTGTGAAATTAAACCATATTAATAACTCCTTCTCTCCAAAGTGTTGGAAAAATTGTGGTAGTCTGGGTACCTACCTACATTGTTGGTGGTCATGAAAACATGTTAATTCTTTTTGGGACGATATTCTAAGAGAAATCCTGTTACTCACAGGTTATTCCATACCAAAACAACCAGAACTCATATTACTAAATCAAGGATATGATCCCAAAATTCCCAAGATTAGAATCCAGCTCATACAAATTCTTATTTCTATAGTAAAAATAATAATAGCATCACAATGGAGAAACAAAAATCATCCCACAGTTTCTATGTGGCTGAATCGTATTAAAGACTTCCTGATTATGGAAAAAATATCAGAAAAAGTACAGCAAATGGAAAACCCCAACCACGAGTCACTTTTCTTAGAAACATGGTTTCCAATCCTAGAAAAATTTGATATGTTGGCTGTTCCCGATTTTAAATACCTGTTTTAACTACTCAATACGTTCCAATGGGTAAAGGTTTAACCTACTATTCTTAAAGTCATTACCTCTTGATCCAATTTATTATAATGTGTGATGTTGAATAATTACGAATTGTATTGTATTTGTTTGTATGTGCAAGTTAAAAAAAATAAAAAAACTACAAATTAAAAAAAAATGCGTAAAGCAATAAAATGCAAGCAGTTACACCGTTCCCTCAACCAGCATACTGTTCCTGTGGCAGTACGGGTCCATGCTATCATATTATAGCACCTCAAATGTCAATTCGATGCACAGAAAGAATTGATAAACACACGTACTCTCCATGCTTATTTAAAGAAACTGAGGAAGATCCTGCAAGCTTGGAAGGAAAAAACCGAGAGCTGATGACTATGGCCGCAGCATAAAACCAGCACCTGATTCTATTGTTGCTACATTACACGTTGAATATGCTGTACCCATAGATTGCAAGACCACACTGTTCTGGATAGCTCAAAAATAGAAGGATATCAGTTTTAGTAAGGCAGCACTAGACTTTTCTGATGGACTTTCAAGGTTCAGCTTCCATTTCATCTGATACAACTTGCCTGCTGAGTCATACTGCTGGGACACCCCTGCTTCATAACTGATTTGATCAACGCCAGACGAGTCTCTGCCCAATTCAAGATTTGAGCTGCTTCTGCATGAATAGAACTTGACTCTGCACTCATCTGATAGCTGATGAAGGGTTTGGCCGTTATACTATCTGTGAATCAAGACATCTTTTCCCATCAGAAGATCTAGAAAACTTAGGAGACCCACCTCCTAGGAAAATTCTCTGTGTGCGTGTGTTGTTTATTGAGTTTTGTGTGTGTTTTGTACCCCCTTAATTCCCCCAAATAAATTCTGTTTTATTTTTACTTTAACTGACTTCTCTTAGAGTTTGTTCCCTCCTGGTTTGCTCATCCTTGTGTATACACAGGAAAAAGATTCCACCTGCTAAGCCTTTCGTTAGTGCTCGAAATTAATCTCCAATTGACTAATTCCCCCATTAAATATTGGAGACCCCTGCATTCCCTGTAACAAAAAGGGAGGGCCAGTGGATGATCAGATCAAATAATTCTAGGGTGTGAATTGTACGTATTTGGACTGTCTTCCACCAACAGGAAGAGCTGCCTCAACACACAGTGCTACGTTGAGTTATACGAACTGCAGAGAAGGTATCAACTCGGCAGCTCTGCCTTGGAATACTACTTTACCTAAAATAAAATGGAGCCAAATCAATGCATAACAGAGACAATATCCAAAATCTTTTATTCATCCTGCACAACTGAAATACAGGCTCGACATCGTTAAGGGACTCACTCCTGAGAACTCTATTGCTGCAGCATTTCTCGGTCAGGAGAGTTTCCTACTAGGAAAGCAATCAAATATAATATCAGAAAGGCTTCATCACAGTTGTTTTACAAGTACCAACTAAAGGTCATTTCTGGGGGAAAGAAGCCCTGGGGGGGGGGGGTTTCTGGACTTGAGAATTCCTTGGTTCTTTTAGTGGCTGTAAGCCCTTGGCCCAAATCTGAACCCAAAAACCACCTCAGAGACAGTCAGGTCCAAAGAAGCTGGTTTTTACAGGTCAAAATAGGTTAACAGAGCATAAAGGAAAAGGTGACAGCAATGACCCTTGCTGGCTTGAACTTGGTAATATAAAAGCATGAAAAAACGCAAGAGATTACAGAACACAAACAGTACTGTGGTTCACACAGCTTCAAAGGCATTTAGGTATGCATAACAGTCCTTGAGTTCTTGAGCCTGATTAATGAGAATCGAAAGGAAACGAAAGCAACTGGGATACAAGCCTGACATCCTGCCTCCCTTAAGGCCCCCTCCCGGCTTGTTAGGGGGACGGCTTGTCCAGGTAGGCGGTGTGAAAGGCGTTGACTAAGTGTGGGGCGGAGACATCCTGTGCACGCACCCACTCGTCGTAAGCAGGGGGGAAGTGCTTCCAGCGAATTAGATATTGAAGGGACCCATGCCGTATACTGGAATCCAGGATCTTTGACACTTCGAAATGCTCCTCCCCCCCACCACCATCATGGGCTGCTCGGGAGGCGGTTCTGGGTGCCATTCCGGGGAGGCGGTATGAGGATTGAGGAGGCTGACATGGAAGACTGGGTGGATACGTCTTAAGGTTTTAGGGAGAGTCAGCTCCACAGTGACGGGATTAATGATCCGGGCAATGGGATATAGTCCTATATACCTGGCACTGAGTTTGTGGCAAGGGCGAGTGGATCGCAGGTTCTTGGTGGACAGATACACTAATTCCCCGATTTGAAAGTCCCTGCTGGGAGAGCGATGCTTATCTGCTTGCGCTTTGTATTTGCGCTTAGCTCTATCAAGGTTGCTCATCAGCCAGGGCCATGTGGTACGGAGAGCATGTGCCCAAGAGGCTACGTCAGGATCCCCCTCCCCCTCAGATACCTCCACTGAGGCAAGAGGACCGAAGTCCTGACCATACACAGCATAGAATGGGCTGAAACCTGTAGATTGATGTACAGCATTATTGTAAGCATATTCTGCAAGAGGTAACAGTTCTACCCAATCATCTTGGTGGTAATTGACATAACAGCACAAATAACATTCTAGCACAGCATTGACACGTTCGGTTTGCCCATCCGTCTGGGGATGATAGGCACTGGATAAACCTTGCTCCACCCCCACCAATTTGAGGAAAGCTTTCCAAAACTTAGCAACAAAACTACTTCCGCGGTCGCAGATTATCTTGCGCGGGAACGAATGGAGACGGACAACATGTGACATAAAGAGGCGGGCCAACTTGGGGGCGGAGGGAATACCCGCACACGGAACCAAATGTACCTGTTTGGAAAATAAATCAGTAACAACCCAGAGTACAGTTTTGCCCCCGCTAAGTGGGAGATCCGTCATAAAATCCATGGCAACCACTTCCCAGGGCTTGCTGGGAACTTCCAGCGGTTGCAGCAGTCCTGGGGGTTTGCCTTGAGACCGTTTGACCATGGCACAAATGGGGCAGCTGCAAACGAAGGAGTCCACATCAGAACGCATCCCCCCCCACCAAAACTGTCTGCGTAACAAGTGAAGGGTTTTCAGGAACCCAAAGCGTCCCGCAGTTTTAGTTCCATGGGCCAATTGCAGGACTTCTCTTCGAAGTATCTTAGGCACGTACAATTTCGAGTCTTTGTACCAACAACCCCCTTGCTCAAGTACACCTTGGGGCAGGGTCTGGGCAGTGCGTTCGGCCAAGCACTGAGCCGGAAGGGAGTCCAGGAAGGTGTTGGAGATAATCACCCCCCCTCCTTTTGCGGGAGAGGGTGAACCAGGAGCTGGTGGAGATGGAAGGGGGGGAAGCTGGTTGCTGTGGGGCGCCGGATTCAACGGCACAAGGGGAGCTGGCGAGGGAGCCTGCTGGGTAGGATTGGTTACCTTGACAGCTACTTTGCGGTTTCCCTGCTGGGGTTGAGTTTGGGACCGGGTCTGCACGGCCAACACGGGCAGAGCCTCTCGGTGCGCCGGGGTGAATAAAGAGTCTGTCGGCCGATCAAGTTTTACTGGGTATTGAGGCAATCTGGATAGGGCATCAGCGAGCACGTTCTGTTTCCCGGGCACATGTTTAAGACCAAAACGGAATTGAGCAAAGAAGTCCTCCCAACGCTGTTGTTTTGCGGACAACTTATGGGTCCCTGTGAGGGCAGCTAGATTTTTGTGATTGGTCCAGACTTCAAAGGGGACCCTGGATCCCTCCAGGAATTGTCTCCACAGAGTAAGGGCATGGTGGACGGCCGATGCCTCCTTTTCCCAAATGGGCCAGTTTGATTGGGCATGCGCAAACTTTTTTGAGAAGTAGGCACAGGGGTGAAGGAGACCGTCCGGTCCTCTCTGGAGAAGGGGCCCCCCCCATGGCTACATCGGACACATCGACTTGTACGATAAACATTTGGTTTGGATCTGGGTGCTGCAGGACAGGTTCGGAAGTGAAAAGCCGTTTGAGGGCTACAAAGGCGGATTGGCATTGACCAGTCCACAGTATTGTGTAAGAGGGCAACGTTGCAGAAACCCCTTTACCTTTCGTTTTAAGGAGGTCAGTGATTGGTAGCGCCACTTGAGCAAAGTTGGGAATGAAACCGCGGTAGAAATTAGCAAAGCCCAGAAATTGCTGCACCTGTTTGCGGGTGGAGGGTGAAGTCCAGTCAAGTACCGATTGGACTTTAGCGGGGTCCATGCTAAGGCCACGATGAGAGATTATGTACCCCAAGAAAGCTATTTTCTCTTGGTGAAATTCGCATTTAGACAGCTTTGCATAGAGCTGGTGGTTACGCAGACGTTGCAGAACTTCTCTGACCAGAGCAACATGTTCCTCCATGGTTTTTGAATAAGGATGTCATCCAAATAAACTACCACGCCACGATACAGCAAATCATGGAGGATGTTGTTAATGAGTTGCATGAAGACCCCCGGAGCCCCTTTTAGTCCGAAAGGCATCACAAGAAATTCATACATTCCAAAACAGCTAGAGAAGGCAGTGAGGGGTTCGTCCCCCTCACGGATACGGACGCGATAATAAGCTTCCACCAAGTCCAGTTTGGAGAAAACGCGTCCCTCCTGTAATTGTCCCAAAATATCTGAAATCAATGGTATGGGGTAAGCGTTGGCTTGGGTAACTGCGTTAAGCTTTCGGAAGTCAATGCATAAACGCAGGTCACCCTCCTTTTTCCGGACAAAGAATGCAGGGGCTGAGTTGGGAGCGTTCGATTGCCGAATGAACCCTCGAGCAAGATTTTTATCCAGAAAGTCACGTAACACAGCGCGTTCGGAAGCGCTCATGGGGTAAATCTTGCTTTTAGTTAGGGTACAGTCTTTTACCACTTCAATTGCACAGTCTGTGGTACGATGGGGGGGGGTAAAGCATCGCATTCTTTAATATCAAAAACGTCCGCGAAGTCTCTGTATGCTTCGGGCAAAGGCGTTGCCGATGCAGTATCGGAGGTTAATGCCGGAGCGGGTGGAGGCACCACCGCGGCTTCCCGTCGGTGCTGGTCGCACTTGGGATTGGCAAAGGTAATAGTGTCAGTTTCCCAGTCTATATAGGGACTATGGCCTTTAAGCCAATTAATCCCTAGGACAACTTCGAATCGGATGGGGGCTATGGTGAAGTCTATTTGTTCCCAATGAGAGCCAATACCCATCGCTACTCCCCATGTGCGATGATCGACTGGCCCCCCTTTAAAATGACTCCCATCCATTTGGGCGAATTGGACGGGAGCTGGTAAAGCTTCGGACTTGACTTTGAGGGCTGCGAATGTGGCTGTACTAATTAAGGTGCGGCCGCAGCCAGAGTCAATAAGTGCCTTGACAGGCAGTTGGGGGCCCCCTTTATAGTATTGTAACACTGCGTCCACATAAACAGTGGTTTCCACTTCACTTACCTTGACGGGAGCTTTGGGTTTAGCAGGAGATTCTGCAGGGGTCTGTGGGGACGCTCCACTCACCACAGACTGAATCCGTTTTTTGACAGATCAAGAGGGGTTTCCAGGTTTAGAGCTGGAGAGGTCCATTGATTGTCCTCGTCAGAAGAAGGAGAGTTGTCCCCCAGTGGGGCACTTGTAATCCGAGACCCGGCGGGGTCAGTTGGTGCAGAGAGGTTAGCTGATTCCTCAACGTGAAGTGCAGAGGGTATGGGTCGTCCCGGCGCTGCACTGCGAGTGGCCGCGGTGCCTCTGCGTTGAGGTCTCCCTCGAGCTCGGGATGGCATGCTGGGGTGAGTGGCCTCCGGGCGTTGAGGACAAGCCGCTGCGAAGTGACCCATCCCCCCGCATATTAGACAAGCTCCTCTTTGGAAACGAGACTCGCGATCCAAAGGTGGTCGGGTTGGTCTTCGCAGGGTAGGAGCCACAGGTTTGGTGGGCGGTTTTTGTCCCCCCTTTTCTTTCGCTCTATTCCGGACGAGCGAGACAAACCGTCGGTGGCTTTCAATTTCCTCAGCCAGTAAGATCCAGTCTTCCAGAGTGTCAGGATCACCTCACATATATGACCAATTCAAAATATCGGGGTGCAAGGCTTCTCGAAAGTGATGGATAAGAGTCGCTTCTGGCCAGTCTACAATTTTACTAGCGAGTCATTGGAATTCATCTGCGAATTCCCGAACTGAAGAGGAGCCTTGCCTGAGCTGTAAAAGTTCTGATTTGGCTCTCTCTCCCATGGAGGGATCTTCGAAGCGCCGTCGTAAGGCGGTCATGAAGTTGTTGAGGGAACGAATGGAACGAGACCGTGTATCAAATTGGAGAATCATCCAGTCGGCCGCCTTTTCCGTTAACAAGGAGGCCACGAAACGAACGCAGCTCTCTTCGGTTGGGAAGAATTGCCTGTGCTCCCGGATATAACTATCTACATGATGTATAAAGCGGGGTAAGGTTTCTACAGAGCCATCATAGGTAACGTTCAGTTTTGGCGGTCTCCATGGAGGCATTTGGGGGTATCCGGGAGCTGGGACTCCTGGAAACAGGGGTGCGATAGGTCCTCCCCCCGGGGCAGCAGGAATCCCTCCAGGCGCCGCCGGACCTCTGCCCGGTATTACAGGCGTGACTGGACCCCCTCCGGCTGGGCCCCCGCCTCCAGCAGGTGCGGCAGGACCCCCTCCGGCTGGACCCCCACCTCCAACCGGAGCAGCTGGTTGTTGCGGTAGCTGCGGTGGTATCCCGGGAGCGGGAGCAACAGGCACAGTGGGAGCCTGTTGTAACTGGTCGTTGTTTTGGAGTAGTAAAGTCACTTGGTCTTGCAAACGTGCTACCTGTTCTAAAAGGTCCATATTCTGGTTACGTAGCAAAAATATCTCGTTGTCTGAGCCACTAATCCGGCGGGATTGGCTGGATCGCAACCCCCTGGCCCAGAGAGGTTCCTCGGTATACAAGTCCTCCTCATCGGAAGTGTCCTCGGGTAAAGTTCCCATCAGCCTGCGGGTGCGTTGAACACTACGCGACGGAATGTAGGATGGGATAAACGGGGGAGGCAAGTCATAACCCCTGGGCTGTCGGGGACGGGTACCGCTGCGCGCCTGTTCCCGGACGAGGCGTTTCCTCTCCTCCTGCTCTGCCCGGGCCCTTGCTACGGCTTCGGCCGCTGCTCGTGCTTGGTCTTCCGCTTTTTTACGTTCAGCTAGTTCCAGTTCGGCTGCCAGTTGAGCGGTCAGTTTCGCGGTAACGAGAGGAAGCGCCTCCTTTTCCAAAGTGTAGAGTAGCTCCACACGGTCATCGTTCAGGTCCAGCATCGGCTGGATCAGTACCGCCAAGGCCGCAGCAGTGGAGCCGAAATCGGGGTGAGATGTCGAGTAAGTTCCGCCACAGAGATAGTTGCCGCAGTGTGGCCCCGAAGAAGGTCATTCACCCGTGCGGCTATCGCTCTCGCTTCAACCAGACACAGGGGGCTGGTGCGACCGGGGTCACCATGTTAGTAGGACGGATTGGGCCCACGGACAGATCAGGAAGGGCTCCGCAAGCAATAAGTTCGTCCAACAAGTCAGTTAGCAGTTGTAAATCCTCAGCCGCCGATTGAGCATCCCCCACCAACCGATCCAGGGCATGGAAGTCTAAACGGGCGTTGTCATCCTCAACGTCGGACATCCAGGGGGTTGCCGTTAAAGAACGCCACTGAGCCTGTATTAATCCATTTAGGCGACTAACTTCCGTGCCAGTCCTACGTAGCTCCGCTACCACATCCCGTACGAGGTCGGGATTGTCTTCCAGGGTTCTTAGACGGAACCCGCTACCCGGGGACCTAATCCGGCGGGTCTGGGGCTCCAGCCACAGGAAAAGGGGATTGCTGTCACAATGTAAGCCCTTGGCCCAAATCTGAACCCAAAAACCACCTCAGAGACAGTCAGGTCCAAAGAAGCTGGTTTTTACAGGTCAAAATAGGTTAACAGAGCATAAAGGAAAAGGTGACAGCAATGACCCTTGCTGGCTTGAACTTGGTAATATAAAAGCATGAAAAAACGCAAGAGATTACAGAACACAAACAGTACTGTGGTTCACACAGCTTCAAAGGCATTTAGGTATGCATAACAGTCCTTGAGTTCTTGAGCCTGATCAATGAGAATCGAAAGGAAACGAAAGCAACTGGGATACAAGCCTGACAGTGGCAACCTAGAACCATGTCCTGTATTGCAGGTTTTATTTAGGTCAACAGAAGGGCAGATGTTGCATTTAAAAAACTGATGTTTGCCCCTGATTTGGCAGATAAATGTATTATTTCAAAACTGTACTCTTATAATAATTAAAACCATTAATAAGAATAGGGTAACGGTTATGAACACATGGGAGAGACCTTGGGATTCTTTTAACTGATTATGACAGGCAAAAGATCTGGACATCTTATGCATTCACCTCCAAGGCATTAAGCAGCTGAACTCATCAGGCATCAAGAAGGATAACCTACCTGGCAATGAAAGACATTCTTCAACAGCCAGGGCCTGCGGTTTGTATGAGGAGTGTTGGGGGAGCCTTCCAGCGACAAATTCAAGCAGCCGGAATAATGCACAATGAAGAAGAGTTGTTTTTTATATGCTGACTTTCTTTACCACTTAAGGGTTTACAATCACGTTCCCTTCCCACAACAGACACCCTGTGAGGTAGGTGGGATTGAGTGTGATTAGCCCAAGGTCACCCAGCTGGCTTCGTGTGTCGGAGTGGGGAAACTAACCCGGTTCACCAGATTAGCCTCCGCCACTCATGTGGAGGAGTGGGGAATCAAACCCAGTTCTCCAGATCAGACTCCACCGCTCCAAACCACCACTCCAAACCACCGCTCTTAACCACCACACCACACCGGCCATACCCCCACCATACCTACACACAAAAAGCTGGCCGTATTTTGAGATCCAGAATCCCATCTTGCCTACCCAAAGTACGGGATCCACATCTGCCGCTCCTCTTCCAGGCCGGAAGCTTACACAAATCCCCATGACTGGAGATCTAACGGGGCGCTCCAGCACGGCTGACAGCCACGGACCACCACCCCGCCCCTTCCACAGTCTTGCATAAACCTAAGAGGTCTCCCCAGTGGCAGCAACTTGAAGGACCCCCCACCACCACCCCAGGCCTGGCAGGTAGACCCACCTGGGGAACAGCAGGCGCGGACCCAGCTGCATTCAGGACAGCCAGAGATCCGGAGGCCAGACAGCGAATCCCCCTCCCAGGGTGTCACTCCAAGAAGCCTCCGTGTGACACGCAAACAGACACCGAGCAGCTCTCGTGTCCCTCCTCGCGCGTTCACAGGAAGAGGCGCAGCTGCCCCTCGACTGCAGCAGCCCCCCCCCCACCGAAGGCGGCGCTGTCCGCTCAGGCCGGCAGCGGCTCTCCGGCAAGGAGGGAGGGAGGGTGAGGGTCTCTATTCACCTCACCTACCTGCCTGGCCCCTTTGGAATGGAGAGGCCCCCCCCACCCCCCACCCCCCGCCCCGGGACCCTTCTGCGCGCCAAGCAGCGGCTCTACGAACTGAGCTCCCCCAACACCCCCCCGCAGCTCCCCTTTCGCTCCCCCCCTTCCCCCCCGCGAGAGAGAGAGAGGGGGGGTCCCTCCCTGCTGGCCAGAAGCGGGCGGAGGGGCCCGGAGAGGGGAGGAGCGGGGGGGGTCGCCTCGGGGCCGCAGGAGAGAGAACCCGCCGGGGGGGGGAGTGAGAAGGGGCGGGGTTGGGGGTCTCTTACCTGCCCAGACTTTCTGTCCCGCTTGAGGGAGGGGCTCGCAGCCGCCCCACCCCCGGCACCCCTGCGAGGTAGGTGGGGCCGAGAGAGAGAGAGAGAGCTGCGACTGGCCCTCAGGGTCGCCCCAGCTGGCTGCGTGTGGGGGAGAGGGAATCGAACCCCCGCCCCGCCACAAGCTTGAAGGGGGGGCCCGCGCCCCCCTCCTCCCCCCCTCTGCGCCCCCCTCCTCCCCCCCTCTGCGCCCCCCTCCTCCCCCCCCTCTGCGCCCCCCTCCTCCCCCCCCTCTGCGCCCCCCTCCTCCCCCCCCCTCTGCGCCCCCCTCCTCCCCCCCCCTCTGCGCCCCCAGCGCGCCGCCGCCACGTGCCGCCGCCGCCGCCTCTTGAGGACGCGTGAAGGCGGCCAGGCGCGTGCGCACCACCCACCACCCCGCTCAGCCGAGCATGCGCACACGGGGCGCTCCTCGCGCCGCCGCCAGGGGGCCCCGCGCCTGCGCCGCAGGGGGGCAGGGGGGAGGGGGCCGCACCCCCCACCCCCCCACCCCGGGCCGGGACCCGGGGGCCCCAGAGCCGCTTTCTGTGCGCGGCCTGGTGCAGGAGCGCTCCCCGTCCCTGTGACCCCAGGCGGACTGCCTCTGGAGCTGGAGGCTCCATTGCGCTGCCAAGAATCACAGGGCCCACACACACAGAGAAGCTGCACCCCCACGTCCCCGCCCCGCCGTGGGGGGGGGGCGAGGCCTTGGCCGAGGCCGCCCGCCCACTCCCCAGCCCGATAAGAGTGGGGGGGGGTTAGGGTCCCGGTCTTCCAGCCTGCTGCGCCGGCCCCGCCAGCCGGCCCTGCCCCCTCTGGCACAGGTGAAAGGAGTGGGGGGGGGGGTGGCCAGGGGAGCCTCCCCGGACCCCCGGCTGTCAGAGCCAGCCCGTTCGGCAGCGGGGGGGGGGCTCACTCCGACTTCCCCTGTTCTTCGGCGGGTCTGCGGGAGACCCCGGCCCACAGCAGAGCACGTGCTCCGCGAGCAGCTCTTGGTGAAAGGAGTCAGTCGCCGGTGACGCGAGAAGCCTTTGGGTGGGGTCATCTGTGCAGTCGCACCCCCCACCCCCACCCCCACCCCACCCCCTTCCGCCCCATGGCTGTATTCTTATTTATTTATTTTCTTACTTACTTCATGCCCTTCCTTTCCACCGAGCGGGAGCCGAAAGCAGCAGCTTACATCATTCTGTTCTCTGTTTTATCCTCATGACAACCCTGTGAGGTAGGTTAGGTTGAGATTGTGTGACTGGCCCCAGGTCACCCTGCAAGGCTCCATGGCAGAGCAGGGATTCGAACCCGGGCCTCCCAGGTCCTAGCGTGACACTCCAGCCACCACACCAGCTCTGTCGCTGAAGACAAAAGCGGGGGGGGGGGAAGGCTTTTCCTTGCTCCGCCTGCGTGTGGGGGTCTGCCAGGACTCCTTTCCTTTGAGATGACCGGTCCTGGGCTTCCCGTTCAGAATGCTCCAGACCCCCCTCTCAGCGGGTGCAGCAGGACCCAGAGTCACGTGTGGCTCTGCACAGATGGCTCCTTGAGGAAGACCCAGTTACAGGTAAGTAACTTGGGGGGGTGGGGGTGGGTGCTCCAAACCAACAGTGTCCCAGTGCGCTTTATGGGCCACCCTCCAAACCGGAAGGTCACCCTGGCCCAGCTGAGAGTCACCAAAACACAGATGCTTGACAGGACTGGGTTCCTTATTTTTATGCTGTGCTTCTTGTATTGTTATTGTACAGAGGGGATTTCATTTAACAGGAATAGACGTTATTTTTTCCTTTTCGTAAGGTGGTCAATTGCCTTAACTTTGTATAAAGGCGCCAAGTTTATTCATTTTTGATAGAAAAGACGTGCAATAATAGTTTGGGGCAGCAGGTGGCACTGCTTGACTGTTAACGCATGAAGACCCCTCACCCTTCCCCTCTCTCACGCGCACAATGACCCAACCCACTAAGCAGTCCAAACAGACACCTTTTGCTTCACTTGTGAATCTATGCTGCTATGAGACATATTTGGTCCTAAAACCTCAGGGGCCAAGTGGCTGAGGGCTTCCCATATTTGGGGATCCCGTTTTCTGTCTAATGCAAAAAAGAAAACACTGTGACAAACCATAATTCATGACTTACAAAAGGAGAAGGCGAGGGAATAAGAGCAATATATTCAATAAAAGTACAGTAGAGTACAGCCCTGTTCCCTTTATAGAAAGCACCCTGCTGGGCCTTTCCTTATTTCCATGGGAGAAATGCCCTCCTGAACATTTCCACTTTAGACCGTCTGAGGAATGGCATAAATGTGCAGGTCTTCCTGACCCCCACGAGCTGACAGCTACCGGAGAGAAGGAGCCTGCAGGGGCCGTTGGTGATCTTGCTGCGTGGCACCTTCAGAGAAGGTGTGAGGAAACAGGCTCACAATCCCCTCCTGTTCATTAGGGTTGGCCCCCAGGAGGCTGGAAAAACAACATGGTGGTCCCAAGCCGCCACCCATTGATGCCACCCCTTCCCCTCACTCTTCAGAGTGCCAAAAATAAGCTGAGTCAGCCCCACTGCCGCCAACAACGCTGAGAGCATCTCCTGCTAAACGGAGTCATCTCGCACTCTGTAACTGCATTGCCATTTAGAGGCACTGCCTGGTTGCCGCACTTCCCGCTGCACCCCCACAAGCGAGCGAGCTTGGGGGGCGGGGGATCTGTCGCAAGTTTGCACATTCGAGCTCTCGTGCTAACCAGGGCTGACTGCTTAGTTTCTACGATCTGACAAGATCTGACTCACCTGGCCCATCCAGGTCAGGGTGCAGAGAGAAGACTTACTGTAATTCCTAAGCAGGGAAAGATGCTCAATTTAACACCTCATAAAGACTAATTAGTCAGCAGTGATCTCCAAATACACAACAGAAGATCAAACAGGGTTTATTCCCAATTGTTATGTAACAGATAACAGGAAAGTGCTGGATTTAATTCAATATGTTACAAAAAAAACAAAACAGAGACAACCTATTTTTCTTTCTCTTAATGCTGAGAAAGCATTTGACTAGGTGGAGAACAGATGTTTATTACAATGCTTTAGAAAATTTGGTTTGGTCATTACTTCATCTGTTGGATGAAGTTAATCTATTTTTGGCTCCATTTTTAAGGTGGCAATTCATAATGCTTTATCAGAACAGATCAAGCTTAAAAGGGGAGTTAGGCAGGGCTGCCCCTTTTCTGCTTTGTTATTCACATTGGCAATTCATAGAAACATAGTGTTGGAAGAGGCCATAGAGGCCATCCAGACCAACCTCCTGCTCAATTCAGGATCAGCCTAGAGCTTCCCTGTCAAATGTTTGTCCAGCCTCTGCTTGAAGACAGCCAGTGAGGGGGAGTTCACCACCTTCCTAATGTCCAGCTGGTACCTTTCTGCCCATAATTTATACCCATTATTGCAAGTCCTATCCTGCCCTCCTCTAAGTGACAGCCCTTCAAATACTTCAAGAGAGCGATCATGTCTCCCCCCCTCAACCTCCTCTTCTCCAGACTGAACATTCCCAACTCCCTCAGCCTTTCCTGGTAGGACTGGGTCTCCCGGCCCCGATCATCCTCATCGCTCTCCTCTGCACCTGCTCCATTCTGTCCACATCCTTGTTGAAGTGAGGCCTCCAGAACTGCACACAATACTCCAGGTGCGGCCTGACCAATGCGGTGTACAATGGAACTATGACATCTTGTGATTTGGATGTTATGCCCCTGTTGATACACCCCAAGACTACATTTGCCGCTGCATCACACAGACTGCTCATATTCAGCTTACAGTCCACCTGTACCTCTAGGTCTTGTTCACACACAGTGTTTCCCAGAAGTGTATTCCCCATCCAGTATGTGTGCTGCTCATTTTTGTTACCCAGATGTAGAACTCTTCACTTGCCCTTGTTGAATTGCATCTTGTTCACATCTGCCCTCTTTTCCAGTGCATTCGGTGAACCCTTTGCTCTAGTGGTGAAGCAATGAGAAGAGAGTCATGGCATGAAAATGAAAAGGTATCATTATGAGATTGATTTATGTGTGATAAACTTGCTATATTTCTAACTGACCCAATGGCCTCAGGACGGTCATGGGAGTTGCAGTGCCAAATGCAAAGGGAATGAGAACATCCTGGACTGCATAATCACCACACACACACTGCAGCTTGCACTGAACGTGTTTCTTGCCTCTGGAAGGCATCGATCAGTGGAAAAGAAAGCTGGGCATTTGAAAATTGGCCACCGAGTTCAGGATGGCGCTGGAAGCTGCAGTGCCAAAAAGGAAGAGAACGTGGGACTTCCTGGCCTGGGTTATGTGCAGACCACCACCCAGTTCTTTTTGCATTGGAAGCTGAGATTGCCTCTGGCAGGAATAACACATCCAAAAATACATCTAGCAGCCTCAAAATTGGCCACTGCCAAATACAAAAGGAATCGGAACATCTTGACCTGTCTGCTTTTTGCATTAGAAGCTGTCATTATCTGGGGCAGACATAACTCATCCCAAAATGAAGCTAAGGATTTCAGAATTGGTGACCAGCTTCAGGATGGGCAGTCAGCACAGACAAAGGGGTGTGGAATATCTCTCCTCTCCGACAAAACCGAGAGGATTTAACAGCCTCCCCAACATCTCTGAGCAGGTGTGGCGTAGTGATTAGAGCATCAGACCAGGATCCAGAAGTTCCTGGTTTGAGTCCCTGCTCAGCCACGGAAGGTGGCTGGCTGACTTGGGGCCATTCGCACCCTCTCAGCCAGACCCACCTCACAGGGTGGTTGGTTGTTGTGAGGGTGAAATGGAGGACGGGAACAACGCCAGCTCCTTTGGGTGCCTGATGGGGGGGGAAGGTGGAGTAGGACAGTGGCTAGTAGTCGAATTCTGGCTGGCCCACAAAAGATGATCGTTCTGGCGTTTGCTTCATCCCGCACTCCAGCAGCTCTTTTGACAGGAGCCAGAATCCCTCTCTCAGTATTAAATATCATGGCCTCAGCAAGTTATGGGGTTGGTGAACAAAGTGTTTGGGTGGGGGGAGGGCTACTCCCCCACCCAAAACAGAAATACATCATAGAAAATAGAATCATAGAGCTGGAAGGGACCTCAAGGGTCTTGTAGGGAGAGTGTTAGGAAAGCTAAAGCTCAGTATGAACTTAGGCTAGCAAGAGATGCTAAACTCAACAAAAAAGGGTTCTTTTCCTATGTACAGAGTAGGGGTAAGAACAAGGACAAGATAAGCCCATTGCGTGGACCGGAAAGTGAAATTGTAACAGGAGATGAAGAGAGGGCAGAACTCCTCAATTCCTACTTTTCCTGTTTTTTCTTGTGAGGGAAGTGGTGCTCAACATGGCATAAACAGAACATGTAATGAGGGAAGGGATTTGCAGCCTAGAATTGGCATTGGGGTAGTGCACAAACACCTGGTTTCTTTAAATGAAACAAAATCCACTGGACCAGATGAATTGATTCCAAGGATACTCAAAGAACTTGCAGATGTAATTTCAGAACCTCTGTCTATTATTTTTGAAACATCTTGGAAAACAGGTGAGGTGCCAGAAGATTGGAGGCGGGCAAATGTTGTCCCCATCTTCAAGAAGGGGAAAAAGGAGGATCCGGGTAACTACCGACCCATCAGCTTGACTTCTATACCAGGAAAAGTGTTCAAACAAATCATCAAACAGTCCATCCATGAGCATTTAGAAAGGATGGATCTGATCACCAAGAGCCAGCATGGGTTTCTCAAGAATAAGCCATGTCAGACTTAATCTCCTTTTTTGAGAAAGTTACTACTTTGCTGGATCAGGGGAATGCTGTAGACCTAGTTTATCTAGATTTCAGTAAGACTTTTGATAAGGTTCCACATGGTATTCTAGTAGACAAATTGGGAAAATGTGGTTTAGATCCTATTATTGTTAGATGGATCTGCAACTGGTTGACAGATCGTACCCAAAGAGTGCTAGTTAATGGTTCCTCGTCCACTTGGAGAGAAGTGACTAGTGGAGTTCCTCAGGGATCTGTGCTGGGCCCTGTGTTGTTCAACATCTTTATAAATGATTTGGATGAAGGAATAGAGGGGATGTTTATTAAATTTGCAGATGATACTAAATTGGGAGGTGTAGCAAATATGGTAGAAGACAGAGCCAAGATGCAGAATGATCTTGACAGGCTGGAGAAATGGGCTAGAACTAATAAAATGCACTTCAACAGAGACAAATGTAAAGTTCTGCATTTAGGTAGGAAAAATCAAATGCATAATTATAGGATGGGGGAGACTTGTTTGAGCAGTAGTGTGTGTGAAAAGAATCTTGGGGTCTTAGTAGACCAAACACTGAACATGAGTCAGCAGTGTGATGCTGTCACTAAAAAGGCAAATGCAGTCTTGGGCTGCATCAGCAGAAGTATAGTATCCAGATCACGCGAAGTGATGGTATCGCTTTATTCTGTTCTGGTTAGACCTCAACTAGAGTACTGTGTTCAGTTTTGGGCACCACAATTTAAGAAAGACAAGCTGGAACGTGTCCAGAGAAGGGCAACCAAGAGGGTGAGGGGTCTGGAGACCAAGTCCTATGAGGAAAGGTTGAAGGAGCTGGGTATGTTTAGCCAGAAGAGGGGAGGACTGAGAGGGGATATGATAACCATGTTCAAATACTTGAGGGGCTGTCATACAGAAGAGGGTGCCAAGTTGTTTTCTGTTGCCCCAGAAGGTTGGACCAGAACCAACGGGTTGAAATTAAATCAAAAGAGTTTCCGTCTAGACATCAGGAAGAATTTTCTGGTTCCTCAGTGGTGGAACAGGCTTCCTCGGGAGGTGGTAAGCTCTCCTTCCCTGGAGGTTTTTAAGAAGAGGTTAGATGGCCATCTGTCAACAATGCTGATTCTGTGACCTTAGGCAGATGATGAGAGGGAGGGTATCTTGGCCATCTTCTGGTCACTAGGGGTGTGGAGGGGGGAGGTAGTTGTGAATTTCCTGCATTGTGCAAGGGGTTGGACTTGATGGCCCTGGTGGTCCCTTCCAACTCTATGATTCTATCTAGTCCAACCCCCAGTACAACACAGGAAAATCACAACTACCTCCCTCCCCCCACTCTCACAGTGACCCCCTGTTCTAAGCCCAGAAGATGGAGGGGACCCCAACCCTGCAGGATCCCTGGGCAACCTGGCCTGGAGCAAAATTCCTTCCTGACCCCCAAGTGGCAATCGGCATTACCCTGGACTTGTAAGAAAGGGCCACAAGAGCCAAGCACTGACACAACCCTTCCTGCCCTCCCTCTCATGATCTGCCTACGTTCACAGAATCAGCCTTGCTGTCAGACAGCCATCTAGCCTCTGCTTAAAAACCTCCAAAGAAGGAGCGCCCACCACCTCCTGAGGAAGCCTGTTCCACTGAGGAACCACTTTGTCAGGAAGTTCTTCCTAATGTTTAGCCAAAAACTTCTGATTTAATTTCAACCTGTTCTGGTCCAATCTTCTGGGGCAACAGAAAATAACTCTGCACCATCCTCTGTATGTCAGCCCTTCAAATACTTGAAGATGGCTATTTTATCACCCCTCAGTCATCTCCTCTCCAGGTGAAATATGCCCCAGCTCCTTCACCCTTTCCTCACAGGTCTTGGGGAAAGGACTTGGGGATTGACCACAACATTGGGGTAGTCAGATGCCGGGTTGATGGAGGCCTAATTCTGCAAACAATCTGGAAGGGCTTCTGCACCAGACGGATATTTCCCCTTGTTTTTTGGGGGGTGGGGGGTGTTGGTGTTTAGATTCTGGAGAAACTGCAGAAGGGCTGCTTGCAGATGTGGTGGCCGAGTCCGGAGGGTTCGCGTGTGACTCGTTCTCCGCCTCGCCTGCCTTGAGAGACTCCTTGTAAAGCTGAGCTCTAGAATGACACTCTCAAAATGGATGGTGCTGGGTGGTGGCTGCGGTTTGTGGCACACCCAAGAGAGAACCTCATCCAAAAGCTTTTTAGTTACTTCAAATGTTGGGCCTAAAAACTAAAATGAGGGGCAATTGGACACTGACCCTCTCTTTTCTGCTATCCCCCCTCCCCCCCAGAACTGGCCTAACCCTAAGCACGTGTGAACCTTGTGGCTGCTCAGCTTCAGGCCATGGGAGGCCCAGTTTTGCTCTCCGCCTTGGAAGGAGCCGCTCTGGACTGGCAAGCAGGCGAGGGGGGGACAGGTAGCGGGATGGTCCAAAGACGGGCATTCATTTGGATCTGGGGGCCCCTCTGGCCCAAATAACTGGCAGGGAGGCAAAAAAAAGAAAAAGGGTGGGTAAAAAACTGGTGGGGGTGCCATTTCTGAGGGGGGGGCTGTGCCTGGTTTCAAACCAACTTCAGAGGGAGTTTCCCTCTTTCTTGCTGTCTATTTGTCTTTTGTTATTTCTTTCAGGGGGGAGGAGGGAAACAGAGGGAGATTTTTGTTGAAAATACCTTTGAACCTGGGGCCTTTTGCGCTACTGATGGATTCAGACAGTTTTTAAACCTTTGCCTTAAGTGCGTTACTGTAATGGAGAATATTCTGCATTCAAAATTTAAATTGTAAAAGCATTTCATGAACAAAGAATTGGGCTTCTTATATGGACGGGGTGTGTGTGTGTCTTATGTAAATGCATTTAAATGTAGTCAATTGATTTCTTAACTGTTCAACTTTTAAATAATTAATCAGTTGATTGGCTAATTATTGGCAGCCCTAAAGGCAGAGGTGGTTTTGACACAGGGCAAGTTCTGGTCTGGCAAATAAAAAGCAAACGTTGCCCTTGTGCTAAAGGTAGCCTGCGGGGGTTGGGGGGGTGGAGAGAAGCCACCCAAAAGCCTGTCGCTCCGGCCACCCACCTGGCCGCTGAAGGCCGGGCCCCACAGAGGAGAGCCTGGCATGAGGAAGGTCTCACTGGGCGCTGCCTGACTCCACGCACAGTAGCAGCGCAGCCCACTCCTGCCATGGGAGGGGGCAAGACCTAACCCTAACCCCGCCGTCCCATGTGTTCTCCCCCTCCCTTTCTCCTTGCTCCATCTCCTAAGCACCCCAAGGGCAGTTGAGAGCCACCATGGTGTAGTGGTTAAGAGTGGTGGTTTGGAGCGGGTGATTCTGATCTGGAGAATCGGGTTTGATTCCCCACTCTTCCACATGAGCAGTGGAGGCTAATCTGGTGAACCGGGTTGGTTTCCTCACTCCTACACACGAAGCCAGCTGGGAGACTTTGGGCCAGTCACACACTCTCGGCCCCACCCACCTCACAGGGTGTCTGTTGTGGGGAGGGGAAGGGAAGGTGATTGTAAGAACATCAGAAAGGCCCTGCTGGATCAGACCCAGGCCCATCAAGTCCAGCAGTCTGGTCACACAGGGGCCAACCAGGTGCCTCTAGGAAGCCCACAAACAAGACGACTGCAGCAGCACCATCCTGCCTGTGTTCCCCAGCACCTGAGATAATGGGCACGCTCCTCTGACCCTGGAGAGAATAGGTATGCAGCACGACTAGCTTCCATTTTGACTAGTAGCCCTGGATAGCCTTCTCCTCCATGAACATGTCCACTCCCCTCTTAAAGCCTTCCAAGTTGGCAGCCATCACCACATCCTGGGGCAGGGAGTTCCACAATTTAACTATGCGTTGTGTGAAAAAATACTTCCTTTTATCTGTTTTGAATCTCTCACCCTCCAGCTTCAGCAGATGACCCTGCGTTCTGGTATGAGAGAGGGGGGAAAGCTTCTCCCTGTCTACTCTCTCCAAACCATGCATAATTTTATAGACCTCTATCATGTCTCCCCTCAGCCGCCTTCTTTCCAAGCTAAACAGCCCTAAGTGTTTTAACCCATCAGTGTATATGTGAAGTTGGGATTTTTTGCCCCAATATGCATCCCTTTACACTTGCTCACATTGAATCTCATTTGCCATTTTAATGCCCATTCTTCCAGTTTGTAGAGATCCTTTTGGAGCTCTTCACAGTCCGATTTTGTTTTCACCACCCTAAATAATTTGGTGTCATCTGCAAACTTGGCTACTTCGCTGTTTAACCCCAAATCCAGGTCATTGATGAACAGGTTGAAAAGAACGGGTCCCAACACAGATCCTGGAGCGACCCCACTGCTCACATCCCGCCATTGGGAGAACTGACCATTGATTCCTACTCTCTGCTTCCTATTTTTCAGCCAGCTCTCAATCCAAAAGAGGACTTGTCCTCTTATCCCATGACTATGAAGTTTGCTTAGCAGACTTTGGTAAGGGACTTTGTCAAAAGCCTTTTGGAAATCCAAATGTCCACAGGCTCATTCCTGTCCACATGTTTTTTGACACTTTCAAAAAAATCTTAAGAGGTTAGTGAGACAGGACCTACCTTTACAGAAGCCATGTTGGGTTTTGCTCAGCAGACCTTGCCCTTCTATATGCTTGACAATTCTATCTTTAATAATGTTTTCCATCGATTTACCTGGAACAGACGTTAAGCTAACTGGCCTGTAATTTCCTGGGTCCCCCCTGGAACCTTTTTTTATAAATGGGTGTTACATTGGCCATTCTCTAGTCCTCTGGTACAGAGGCTGATCGAAGGGACATATTACATATTACATAACCCCGTTTGATTCTCCCTTAAGTGGTAGAGAAACTCGGCCTATAAAAACGAACTCCTTCCTTCCCACCCTGCAGGTGACGCACAGCACCCCTTCCCCAAGCTCCCCCTCTCTTGGAGACCCCTCTTCTCAAATGACTCCAGCCTCCCCCCCCCCCCGCCTGCTGCTCTCTGAATCTGCGGCTTCCCAGCCACTCCCCGTGGGAACTTGGACAGGTCCCTTCCTACCTGCCTCAGGCCAGGGGGGGCTTTGCCTGCTGGGCGGGCTGCTTCCCAGAAACTGTCGCACCTGATCCAGCTCCCAAGTGCAGCAGGGATTTGGGGGAAGGGCCTACTTGGATATCACCAGGAGGCTGACAGGTGGTTGGGGTGTGACACGGAAGGGGACCAGGGCATGGCTCTCAGTTCTGCCCTTTCAGTTTTCTGCTCTGCAACTTCTGCTCTCATTCCCAATAGCTCTGTGCAGGTGGAGAGTGCCTTTCCTGATCAGTCAGTTACTGCCTGTCACTGCCGTACATCTGGCCTTTCATGGATCCTTTTGGGAGAAGCATCATGGACTACACACACTCTAAAGAAATAACTGAATAACAGAAAGCTGAGGGTCTCTTGAGGAGTGGGGACTCCCCTGGATGAAGCAGGGCCCTGGCTTTGCCATCTCCTGCCAGTGCCTGTAAAGGGTCAGCAGATTCCTCCGGCCCCACCAGATCTGAGCCTTTGCTGCTCAACCGAGCGCCTCAGCCCTTGGTGCTGCTGGGGCAACCTCTGCCTCTGTCACCTGCCCAGAAAGGTCTGCCGATGGGCGCTTGGTGCCTCTGCAGCCCATTTCCCTCCCTCCGTGTGCAAACAAGAGCATCCATGGAGACAGTGTCTCTGAAAGGGAGGGATTATGCCTTTGGGGAGGAGGGATGGAAGCAAACCCCGCCTCTTGAAGGTTGAGAGCTGTCCCCTGCCCTTTTGGCTGAACAGATGTTTGCATGCACATGTTCCCTGGCTGATAAGCAAAGAGGTGCCCAGAGAGAGACACAGAGAGCGTGGGAGAGAAAGCGCAGGGCTGGGGCTGGGCTGTTGGGTGGGGGCAAATGGGAAAGGGCTGGATTCTGTGAGGGGGCTGCAGCCTCTTGGGGGGAAGGATGCTCCCGGGGCTGGCCCGCCTTGCCTTCTGCCTTGCATGGCTGCTCCTGCCTCCCAGCTCCGCATCCCCTTGCCTGGAGCAGTGCAGATGTTACCTGAACACCTTGCTCTGCCTGGAGCCAGACAGCATCCAGAGCCTGTCGCAGCTGCGGAGCCTGGAGAACTTCACCGAAGTGTGAGTATCATGCTGAGGATGCAGCGGCGGAGGTCAGGGTGGGACTGAAATGTGGTGCCCGTGACGGGCCGATATCCAACGGTGGCATGTTGGGATGGCAGGGAACTCAGCAAAGGGGGAAATGGTGGTCTGCCAGAAACAGAAATCAGATCTAAGAGGAGAGCTTTCAAATGGGAATGGGGAACCCTAAATAAACATCTGGAGTATATTGCTCTGTACAAATACAGGCCCGCTGGGCACCAAGATGGGACCAGATCAGCTTTTGCCTGGTGAAACGGAACCAATTATTATTATTATTATTTTTGGGGAATGGCTCTATAAAGAGTTGGTGCTGCAAGAAGACCAGAGCGGCACCTGAGGAAGTGCTGGACCAGAGGCTGATGCCAGTGACCCTCGCCCCCACCCCCAGGCAGAACCAGCCAGAGCAAGAGGTCATCTTGACAGCCCTCTTGCCAGTGAAGGCGCCACCTGTATGAGTCTGCCCTGGCATAACTGGCTGGCCACAGTGGTACTGAAATCTCATTCTTAAACACCAAAGCAGGTCAAATAGTCGACACAGGTAGTTCTTTATTCATCAAACCCACATTTTGGTGGGAAAAGGTGGCTACAAAACTGCTTTTAAATAGGGTTGGGGGACTTTGCTTCAGCAGGCTCTAGTCTAGGATCTGGTGACAACTGGCTGGCTTGCCTCCCCTGCCCCCACCGCAATGTCTGCCCTTCCCCCATGTTCTGACTGTGTTCAGCCACTGGTCCCATAACTATCACCGGGCATTTTTTACTCCTTTTCTGCTTGCATCTCTACCACAGAAAATAGTAGACATCACATCACAGACATAACACTTAGGCTCAGTGAACTACATGTCCATCAGCAGGCTAGCGGGGTGGTGTGTGTGTGTGTGTTGCATGGTATTTTCTACATGACAGCAATGCTCAGGGTATAGGGGTGCTGGTGGCTCAGAAAGAAAGAAAAAGAATGGGTGCAGCAGTTGGGCTGGGACGCCACGTGATCCGGGGAGAAAACTGTTGCTGCCTTCCATGGCGGTGGTGGTGGTGCCACTCTCTCTTCAGTGCTGGACAGCCACCAGCAGGCCTGCCAGAGGCTTTAGATTCATTGAGTGACAACCCATAACCCGTAGCACGTAATTGTGAGGGCATCTCATTCACCCAGCCGTGATCAAAGGTGGATCTGGGGCTGCGTCCCAGCGAATCGTTTACTCATTAAAACCAGTGTGTCTTTTACCATCGGACTCGGAGCCGGCTGACAATAGTGCCCTCGGCCACTCAAGGAACTGTGGGCCGGACTGTCACCCTACGTAAACTGGCACAAAACACTATTAAGGTCATGTGCCTTGTTAAGCACAGAGATGAGTCAAACCAGAAGAACTGATGAAACTCACAGTTCTTAGTTGTAGTTAATGCTTATTAATTACTTGCAGCGCCTAGAAATCAAGACGATATTTGGGGGGGGGGGCATTTGGTTTTGAATAAAAACAATTGTCTTTTGCATCTCTGTGTGTAAGGTCTGTCCCTATAGTGTGGTTGTGTTTGCTGCTTATTGATATCTGTTCATTGCTATCAATTGCTCACTGGTAATTGTTTGTTTTTTGATAAACCTATAAAAAAATAATTAAAAGCCCAGAGATAAGAGTACCGACCTGGGGGTAGAGAAGGGCAACGGCAAAGCACGCCTTGCCAACGTCAGAATTTGGTGAGGAGAGCTGGGAAGATCTGTTAGTTATGGAGTTCCAACTCCCGAGAAAGCAGCACCCGAAGGGCAAGGGGGGCTGGGTCACACTGAAGGAGTGGTTGGCGGGTGGACGAAAATGAGCACGCTGACAGATGGTGGAGCAGCCTGTGGGTGTGTGTTGCAAGGGAAGGGGTTTCTGGCCATTTGAGTTTTTGTTATACATAAATAGGCAATCTACAGACACTGGGAAATAATACATAAAAGGGTATTGGTATTAGCGGTGCTGTTTGATAGGTCCTGGTTCTCATTTGTCGTTTGGGAGAATGTATTGTTACAGCATTTAAAACTGAAGAGTTTTAAATTGATGGTTAAGTTTTGGCTATATTGTTGTACGTGTGACTCTTTTGAGTATGGAGTTTTATGCATTCCTGTTACTATTGTTTCTATTATCATGCCAATAAAGGTGACTGAAACTGAACTAAGTTATACATAAATTATCTAGAAATGGTGGGAAGCATTGAGGCTGTCGGGTCTCCAGAAGACACCCAGAATGATTCAGAATATCCACCTCCAAAATAGACAAGGCAGGCAGGTTTCTTGACATGGGGGGTGGGGGGTGAGTGAACAAAAGAATCACAGAATCATAGAATTGGAAGGGACCACCAGGGTCATCTAGTCCAACCCCCTGCACAATGCAGGAAATTCATAACTACCTCCCCCCCACACACCCCTAGTGACCAGAAGATGGTCAAGATGCCCTCCCTCTCAGAGGGGTGGATGAGCTTATATATCCTAAGAAAACGTCAGCCCATGACAACTTTGGGATAAATAATATTCTTTGATCTAACAAAAGCCCCTACCCCAAAAATCTTCTTGGTCTCTAAGGTGCAAACAAAAAGAGGGGGGGGGGCACCAAAACAATATGGAGACTAAAAGCAATGAAGGGCACATCTAAGGTGCTATTGGGGACTCAAACTGGCTATTCTTCAGTTTGATTGTTTTTACAGTACTTTCCCATGAACGCTCAACAGATCTGAATGTCAAACCCCCCCCCCCCCCCAGTAATTGCTGCCAGGCTCTCTCCCCCCCCCCCAGCTGATAAAGGCATGTCTTGGGCTACATTGATGCCGTTGATGTGTCTCGTTGGGGTACTTGTATGGAGACAACTTGGAAGGCTTTAAGAGGGGAGTGGACATATTCATGGAGGAAAGGGGTAGTCATGGCTATTAGTTAAAATGGATACTAGTCATGACACATCCTTATTCTCTCCAGGATCAGAAGAGCATGCCTGTTATCTTAGGTGCTGTGGAGCACAGGCAGGATAAATGCTGCTGCAGCCGTCTTGCTTGTGGGCTTCCTGGAGGCACCTGGTTGGCCACTGTGTGAACAGACTGCTGGACTTGGTGGGCCTGGGTCTGATCCCAGCAGGGCCTTTCTTATGTTCTTATGTTATGAGACGAATTCATCGCCAGGAACTGGTGCATTTGCTCAGCCTGTTCTTGTATCTGCAAGCCCGACTCCCCTGGGTGGGACAGTCCAATCCCTTGGCCAGCTTACAGGAGCTGTGCGTCAGCCCCGCCTGTTGAGCTACTGGAAGACAGCCGGTTTCCTAGAAAAGCCACCCCTGAAAGACATCTCATCCCGTCATGGCAGGGAGCAAAGGGGTGGGGTGGGGGGCCGGGGCGACGCTCCTGTGTCCCCAGGGGGAGGAAGCCCAAAGAGACCCACAGGGCCTCCCTACATGGCCCCTCTCCCAGCTTAGCTCCCAAATAGCGGCTCCTGTTCCATGTTCTAAGCTGGCATTTTGGAAGACGCTGCCCTGATGGCATCTGGACAGGCTTGTGATACCCAGGAAAGAGATTCTGGGAGGTTCCCAGAAACCATCAGCTCCAAATAACAGGGCGACACAAAGGCTAATTGAAGTGTTAGGAATTATTAGGAAAGAGATTAAAAATAATCTATGACACCACAGCATTTGGAATACGGTGCTTGGCTTGAGTCACCGCTTCTCAAGAAAAGTAAGCCGAGATGCAACCCTTCCCACAGGTTCCTCTTTTTCTTTTGAGGTTTGTGTCTCAACTGCCCATGCAATTTCAGGGATCTTCTATTGCACCATAACAGTGGAGTGCCTGGCTGGGAAATTTCATTTATTTATATTTATTTTGTTAAACTTTTATCCTGCTCTTTCCCAGCCTCCACAAATTTGAAATGAGAGAAATCCCAAACTCCCCTGCATATTTGCAGGTGTGGAAGATGTCATGTGTGAACCAGTGGATGAGAGACATATATGGGCGAAAACACACGGTGGCTTTAGCCTCCTTTATTCCCTGTTTCCGCCAGGATCGAACACCTGCGTTTTCGCGGAACGTGCATTTGATCCTGGCTGAATCCTGGCTGCAACAGGGAATAAAGGAGGCTAAAGGGACGGTGCGCTTTCACCCTGTAGTCATTGGTCTGCTGGGAAAATCGCGATCCTGGAGGTGAGATGCTTTGCCTGACTGTCTGGTCCACTCACTGCTAGGCCTTCTTCTCTCGCGTGGAGCAGCCACCATGGATGATGCCCTTTGTGCCTCAGGCTATTTCTAAGTGGAAGTACAGCCCACATCTGCTTTTACAAGATTGTGGTTGACTTAAGCACATCCATATACAATCATACAGTGAGAGAGAGGTAAATAAAAATAAATAAATGATGTGACTTCAAGACAATGATGAAACGCGTTTGGCAGAGTTAATCAAAACAGCCCCCTTTTAGACCCAGGAACGCGATGCCCGTTTTGCAGGGTTTGGAGTGAGCAGGATCAGCATCTCTTGGCTGCAATGGGACATGGGGGGGGGGGCATCCCTGCTTGCCAGCGCCCGGGGCTCCTGCTTCCTTGCCAGGGTTTCTGCAAGCAGCACTTCTGGTCCTTCTGAGCCATAAACGGAGAGCGGCTGATGGGCCATTACAGAGCTCCCTCCGGCACAAGGAGGGTTCCATCCATTATCTTGGTGCAGCAGGAAGTCTAGTTGCCTGAACAACTGCTGGGAACTGAAGCGAGCAGGAGCTTAGCAGGGTGTGTGGAAAGTGACATTTTGCAGTGCCCCCCCCACCCCTTTTGCAAGGAGACCATCGGGGCAGCCCACATTTTAAAGGGAGGGGGTTGAGCTGTGAGAAGCAGTTTGGGTTTTCTCCGTCCCTGCCTTATTCCTCAGTGAATATACAGAGATTATGGAAGTGGCTTCTTTCCACAGGACCATTTCAACAGTTGCATTAGATTATATCTGAATAAATTAGAAGCAAGACCTTTTGTACCAAGGAGCTCACTGGTGTGAGCTCCTTGGTACATCTTTAGATGGAGGACCAAAACTTGCCAGAGATAGCGGAATGCCTGCTTGCTTAAGGGGTGTGTGTGTTGTGACATGCTAGAATTGTGGCAGAGCAGAATAGATTAGTGCTTAAAGTGTCGGACTTGGGCCTGGGAAACCCAGGTTCTAATCCCCACTCGGGCCATGGAAGCTCATGGGGGTGACCGCCCATGGGAGACCTCCAAGGACTGACAGGGTCGTTACCAGAGGCAGGCAAGGGCGCAAAACCACCTCCCACTGTCTCTTATCTTGCAAGCCCCTCCTGGGGTCGCCATAAGTCAGCTTTGACTTGACAGCAAAAAAGAGGAGGGTTTTTACGCTGTTTCTTGTCTGTTAATGTCTTTCTCTGTGAAAATATTATTCTGGCATCTTTATGAGAACCAGCTAAAAATAACGAGTGAGCTAGCTGTTGAGTCTCATGGATTTATTCCTCAGGCTCACCGGTGAGGAAGTGCTGTTCCTCAACACAAGAAAAGAAAGGGCTCTCTAAAAAAAATGCCCAATTGGAAAATCAGACCGGAAAAGCTTGCTCAGCTGTGTAGATTGGCTCCCCTTGCAAGAGGAGGACACCGGAAGGCCCTGTCTCTTATGCAGGCCTCCCGCAACCGTGTGCCTCTGTCGGTCATGGCCAGGGTTCGGTTAGACTCACGGACCATGCTTGACCTTGCAGTGAGAAACTTCCAGTTCCTGGTCCGTCCACCTGACGGTCTGCACACAATGCAAACCCTCTGTTTCTCTGGCAGTACGACACTGTTGGGACACACCCACACCCACACGGAGATACTTCAGAACCTGTCCTGGGCAAGAAAGCCCCTTGAGGAGCTCCATCCCACACAGCTAGGGTTGCCAACCTCCAGGTACGAGCTGGAGATCTGCTATTACAACTGATCGCCAGCCGATAGAGATCAGTTCACCTGGAGAAAATGGCTGCTTTGGCAATTGGACTGTATGGCATTGAAGTCCCTCCCCTCCCCAAACCCCGCCCTCCTCAGGCTCCGCCCCAAAAACCTCCCGCCGGTGGCGAAGAGGGACCTGGTAACCCTACTTCCAAGACATTTGTAGGGTGGCTGCAAAGGAGTGTCACCCAGTGCCAGGGCGGATTCGGTTTAAATCAAATCAATTTAAATCATGATTTAAAGCACTAGTCAGTAAGACTAGATTTAAATCATGGTTTTCTACATAAGCAGCACTTCTCATAATGTTGTTTCATTTGGGCCACCAGGCCTTGCATTTCTTCATTGCAGCGTTTGCATCATGCCTGCCTTACCCATAGGTAGAGGA
Organism: Euleptes europaea; assembly: GCF_029931775.1. Taxonomy (NCBI): domain Eukaryota; kingdom Metazoa; phylum Chordata; class Lepidosauria; order Squamata; family Sphaerodactylidae; genus Euleptes; species Euleptes europaea. The sequence goes on along the minus strand of NC_079318.1, from coordinate 102,091,436 downwards.
ACTACATTAAAATATATGGCCTGCTGCCATTATAGGTTTTCTCTCCAGGAAGAGTAATATGGTAAACCTCAGGCCATACACACCCAAAGATCCCAAGACTTGAGGAGTGTTCTGCTCAAAAGGGTTCACTTTCATTTTTACTGCTTGCCCCGCCTTCTTCACACTTAGCTCCTTGTTCAGATCTATTCCACTCCAAGCAATCTTGTATTCATTGAACTTCTTGAAACTCAGCACTTAAGAGGTAAGGGGCTGAATCTGTGTACATAGATTTGCAAAGGAACAATAGGACTAAGGTATTCTTCTCAACTCTCTATATTTTATAATTTTTTTGCTGAAAGAAGAGACATGTTATCTCTGCAGACATAACTTTACAGTTTTGAGAACTGCAAAACCAAGCATCTGTGATCATATCTTCTAAATAGAAAATTTTCCCAAAATAATCTTACAGAAACCTCTGGAAGGACATTGTGAATGGATTAATGGACTTCATTTACCAAAAAATGTAAACATTGCATGAATATCCAGCCTACATAATTTAAAACTAATAATTTCATGACTATAATGTATCTTAAGCAGAAATCTATCTTTAGATAGATTTTTCCTTTAAAAGCATTTTATTTAAAAAATCTGATTTAAATTAAAAAGTCCATTTTAAATTTTAAAATCCATTTTTTTATTTTTAAAAAATCATTGATTTTTATCCACCCTGCCCCGTGTAGTCTGCAGTCTGAATTGTTATTTGGCTTTAGTAAACAGGCTGCAGCATGGCAAAAATGGACCTTAATTTTCTTGAGAGATTTAAAAGGAGAAGACTGAGAGGGGATATGATAACCATGTTCAAGTACTTGAAGGGCTGTCATATAGAGGAGGATGCCGAGTTGTTTTCTGTTGCCCCAGAAGGTCGGACCAGAATCAACGGGTTGAAATTAAATCAAAAGAGTTTCCGTCTAGACATTAGGAAAAAATTTCTAACAGTTAGAGTGGTTCCTCGGTGGTGGAACAGGCTTCATCGGGAGGTGGTAAGCTCTCCTTCCCTGGAGGTTTTTAAGAAGAGGTTAGATGGCCATCTGTCAGCAAAGCTGATTCTGTGGCCTCTTAGGCCGATGATGAGAGGGAGGGCATCCTGGCCATCTTCTGGTCACTAGGGGTGTGGAGGGGGGAGGTAGAAATTCTTTAAGTATATTAGGAGTAGGAAACCAGATAGGGAAGCGGTTGGACCGTTGGATGACAATGGGAGTAAAGGAACTCTAAGGGAGGATAAAGCGATTGCTGAAAAACTAAATGAATTCTTCTCATCTGTCTTCACTGTTGAAGATACAGGGCAGATTCCTTCTCCTGAACAGAGATTTTGGAGAGGGGAAAATGAGGAACTGAGGCAAATAGTGGTAACAAGGCAGGAAGTCCTAGAACGTCTAGACAAACTGCAAATTAACAAGTCACAGGGACCAGACGGTATTCATCCTAGAGTTCTTCAAGAACTCAAATGGGAAATTGCTGAACTTCTAACAAAGATATGTAATATGTCTCTTCGATCAGCCTCTGTCCCAGAGGACTGGAGAATGGCCAATGTAACACCCATTTATAAAAAAGGTTCCAGGGGGGACCCAGGAAATTACAGGCCAGTTAGCTTAACGTCTGTTCCAGGTAAATTAGTGGAAAGCATTATTAAAGATAGAATTGTCAAGCATATAGAAGGGCAAGGTCTGCTGGGCAAAACCCAACATGGCTTCTGTAAGGGTAGGTCCTGTCTCACTAACCTATTAAAAGAGTTTTTTGAAAGTGTCAATAAGCATGTGGACAGGAATGAGCCTGCGGATATTGTGTATTTGGATTTCCAAAAAGCTTTTGACAAAGTCCCCCACCAAAGACTGCTAAGCAAACTTCATAGTCATGGGATAAGAGGACAAGTCCTCTTTTGGATTGAGAGCTGGCTGAAAAATAGGAAGCAGAGAGTAGGAATCAATGGTCAGTTCTCCCAATGGCGGGATGTGAGCAGTGGGGTGCCTCAGGGATCTGTGTTGGGACCGGAGCTTTTCAACCTGTTCATCAACAACCTGGAGTTGGGGTTAAACAGTGAAGTAGCCAAGTTTGCAGATGACACCAAATTATTTAGGGTGGTTAAAACAAAATTGGACTGTGAAGAGCTCCAGAAGGATCTCTGCATACTGGAAGAATGGGCATTAAAATGGCAAATGAGATTCAATGTGAGTAAGTCTAAAGTGATGCATATTGGGACAAAAAATCCCAACTTCACATATACACTGATGGGATCTGTGCTGGCAGCGACAGACCAAGAAAGGGATCTTGGGGTGGTAGTGGATAGCTCAATGAAGATGTCAACCCAGTGTGCGGCTGCTGTAAAAAAGGCAAATTCCATGCTGGCCATAATTAGACGAGGAATAGAGAATAAAACTGCTGATATCATACTGCCCTTGCACAAATCTATGGTGAGACCACACTTGGAATACTGCGTACAGTTCTGGTCACCACACCTAAAAAAGGATATTACAGAGTTTGAGAAGGTGCAGAAAAGAGCAACCAAAATGATGGACTAGAGCAATAGTCCTATGGGGAGCGGTTAGGGCGCTTAGGGCTGTTTAGCTTGGAAAGAAGGCGGCTAAGGGGAGACATGATAGAGGTCTATAAAATTATGCATGGTTTGGAGAGAGTGGACAGGGAGAGGTTTTTATCCCTCTCCCATAATACTGGAATGTGGGGTCATCTGCTAAAGCTGGATGGCGAGAGATTCAAAACAGATAAAAGGAAATATTTTTTCACACAACGCATAGTTAAATTGTGGAACTCCCTGCCCCAGGATGTGGTGATGGCTGCCAGCTTGGAGGGCTTTAAGAGGGGAGTGGACATATTCATGGAGGAGAGGGGTATTCATGTCTATTAGTTAGAATGGATACTAGTCATGCTGCATGCCTATTCTCTCTAGTATCAGAGGAGCATGCCTATTATTTTGGGTGTGGTGGAACACAGGCAGGATGGTGCTGCTGCAGTCGTCTTGTTTGTGGCTTCCTAGAGGCACCTGGTTGGCCACCGTGTGAACAGACTGCTGGACTTGATGGGCCTGGGTCTGATCCAGCAGGGCCTGCCTTATGTTCTTATGTTCTTATGCCCTGGTGGTCCCTTCCAACTCTATGATTCTATGATTCTAAAAGTCCTCAACCAGAAAGCAAAAATCCCACCACTTTTCTGTGAGCAGAATTGACAGTCCGAAGGGTAAAAATTGATCTGGATTGGTCTGAGGATAAGCCTCTGCCTTCCTTTCAGTGATGAGGGCTGAACGGGCAACTTCCCTCCTTGGCACCACAACGCTGGGCTAGAGGTGGACTCTGGTGCAACCCAGCAACACGATTCTTCTGCTCTTACGAACAGCCCCCTTCTCTCCTGCGAGGGGCGAAACCCATAGTCAAGGCAGCACCTGGCTCTGGTTGGTAAGGCAGAGAGAGGCGCTTTGGGGAGCGTTTGCTTGGTATGTTTTTTTAAATGCAAAATTTGACTCTGGCTTGATGGGCTCCTCTCGACAGAGTAATTGAAAACCAGATGAGCCTGACCAACTTGACCCTGGACGACATAAAAAACCCACGAGAACTGAAGAACCTGTGAGTATCTGGGCTGCCTTTCTCAGTGAGGAAAACCGGGGGGGGGGGCACTTAATTTCCATCCCGACTCCTTCTAGACAAGTGACATCTCACACCCCACTTTTGCTCCCTTTGGTTGCAGGGGAAGGGGGCTGGGTGGAGCGGAGAGGGGCGATTGTGACCACCAAGCTGTCAATTGTGGGCCAGGAGCACTCAGCGTAGGTGTCTCTCCTTACAGGCCGGAGACTTGACTAGATGATGCCCCAGAAGGTCGGACCAGAACCAACTGGTTGAAATTAAATCAAAGAGTTTCCGCCTAGACATTAGGGAGAATTTTCTAACAATTAGAGCGGTTCCTCGGTGGAACGGGCTTCCTCGGGAGGTGGTGAGCTCTCCTTCCCTGGAGGTTTTTAAGCAGAGGCTAGATGGCCATCTGTCAGCAATGCTGATTCTATGACCATAGGCAGATGATGAGAGGGAGGGCACCTCGGCCTTCTTCTGGGCATGGAGTGGGGGGGTCACTTGGTGTGTGTAGGGGAGGTAGTTGTTAATTTCCTGCGTTGTGCAGGGGGTTGGACTAGATGACCCTGGTGGTCCCTTCCAACTCTAGATTCCATGATTCTACACTGTCCCCTCAAAGGCCCACCTGGCACTCAATCTGTTGTCTTTTAGAAGCCTGGCAAAATATTTTGATTATCCCTAATTTTTGCACAACCCACCCTCCTCCCAAAAACCCCTCTAACATCTCTTGTCTCTTATCTCTGCCAACTTGTCAATGTTTTTTTGTTGTTGTTAAGGTGGCCAACTCTTCGGATTTGTACGTGTTACTTGTTCAGTGCTGCTGATGCATGTCGTGTTTTCATGGGACAAGAGAGCCAGATACTTTAAATGAATGGGAGGTCCCCAATCTGCACATTCAGGCAGAGACCATTTCTCCAACAGTCTTTCATCTGCATCCCACTTGGTCCCAGGTGCCCATTTGATTTGGAAATGCCGGGATTTGTAGCTGCTGTTTTTTCAGAGGAGTGAGAGGGTGTCCGAGTCAACCCGCTGGACTCTGGCATGGTCTGCACTGCTCTTCTCTCTTCCGACCTGATTTGGGGCTCTTTTTTTCATCATTCAAGAGCCAGCATGATGTAGTGGTTAAGAGTGGTGGACTCTCATCTGGAGAACCAGGTTCAATTCCCCACTCCTCCATGTGAAGCCTGTTGGGTGACCTTGGGCCAGTCACAGTTCTCTCAGAACTCTCTCAGCCCCACCTATCTCACAAGATGTCTGTTGTGGGGAGAGGAAGGGAAGGTGATTGTAAGCTGCTTTGAGACTCCTTAAGGTATAAAAACCAACTCTTCTTCAAATTACAATTGCAACATAAACCGGCCACATGTGGACAATCCTAAGGATTGTGGAGGCCTCTGAGGGCTGCTGTTTCCCATGCGGGGACTCTCACTGTGGTTCCTCTTTCAGACTTCCAAGAAGAAACAGGTTAGCGGATACATCCAGATACGCCTGAGCACAACCAGTGGAGAACTACACACACACACACACCATGCCTCTCACACACAGAGACAGACACCCTTTTCAGTCCTTGCTGCCCTTTTTTCTTTCAAAGTAGCTTCGGCATCTCCCTGGTGCTTCATTAGTGACCTTCCCGCATCCCTGGGTGTGTCCCGAGGATCTTGCCTCTGAGTGGGGCCCCTGATTGGGTTTTTTTCTAATGGGGAAATAAGCGGCGCCGCCTTAAGTGCTGCACGGATCTCCCGTCTCTCTTCAGTGTGGAAAAGCAATCTGCCTGGAGTGCAAAAAAGCCACTGTAAGGAAACAACCTCTTTGGGCCTGCAGTGGTGGTACCAAGGGGTGTGTGGTCTCCACACAAAGGTGTTTTGCAGACTGCGCCATGTTGCGCTCTGTCCTCCTGGGTTTCAAGAGCTGATTTTGTCTGTCTGTCTGTTGCAGGACCATTTCTAAGACCCAGCTGCAGTTCATTGCACCCAATGCATTCCAAACCAGCCCAAACCTGATCTACGTGTGAGTAACAAGAGCTGCCTCAAGCAGCCCCTAATTCCCCATAATTGTTTCTTTGCCTTTGGACTGGGGAGCAAGGGGCAGAAACGCCCTCTCCGTGGGGGCAGCCACCCCGAGCCTCAGTCCTCAGTCTGTCAAGTGGGAGGGAGTCAAACATAAAAGCAATCAAAGGCCTGGGGGTGTTAGAAGGAGGAGCAGCCTCAACAGGGCCAGAAGCATCCCAAGACACAGTTGCAAGTGGCCCACCTTCTCTGGCCGCCCCTTCCTTTCTCTCGCAGCCTTTGCCTGGCGTGTGGCCTGTTCCAGACCTGGGGGGGGGGGGCACTGGTTTGCTTGGGTGGCCCCTTGCCTACAGCTCAGAGCAGGAGGGGGATGGGCAGCAGCTGTGCCTTGCAGGGGGATTGGTGCAAGAATTCCCCACCCCCAAAGACTAACCTGCTGCTGAGCAGGGCCCCATGGGTGTGGGGCGGGCATGCCTGGTTGCCTGCGCTCCCCTAGAGCCACTCTTCCTTGGTATGCTGCAAAGGCAGCCAGCCAGCCAGCCACCCCCAACCACCTCCCCCCACCCCACCCGAGGGCCCACCCTTTGGCTCTACAGGCTGGGACAAAGGAGAAATCCAGAACCCAGCTCATGATTGGGGGAGGGGGGGAGGGGAGACAAAGGACATAGAGAGAATTTCTTGTGGTCCCCAGAATGGGCTGCGTTCACAGAACCACCTGGGCATTTGGTAGCCATAATAACCTAAGAAAATCCCTGCTGGATCAGACCAAGGCCCGTCAGGTCCAGCAGTCTATTCATACAGTCTGTTCATGACGTTTACTAGGCAGACTTTACCGCCAGCCAGCTGGGGACTCATTTTGCCGACCTCAGAAGGACAGAAGGCTGAGTCAATCTTGAGCCGGCTACCTGAAACCAATGTTGGCTGCAGCTGACCCCTCCATGCCTCCCCCGTCCCCTGCCCTTAGAACATAGCAGGTGTCAAGGGAGCAGAGCTGGCCCTGATCCGCAGTGCCCAAAGGGCACCCTGCAAGGGACCATCACAAGTGCACTGAAAAAAGGGAGGGGTTTGGGGGCAGCACAGGGAATGCCTTCCTCAGGGTCACCTCCATCCTGACTCCAGCAGGCAGCTTTGGTCTGGCCCCCCCTGCAGTTCCCCTTCCCGCCCCCACGCTGGTGCACAAGATCCCGGAGCTGGGAAACGGTACCCCAGCACCGCCCCTCCCGGCCCAAATCCAGAGCTGGAAGCTGGCGGGGGGGGGGGGCTGGTTGCATCTTCTGCCAGGGCAGTGGCTCAGAGGGAACTCAGCAGGCCGAGACGAGGCAGACGTGTGGGCACCGGCTCTCGCTGGGGTCATCACCCGTCAGAGGAGCAGGCAGCAAAGCAAGGAGCCAAGGAGGCCAGGCAGGGGAGGGGTGGACCTGGTGCAGGGGGGGCCAGGGGCAGACAGGCTCAGGCGAAAATCACACAAGCCAAGAGCAGAGCTGAAAGCTACCAGGACCCTATGGGGAAGGTCCCGTATCTGATCTTAAGCCGGCACCACACTTCTGACCTGCCAAACATGCCCCCTTTAGACCACTGCGGAAGGGCACGGGAGGGTGTGTGCGCTGTGGCCTCTTTCCCGGGCACCGGCCGAAGCTCCAGCACGGCTGTGTCGCTGGACTGTCTTCAGACACGGCACTGAGAGGCAGTTGGGCTCCAGCCCTTGTTGGCGGCAGGGTCTGCATGCAGGGGGCACCGCACACAGGGTGTAGCTGGTTTGTCTACCACAGTTTGTGCTCGATGTGCGTTCCAGCGTCATCAGAAGCCACCTTCAGTAGCCCTGCTACTGGTGCCCGAGGTCTGGCTGACTAATCAAGTGCTCGCTGCACCACCACCACCATCCCCCCCCCCCAGAGCTCACTGTGCGATCTGGATGCAGCCAGCCCCTCAGCACCAGGGGCGGTCTGAGAGCCGCCCAGTCAGAGAGGCAAGGAGGGTCTCCGCTTTTCTCTTGGTCCAACTGCCTTTGTGCGGCAGACAGACGTATTTTGCAGAGAGAGAATGATAAAGCAGAGCCAGGATGAGGCCAACGCGAATTCGGGGGGGGGGGTGTCGAGGGTGCCAGCGGATTAGGCAGTTGGTCCAGTAAATCACCACCAGAACTCCTTGCTACTAGAAAACAGTGCTTGTTTATTTTACAGTGCACAGATAAAATACTAATCCTTATACACTCTCTCTCCACTCATAGCAACCCGCACTCTTCAACACAGAGTTACAATATCATGGGCTTATATACATTTATACATAGTCCCAACACCTGGAACCTATCAGGTCACTTTGCCAAGTCATTGTGCTGTTTCAGTACCTTGCATCATAACTCTGGCTCTAACCAGTTCAGGCCAGCCCCCCGCAGGCTCTCTAGGGAGTTTCCAGGCCAGTTGCATCATCTCAGATGCTCTTAATCAGGGGTCCTCAAACTACGGCCCACGGGCCGGATGCGGCCCATCAGGGTCCTGAACCCGGCCCCCTCCTCCCTCCGGAGCCACCACCGCTGCGCCCGTTCCTTCCCCAAACTAAGGCGGCCATTCGTCGTATAAAGCGTCGGCAGCAGCAGCGGAGCGGCGACACCCGCTCCGACCTGGGAGCCACCGCCGCCTCTGCGCCTTCCCTGCCACGGCTGCCCTGAAGAGCCACCGCCGCCTTCCTTTCCCCAGGCGCGCGTGTGGCTCTGGGGATGGGAGGCCCTGCCTCGGACAACAATGCGCCCCTCGCCGCTGCTGCTCCTCCTGCCGCAGCAGCCGCCGCAGCCCTGAAGGAGCCATGCCAGGCTGGAAGAACATCCCCGTCTGCCTGCAAGCTGAGCGGGCGAGCGCCGGGCACCCCGTGCGGGGGGCTTGGGTGGCGGCGCCTCCGGGGAGGGCTGAAAGACCCCCGTCTCCTGCCGGCCTCCTCCCGCGCCCTTCCCCCTTCCCCTCAGGTGCTCTTTGCCAAGCAGGGGGCCAGCCCAGCCCGCCTCCCACTCCAGGAGGCGGGAAAGGAGGGCGCACGGCGGCGGGGCGGTGTCTCTCGGACCAGCGAAGGGGGGAGTGTCGGCCATGGAGAGGCACCTGGGGGAGGGGTAGCACGTCCTCCTGCCGCAAGTTAACTTTTCTTTTCCTGGGCGCCTGGCTGCCTTCCCATTTGGGGGGGGGGCGGCACCCAACAGTGTTTGAGGGACAGTGAACTGGCCCCCTGTTTAAAAAGTTTGAGGACCCCTGCTCTTAATCTACAGACTGCTTGTCAAAACTAATCTGACAGCCTTGTATCTTTAACAGGGGGAGGAGGGAAAGGCCCCCCACCATCGCCCCAGGGGGCAAGATGGGCAGGCCGAGTGTGCTCGCGTGCCTTGCGTGGCTGAGAGGGGGCGCAGCTTGGCCTGCCAACCTTCCCTGGGCCCAGGGCGGCCGAGGGGGGCTGCAGGCGGCCAAGGGCCCAGGGCCCAGGGCCCGTGCCAAGCAGCCCTTCCCTGGTCCGGCACCCCCCAGAGTCTGGCTGGGCCCACATGCTGCATCCGCCTGAGGCTTCGCAGTTGGGTGGCCCGCCACACTCCCAGAGCCGGCAGATGGCGCAGGGGGGGGGCAGAAGTCCTCGCCAGCCTCTCTGGTTAGAAAGAAGGGCAGGTGATGGGAAAGACCCTCCTCTGCATGAGATCCTGCAGAGTAGTCAAGACTGAGACGGACGGATGGCTGGCTGGTCCAGTTCAGCCCACGGTAGCTTCCCGTGTCTCCTTCTCTGGCCCCGGCAGGAACCTGGCCTTCAACCAACTGCAGCGCCTGCCCTGGATGGTCTTCCGCCACCTCCGCCTCCAGGAGTTGTAAGTGGCCGCTGCCTGCCAGGGGGCTCTTTCGGGGGGGAGGGGGTGCTTTTTGCCCAAGAGTGAAACACGTGGCGGTGGGAAGGGGGGCGTGTAAGCCGCAGGGCAGGTGCCCAACCCCATTCCCACAGGCCCTTTTTTCAAGAGCAGCGAATGCCATGGCGGCGGGGAAAGTGGGCATCGGGAGGGCCGCAGGGCAAGGCACAGCGGGGGCAGGTGCGGGCCAGCGGGCGCCCAAAAGTGCCATGCTCCCAAAGATGGAGTGCCTCTGCCGTGCTCCTCGCCAGCTGGCCTCCTTTTCCAGGACGCTCCCTGGCCCTGGGCTGGCCTCTAGCCTGGATGCCGTCTGCCTTGGCACTCGAGCCCTGCCACCAGGAGTGGGGCCTCTGTTGGCCGCTGGAGGAGGGACCCAGGCTGCACCCCCCCCCCCCAGCCAGCCAAGGGAGACACTCGCTGGGAGCACGCCTGGGCTGGGCCAGGGGCTGCGCATATCATCCTCGCCCTGAGGACCACGGCTGCCCCCCCCCCGACACCCTCATCTTGCCAGGTGCTGCAATGGGTCCGCGCCTCCGGTTCATCCTTCCCCTGGAGCGTGTGCCTGCCGGACAAGCCCCTGCCTGGACCCCCAGGCTTGTTTGCAGCGGGTCTCCTCTTGTGTAGCCACGAAGGCACGGGCGGCCCAAGGGTGAAGCGCAGCTCTCCCCTCAGCCACCACCCGACCAGAGTCACAACCCCCCCCCCCAGGTTTGCATTGTGCTGTCCGAGCACCCAAAGTGAAAGCCCCGCTTGGGAATGGTGGGCAGGGGGTCACATGGGTGGGTGGATGGGTGGACGGGGCTGGTGAAGAGGGAGCCAGCTTGACCCTTCCCCCGGGGTGTGTGTTGTGCCTGCAGGGTCCTGGTGGGGAACCCCCTTCGGTGCGGCTGTGGGCTGCTGTGGCTGCAGGTGTGGCAGGAGAGCCGGCCGGCCGAGCTGGGCAACCAGTCACTGACCTGCCTGGAGGGCCAGGCCGAAATCCCCCTGGCCGGCATGAGGGTCCCGGGCTGTGGTGAGTTGGAAAGGGGGGAGGTGGCCGGAGCCCCCACCCACCCCGTGGACGCGGCCTCCCCAGCACATCCCGCCTGCTCCCCCTGTCCTCCCTGCTGGGGTGGCGTCCAGCCCTTGCTGCAGGTCGCCCTGAGGAGGAGGAGGTGGCCTAAGAGACCCCCGTTTCCTTCCCCTCTTCTGGGACAGACTCCCCCCGGGTGTGGATCGAGCACCCCAACGCCTCCGTGCAAGAGGGCGAGAGCCTCGACCTGACCTGCCACTTCACGGGACAGCCCCAGCCCACGGTGCAGTGGCGCGTGCCAGACGTCGGGCCTGACCCTCCCCTCGTCACTCAGGCAAGCGCCAGGCCGCCATCGACAGGTGCCGGGGGGAGGCAGGGGAGGAGGGGAAAGGGGGCCGTGCCCTGAGCCCGCTCGGAGCCTCTAAGAAGACACGGTTGTCCACGGTTCTGGCTTTCGAGGTAGACGCGCCAAGGCACCGTTCCACCGTGGGCGCAGGCAGGGGGTGGGGGTCTTGCCAGCCGGTCACGGTGGGGTGCTTTCTGCCCATACAGAAGTCAGATGGGGAGCTGGTGCTGCGGATCCAGAACGCCTCATCCAGCTTCAACCTCCGAGACCTCATCTGCCAGGCAGAGAACGAAGCCGGGTTCGGCCAGGATGTGGTGCAGCTGGACGTGAGGTGTAAGAGGAGCTCTGCGTGGAATGCCTCGGGGGTCCTCTGTCTCCCACCCCAAAGGGCCCTTTTAGCCAATGGAAGGGAGGGGGACGGTTCTGGCTCAAGCCCCACTGATGCTGCCAACAGCCGAAGAGGAGGGGGGGCAGAGTGCAGACTCGGCATTCTGTTGACACACCTGTGATGGGGGGAGCCACGATCTCCTCTGTCTCAGGGACGGAGGGTGAGTGACCCACCTCTGCTTTTGCCCATGACCTTGGGAGGTCAGTTAGAGAGTGAGACCAAGGCTGGCCTGCCCGGGGTGGAGAGCTTGAGAAGCACCCGTTTCGGAGCCCCAAAGACTGGCACCTCCTGGCTCGTGGGCAGGGGGGCAGTGCTGAGAAGAGGAAGGCCCCCGAGGGCAGAAGAGGAGGCTTCCCTTCCCACCTGAGAGGTTCAGGCCGGATTTTGACCTCAGGAGAGAGGCAGGCAGACCCCACCTCCTTGAGAAGCGCTGGGCTCATCTTCTGACCGGCTGGCTTCACTTGAGAACAGAGTTTTGGGTTCTGGCCCGGGGGGGTGGGGTGGGGCTCACGCCAGGGTGGGCATTTCCTGCTTAGGGATGGATCTTCTCCATGTCCTGAAATTGATTCCAGGAGGTGGCGGACCCTCTCCCTGCCAGTCAGGGGTACTTGAAGGCACGGGACCCCAGCCTTTTTGAGCCCCCAGGCACCTTTGGATCCTGGCCCAGGGCGGCAGGCTCAGCCACAAAATGGCTGCTGTGGGAGGCGGGGCTATCAGCGCGCGGAGGAAGCCCAAGTGCCGGGGAGAAGAGGAGTGATTTTTAAAAATACACTGGAGAGAGGAGCGAGAGAATAAAAGTGACACACAGTGGTGGTTGTTGAGGTCACCAAAACACGTGGTGGGCTCCAGAAAAGCTGTTGGCAGGTGCCCACGGGGACCCCCTGCTGTTCTAAGGGTCTTTCGCACTCTCCCCAACAACCCACAGTTCCTGCCGTGATCAGGTGCGTGGACAAAGCAGTCAACTACCACCACTGGTGCATCCCTTTCTCCGTGGACGGCAACCCCACCCCCAGCATCTCCTGGCAGTTTGGCAGCAGCGACCTGAATGAGACGGACTACGTCCGCACCGTCCTCATACCGGACCCCTACCAGAACTCCACGACCGTGCACGGCTGCCTGAGCCTCAACAGGCCCACCCACATCTGGAACGGAAACTACACGCTGACGGTGCGCAACCCCCTGGGCACCGATTCCCTGACCACCTCTCAACACTTCATGGACGTTCCAGAGAGCTTCAACCCAGAGGACCCCATCATGGGTGAGCCGGCCCCCGTTTTGCCTGCTTGCGCCTGCTTCCCGGTTTGCCCAGGGGCTGCCTGGGGGGCCACCGAGGCCCTCCTCCCTTCGGCTCCAGCCTGGGACAGAAATGGGCAAAGCCACGCCGGTGGCAGGACCTCCGCGGCAGTTCTTGCAGGGCTTAGAGGACCCCACTCTCTGGAGAAGCCTGCCTCCGGTTTTGTCAGGGGTGGGGTGGGGTGGGTGAGGGTGAAAGGGGAGGAAGGGCTGAATGGGAGGGGGAGGAGGAGGAGGCAGGCCTGGAGTGGCCCCACCTGTAGCCGTCGCTCTCTTTCTCTCACGCTCCCCCCGGTGGGAGGCTGGTCTTTGGGTCAGGCAGTTGCAGGCTCCCCTCCAATGGGGCAGAAGGGAGGCAGAGGCCCGCGCAGCAGCAGTGGTGTTTGCCTGGCCCAGCGGCTGGGGGGGGGGGGAATGACGTAGTCTTCTGACGCCACAGTGCCAGTTGCAGGGTGGGGGTCACGGAGGGCTGCCTGAGGTTAACGGATCTTTCATTCTCCTTCCGGCTGCTGCACAGTGTCGCTGCCCCCGACCAGTGAGTATCTGAGCAGGATGTTGCCCCCTTCCCTTTTCACCCTGACCTGGGGGGTGGGGGGAGCAGGGCCAAGCCCACTCATAGGATCAATGGGTTGGGTTGCCCGTGTGTGTGTGCCATTCTCTCCCTGTGAGAAGATCAAGTCAGCACACATATCCCCTTTCACTCCGGGCTCTGGCAGTTCAGGTGAGGCCAAATTAGTCTGTGCCTTAAAACAGGGATCTTGGCCAGATCCCTTTTTGTTATGAGACCCAAACCCCAGAGAGCCCCGGCCACACAAAAGGGAGTAATTGAGCTCTTTGCTGGGCTATCCCCCCCCACACACACACACACCCATTCTAGACTCCTCATCGGAGACTGAATGAATCCAGGGCCCCCATTTCTTTCTTTGCCCCCACAGGTGACCGGAATAGCACTCTGGGAGGACCCGTGGAGACTCCGGAGGAGCACACCTTTGGGGTGAGGCCTGGGGCAATGTGTTGCTGGGCACATGGGGCAACAGAGCAGTCGTGTGATGGGGCAGACAGATGTGCCAGTCCCTTTGGTTTGATTGGCATCTTCAGGTGGCTGAGTGAGGTGGTAAAAATGGACGGCATGATTTCAGACTTCGGGGTGGGATCTGCTGCGGCATTTTTCCTGCCTGCAAAAATGCCCTTCAAGGAGAAATGTAGCACAGCGGGGGTGGGTGGGGGGAAGAGTTCTTCACCTGTGGTGCTGGTTTTCTGTTTGGAAGGAGTTTTTCTAAAATGACACCCACATTTGTTTGTTTGCTTGCTTGTTGGTTTGTTTATCGCACTACATTTCTACCCCTGCCCCTCCCCAGCCAAAAGCTGGCGCGAGGAATGGTTTTGGCACCTCCTGCCCCCTCAGCACGTTTGGCTGCACATACACACACACACACACACACACACACACGGGCTGGCTTGCAGAGCTCAGAGCTGGCTTTCCTGCCAGGGCTTCACATGCCCCTCAGGGTGGGGGAGCTGTGGAAGGAATGGCTGTTGTGGGACATCTGGGGAAGGGGCTTTCCCATGCAAATCAGCGGCCACAGGTAGGCCTCAAGCATCCACAGGAGCCGCCCCGGTTCTTTCCAGCCCAGCCGCGTGACCGACGGGGCACCCTCCAGCTATTCCCAGAGCAGCAGCAGCAGCAGCAGCCAGGGAGAGACCCTCCCGGCCCTCCACCCACCCCCACCCCCAGCGCTCTGCCTCAGCTGTGCATCTTTGTCCTCCTTCCAGATCTCCGTGGCGGTGGTGCTGGCGGTGTGCGCCTGCATCTTCCTGTCCATCCTGCTCATCGTGCTCAACAAGTGTGGCCGGCCCTCCAAGTTCGGCTTGAACCGTAAGGCTCCCTCTTGGGGACTGGGGACGCCCTCGCCAGCTCTCACTCGCCCGCTCGCCTGCCTGCTGGGAGGCCCCTCATTGCCCTCCACCCACCCAAACAAAGGGCTCTTCCAGCTAAACGGGGGCGCTTGCTTTGGGCCCCACCCGGGTGGGTGGGCGGCAGCTCTGTCCTCTGGCCTGCCTGACCCGTCAGGAGGCCAACATGGCCGGTTAAGGCAAGCTCTCCCCTGGCCTCTCGAGGAAGCCCCCACCCCCACCCCACTGTGCTGCAAAAGGAAAGGCCTGGAGGCAGCAGCCTTCCCACTTGGTCATTTCTTGGTGTTCGAAGATACACTGTTTCTTAGAATCACAGAGTTGGAAGGGACCACCAGGGTCATCTAGTCCAACACCCCCCTGCACAATGCAGGAAACTCACAACTACCTCCCCCCCACACACACACCCCTAGTGACCAGAAGATGGCCAAGGTGCCCTCCCTCCCATCATCTGCCTCAGGTCATAGAATCAGCATTGCTGAACATGGAGGCTCCATCGGCTAACAGGGCTAATGGCTGCTGATAGACGTGTCCTCCCCTTTCAGAGCCATCAGCACCCACTGATGTTCTCTCCCTAGTTGTGGCAGCACCTGCTCCCCAAAATGGGGAACAGCCTCCCCCCCCCCTTCATGTCACCACAGTCATTTGCCTCGGGGGAAGCTGTTTATGATTTCCATTCCAGAATTTAGCTTTCCTGGTAGGCTTCTGGTTGTGTTTGATGTGCTCCGTGCGTCTTTTCTCACCTACAAAGGAGGAAAATACACCCCCCTCCCCGTGTATCCCCCATGAATGGAAGATGGAACTGGGAGGAGTGGGGAAGGGAGCCAGATCCCTACTCCCCCCCAGCCCCCACCATTTCATTAATGTGACTCTCCCTTCTCCGTTAAGCAGACATCAGCTGCTAATTCACTGCTGGAATTGATTCAGGCTGTAAATGGGTTTGATCTGCCGAATCACCCCCAGGTGGCCGGGGGGGAGAGGGGGGGGAGAAACAGCCACTTGTAGCCTGCCTCCCGCTGGTGCTGAGGGCCTTTGCTAGCAACAGCTGCCGGTGTTTTCAGGCCGGGCTGATATATTTTGGTTTGTCCCCAAAAGCTGCTCTGAGGCTGGGCTAAAAGACCAGCCCTTCCCCCACAGAACCCACCCCCGAAACCAAACCAGCCAAGGGGCAGGACCTGGGAGGGCCTTGCCGATTCAGCCGAGCCCTACCCGGATCAATGCCCTCCCTGGTGAGCAGGGCAAATGGTTGCCTGGGGGAAAAGCCCACATGAGTCCAGGCGGCTCAGGTTTAGGGCATCATTTGCATCCTGGCTCACCTGCATTTTCACAAGACGCAGGTGGTGGAGGTCACTAGGCAGATGTTTATTTACAAGTAGAGAAGAGCCGGAGCCCAAGAGCACCTGAAAGACTCACGCGGTTTCTGGCCGGGTGTGGCGCTTCTGTGAGTCTCACAGCTCACTTCTTCATGGCTGCCCATCGGGATCTATTTATTTTTACAAGGTTATGAAGCAGAATGGTTGTAAAGGGAATTCATACGCCCCACTTTTCTCCTGACACAGTCAGGACCCATACTGACTAACAATGAAAAATGAACTACAAAAACAATCATTTCTTAAAATCACGAGGCCAGATCAGCCAGGGGCGACAGGTGACTGTTACCTGCCAGCCGTCCATCCTCCCAGGACAGGGAGGCCCTGAGGGGGGTGCTTCTGTCACCCACAGCAGCAGGGAAGCAACAGAAAGGTGGCCGGGGGGGGGGGGGAACAGATCATGTCCTCAAGAGTGAGGGGTCTGCTAGGAGACCCTGTATAATGGATACAGTATAACGGGGTCATAGTGGGAGAGGGAATCCTTCCCAAAAGGTGTAAAAGCCAGACCAAAGGGCCCTGAAACACAGGAAGGAGAAGTCTGTGGGAAACGTGGCGAGGCCGTGGTTGGTTCGGTTCGGCCTGGGGATGCTGGAGGAGCACCGTCTGGTCCTCGCTGCTGAGGTCTGGCAAACGCTGAGGCACGCAGCCTCCTGTGCTGAGGCGGGGCCCTGGTGACCAGGCCAAGAAAGGAGTGGGTGGGTCCAGACCCCGTTGAAAGAAGTGGCTGTGAACCCCCCACCCCTCCTGGAAAACAGCTAGATTCGAGGCTGCTGCCAGTGAGATTTTCGGGGTAATATATAAGCTTCCAAGGGTCAGTTTTGACTCTCAAAAGCTTCCACCCCCCAAAAGTCTTGTTGGTCTCTAAGGACTCGAATCTAGCTGTTCTCCTGCAGTCCAACACCGCTGCCCATCGGACACCCTCTCCTCTGAAAGAGGCATCCGTGACCTCAATAGTATACCAAACAGGGGAGAAAAGTAGAGCGGCTGCAGCCCCAGGCCCCAGCCTCCTGCCCAGCAGCAGGGGGACCCTCCCTCGTGGTTTCCTGACAGCTCACTCAGGACCTAGTTGGAGGGACGGACTTCTCCAAGTCCTAAGAATGTTGGATTGAGCCCGCGTGCAGGGGTGGTTAGAGAGTCAGGCCAGGGTATGGGAGTATGGGAGGTTCAAATCCCCCCTCTGCCATGGAAGCTCGCTAGGTGACCTTGGGCCAGTCACACACTGTCAGCCTGTCCTACCTCACAGGGTAGTTGTGAGGACAAAATGGAGAGAAGAATGTCAGTCGCTTTGGATCCTCCTGAAGATGGGATAGAAACATTTCAATCACAAACGCAGCCATGGTGGCTACGGAGGGCGGATCATGACTCTCTTTACTCAGGGTGAATGGAGCAGAAGCATTCCCAGGAACCAGCTGGGGAGGGCTGGGGGATGCATGGTGATGCCAGAAAGACAGCTGGTTGGTCCTTTGTCCCTGGCCTGTGGAGAGGGGAGGGCCCTGCCTCCCCCCCCCAGGCCCAGATGAGATGCAGCACTCCCCATCATCCTGGACTGCCCCCTCCCCTCCTACCCCGGGCTGTGCTCCCCTTCCTGGCCCCCTGTGGATTTGGGGGGGGTTATTCCCTCCACCCACCAGGCTGCTGCTGCTGCTTAAGCCCTGCAGCCTCATAGAGACGTTGATGAAGATGCATGGGGCGGGTGGGGGAGGCTGGCTGATGATGGACCCTCTTATGGTAATTACTGGAGGCTTAAATGGGCTGCTGAGGGCTCCCTGGCCAATTCCTCCCACACAGAGTGGTCGGTGGGGGCGGGGCGGGGACTCCGGCACTCTTCGCCACTCGCCAGGAGGATGCAGGGCTGATGTCTCAGAGGCCACAGAAGCTTCGAGCTACAAGAAGGCCGGCAGCCCCTGCCCCGACCACCAGCCAACCAGCCTGCTGCACAGAAGGGCTTGTGCACGCCAGGCTGTCCCAGAAGCAGGGCCCCTGCATGGCCTGGCGGCAGAGCCGAGGGCCCCAGACTGCTAGCCAGGCTCTGGCCCCGGCTCCTCCCCTCGACGGCCAAGTACCGTCCAGCCACGCATGCCTGGGGGGCCCCAGCGGAGACCCTGGAGCTCCTCACTGCAGGCTAGAGATCCGTGGGAAAGCCGGATCCTCTCTGAGTCTCACGGACAGGTCCTGGCAGAGCCGTCCTGAAGCCACCAACATCAAAGGTCTCCCCTTCCTGCCCACTTAGAAAATGCATGTTGATGGAAGACGTCTCAGTACCCCAGAGGCAGCCGTCCGCCTGGGGTGAGAACAGTCGCATGAGAGCAGCCGGATCAGACCTCCGTGGGGCCGTCTAGTCCAGCAGCCTGTTTCCAGCAGTGGCCACGCAGCTGCCCCGAGGAATCCCACAGGCAGAGCCCTCTGGCCCAGCCCTCCCCCGTAGCATGCCCCCCCCCCAGCATCAGAGAGGCACTCTGCCTCTGGCTCATAGCCAACATCAGAGACTGCTCCTCCATAGATCTGTTGAGCCCTCCTTCACACCCATCTCAGGAAGCGCCCCCCCACACACACACACAGTGAGTTCCACAAGTCATCTCCCTGGTGGATGAATGGAGCCCCCCTGCCCTTTGCCTGCCTTGACTCTTCTGCCCCTCGGTTCTAGAGGGTGAATCCGAGTTCTAGCAGAAGGGGAGAGGGATGGGGGGGAGCATTTGTCCCCCTTTGGACCAGGGCCTGCCTCCATCCCAGCATCCTTCATGTTTTTCCACACAGGTGGCTGAGGGTGGCAAAGACTTTGTGCCAGGCAGCCTCCGGGGGTGGGCCTGGGGCCCCGCTCTCTCCCCCAGGCTGGCCTCCCGGCTCCTGTGCAGGAGGCCTGGGCCGCTGATACCGCCGCTTGCCCCCCCCCCCATGCAGGGTCGGCTGTGCTGGCGCAGGAGGAGGAGCTGGCCATGTCCCTGCAGTTCATGAACCTGGGCAGCAGCCCCCTCTCCTCGGCAGAGAGCAAACTGGACGCCCTCAAGACCAACTTCATCGAGAACCCGCAGTACTTCTGCAGTGCGTGTGAGTGTGCCTCAGTGGGGAACCGGGGGATGTTGCAGTCCTAGATAAGTAAGGAGGGCTGTGGAACGGGGGTGGGTTTCACTGTGGCCCAGGGAGAGCGGGGAGGGCGTGCCCCAGATGGTCAGGGGTCTGGCCCACATCTTGGAGAGCTCAGCTGGGAGCTGCAGGAGAATCCGGCAGGACTGCGGCCAGAGATGATGCTTGGCAGGAGGTCAGCTGCCAGGGCAATAACAGTCAGAAGCAACTTGCCCTCTTTGCAGGCGTTCTCTGGGCAGGAGACCTGTTGAGGTTTCTTGCCTGGCTGCCCGTTGGGATCTCACACAGCAAAGCCCGGGGCTCCCAGAGCGTGCCAAGGCCAGCCGAACCAGGGGTGCTGCATGCCTGCTGGGAGCCCCCCCCCTTTTTGAAACCCACGTGAGGGGCCCCAGTTGCATAGCAAAGGGGCTCCTTTCTCCCGGCAGGTGTTCGCCACATCAAGCGCCGAGACATCATCCTGAAATGGGAGCTGGGAGAAGGGGCCTTTGGCAAAGTCTTCCTGGCCGAGTGCTACAACCTTAGTCCCACACAGGAGAAGATGCTGGTGGCTGTCAAGGTACTATGGTCCCCCCGGGGCTTCTCAGCCCTTTGGGTCCGCGTGTGTCCGTGTAACAGGCCCCGTTCCACAGTGCCTGTGCATGCAAAAGTGAGCTTCGTGCAGAAAAAACTGGGCAAAGTAGCCTTTACTCCCAAGAAGCTCCAGCCAGGCTGCTGGCTACTTTCCCCCAGGACTGACCCATTCTGGTCCATGAGTGAGCACGGCAGTCGGGCTGCGCCCCAGGTGTGTGTGTGTGGGGGGGGACGCACCAGGTGGTTGACCAACCCTGACCAAGCCCAGAAGTTTGACCTTCCAGCTATCTCCTGATTCCTGCTGCCTGGGACTGGAGGTGGGAGTGGGGGGAGAGGGGTTCGCTCGTGTGCCTAATCAGAAGAGCCTCTCTTCCTTCCCCAGACCCTGAAGGAAGCGACGGAGAGTGCCCGGCTGGACTTCCAGCGGGAGGCCGAGCTGCTGACGGTGCTGCAGCACGAGCACATCGTCAAGTTCTACGGCGTCTGCACAGAACGGGAGCCGCTCATCATGGTCTTCGAGTACATGAAGCACGGAGACCTCAACCGCTTCCTCAGGTGAGTGAGCCCGGCCAGTCCGCCCCGGAGATATGAGAGAGGCAGAAAGTGTGTGTTGTGCAAAGCAGGGAAGAGAGAAGGAGAGAGAGAGAGCACACCCTGGGCATTTTCGCCTGGCCATGGCGCACAGTGGCTCTATGGCCCATTCCTAGGGCAGCTGTGAGCAGTGTTTAGATCTGGTCTCCAAGGTCTACAGGAGAGGAGGACTGGTGGGGCTTGACTCCGGGGAGATGCTTGCCCCTGCCTCTCTTTCAAGGGCCCCATCCCTCTCTCGGGCTGGTTGGCCCGCTGGGCAAGTGACAAGGCCCGGGCGGCACGGTGCGGAGAAGCCGATCTGCCACACACACACACACACACACACACACACACACACACACACACCAGCAAAACAGCCGCCTGAAGGCATCACGTGCCCCCCCCCCTTGCTTCCTGGTGTTCTCGGTGCACTGAACGGTCCCCATTTGGGCTGCTGCTCCCAGCCTGCCCCCCCCCACCCAAAGTGCCACCTCCCCCCTCCTCTGCTCCATTACGGCAGGAGCCCTCCCCCTCCCCCACTAATGCAATCTTCCCTTGCAATATTGATTAGATTAACTGTCTGAGAGGCTCAAATTGAGGGAGATTGGCCATCAGCTGGAATAAGCAGAGGCTCTTTCGATTGGCCCCCCAGGTATTGCCAATAGCCAGGAGCTGCCAACGGCCCTGCCCAGCGTCTCTGGGGCAAGTGGCAGAAGCGAGCTCCACGGCATGCCTGGGATGATTATTGTTATCAGACGTGGCATTAATGGCTGGGCTTCAGAGGAGCCCGGGGTGCCTCGACTGCCACTGTCAGCCACGCTCTGTGTCAAGTGAGGCCATCCCCCCCCACCCCCCGAGTGAGCCATGGAGGCTGCTGCCACTGCTGCAACCACCTTGGGGAGAGACGAGGAGGAGGGAGAAGGAATTGGAAGGGCAGCCTGGCGGGCGTGCTGCCTGTTCCCCCCCACCCTCTGCCCTTTCCGGTTGCATCTGAAATGGCTCCAAGTTGTGCAGACCCCTCCCCCGTGCAAACTGAGCATGGTGCCCACACTGAGAGAAGGGAGGCGGGAGGGGGCATGCCAAGAGGGGAGGGGCCGTGGCTCAGTGGTACAGCATCTGCTTGGCCTGCAGAAGGTCCCAGGTTCAATCCCCGGCATCTCCAGTTAAAGGGACTAGGGCAAGTAGGTGATGTGAAAGTCCTCTGCCTGAGACCCTGGAGAGCCGCTGCTGGTCTGAGTAGATGATACTGACTTTGATGGACCCAGGAGGGTCTGATTCATTAGAAGGCAGCTTCATGTGTTCAAGAGCATGGAAGAGGTGCCTGCTGTGGTCCTCATGTCCCCATGCACACCTCCGCTCGCTTCCCGGCACCATGGGCCCAGGCCACAGCTGAGCGGCCCGCTTGGCATGAATCTTCTGCCTTTCGTTGCCTCACAAGGGCTCCAGGAGTAATGGCCGTGCTTCAAACGTACACCCCACTTCAGCTGCAGGCTTTGTGGTAAACGTCAGATGTGCCACCACAAACAGCCTAGCTGGCATGAACCGCCCAGGGAACGCTTTGCATGGATATGAGCGGTGGCTTTCTGGACTGGGCTGAGTCCTGAGTCCTCTCAGCACCGCAGAAGCCAGGCAGAGTAAGGTGCGGCTTCCCCACAGCGCTGCTGGGGCCCGGCTAGCATTGACCCGGGCTGGCCCTTCCCTTCCGGCAGGTCCCACGGGCCGGACGCCAAGATCCTGGACAACAACGGCAGCGGCCAGTCCTTCGGCCAGCTGAACCTCAGCCAGATGCTGCAGATCGCCACCCAGATCGCCTCGGGGATGGTGTACCTGGCCTCGCTCCACTTCGTCCACCGGGACCTGGCCACCCGCAACTGCTTGGTGGGGCTCGGCCTGGTGGTGAAGATCGGGGACTTTGGCATGTCCCGAGACATCTACAGCACCGACTATTACCGGGTGAGCGGTGCCCCTGAGGAACGCCCCCCCAGGGGTCTGATCGGGAACACCTTTGGTGTCCCAACAAGTGGCCCTCCTGCTGCCCTCCTGCTCTGACTCTTCTCTCGAGCCAGGGAAGGAGGCTGCTGCTGTGATCCCCCCTCCCCGCCCCCCGTATACAGGAACACTGTGTACACAGTTCTGGTCACCACACCTAAAAAAGGATATTACAGAGCTTGAGAAGGTGCAGAAAAGAGCAACCAAAATGATTAAGGGACTACTAGAGCAACTGTCCTATGGGGAGTGGTTAAGACGCTTAGGGCTGTTTAGCTTGGGAAGGACATGATAGAGGTTTATAAAATTATGCATGGTTTGGAGAGAGTGGACAGGGAGAGGTTTTTCTCCCTCTCCCATAATGCTAGAACACGGGGTCATCTGCTGAAGCTGGAGGGTGAGAGATTCAAAACAGATAAAAGGAAGTATTTTTTCACACAACGCATAGTTAAATTGTGGAACTCCCTGCCCCAGGATGTGGTGATGGCTGCCAACTTGGAGGGCTTTAAGAGGGGAGTGGACATATTGATGGAGGAGAGGGGTATTCATGGCTGTTAGTTAGAATGGATATTAGTCATGCTGCATACCTATTCTCTCTAGTATCAGAGGAGCATGCCTATTATTTTGGGTGCGGTGGAACACAGGCAGGATAAATGCTGCTGCAGCCGTCTTGCTTGTGGGCTTCCCAGAGGCACCTGGTTGGCCACTGTGTGAACAGACTGCTGGACTTGATGGGCCTGGGTCTGATCCAGCAGGGCCTTTCTTATGTTTTTATGTTCTTGCTGTGGGGGTCCTTGGAGTGGCCAAATCATGCCTCAGCCCCTCCTCTGACTGCTTTTCCCGTGGCAAAGTTCAACCGCCCTTCCCCCCCCCCACAGCTGCCCTTCTGAGCTGGCCTTCCTGATGCCATCTCTGGCAGCCCCCCCTCTCCCCCCAGCTGTCCCAGCCTTGTAGGGGTCAATTTTTCACCTTTTCGTTGGTCAGCCAAGATTGTTGATTGGTTGATTGATTGTCGGAGACCTGCTGGAGGCGGCTGAAGGAGGGGCTCCGGGCAGGCCAATGTCCGAGGGTTCCCAGGCTGCCCGCTCAAGCGCTGGGGTCCTTGGGACGTTGTCCCGAGTGATGGGCAGGCGGTAGGAGTCGGCCGTTTCTGGCAGGAAGGTTACTCCTTTAGAGGCTAATGAAGCCTGCCTGGCTCAGGAATGCTTCTCCCCCCAACCCCAACCCCCATGGGAAGTGGCCTTCTAGAAGCCAAGGGACAGTGCTACTCCTGCAGCGGCAGCCAAGGAATCCCCCCCCCCAGCTGCGGCGGAGCCCCTCCCGGCCGGCCTCTTCTCCCTCAAGGGCTCTGAAGGGATTTGCCTCTGCGACTGGCCGGGAATCCGCCGGGGCCACTCCTGATTATCTTTTTCCCTTTTAGCTTCTGCCCTGGACCTCGATCCATATTTAATGGGGGCTGCGGTGGAAAAACCTGTAAGCACTTAGGCAGTGGAAACACAGGAGGCCTGGCCGGGGGGGGGGGGGGCAGGGGGGCGGGGGGGGGAGTTTCCATTAAATGGTTAATTAAAGAGGGGAGAGAGGCCGAGAGTGGGGAAAGTCTGAGCAGGATGGAGCCAGGAAAGTTCTCCTGGAGCCGTCTGCAGCTGCACTTCGGAGCCCACCTTGGCCTGCTTCCTCGCCTTTCTTGTAAGGGCATCCCACCCCACCACCACCACCACCCCACCCACCCCCGGCACACACAGCCTCTTTCCTGCTCTCAGGGCAGCTCTCATTTGTGGAACCCCCACTACCACCACCACCTTAGCTAAAATGCAGCGGCATTTATCCATGATATAAAAACAATTTGATAAAACAAACAACTATAGAACCATTAAAAACAGTCTAAAAACAATGTCTGCTCCCCACTGGTGGGTCTTGCCCCTCTGCCAGACTCAGGCTATCCCCCCCCAAAAAAAACCCTTCTGAACAGCTCTGGATTACAGCCAAGCCAAAAAGCCAGGAGGGTAGGAGCTCCCCCCCCCAACTTATCCCAGGAGGCTGTTTTGGAGGGAGGGGGCAGCCACTGGGCAGCTTTGAGCCCCCACTGTGGCAGAGCGGGGAGGGGGGCTGAGAACAGACCTTGCTGGGAAGAATGAGGCTGCCCCACGGGAACCTGCAGAGAGAGCCTGTCCCTTGCAGCAGGTGGGCCCCAGGAAAGCCACGAAGGGCTGCAGAGGTGAGCACCGGTGCCTTGAACTGGACCCTGGCATCGACTGGCAGCCAGTGAACAGGCCACAGAACAGGGGAGCCCACGGGGGCCCTGCCAGCTCGATTCTGACAACGGGTGGGCTGTAGCTCTTTGTACCAGCTGCAGTCTCTGGGTCGTCTTCAAGGAGCAGCCCCATGTAGAGCGTGCAACAGTAATCTAGCTTTGAGGTTATTGACACTTGGGTCGGTGGGGCCAGATCAGGCGCCTGCAGATTGGGAGCCAGCCTCCTAACAAGATGTAGCCGGGGGGTGGGGGTGGGGAGGAAGCATTTTTCGCAGTCATGGGCACCCGTTTCTCCGACAGGAGACCAGGGTTCTCGCGGCCCTCCCAAAAGCCCTCAGCCAAGCCTTTCGGTGAAACTTGCTCATCAACAGTGGCAGGAAGCACAGGGGCTGTGGCTCAGTGGCGGAGCCTCTGCTTGGCGTGCAGAAGGTCCCAGGTTCAATCCCCAGCCTCTCCAGTTAAAGGGACCAGGCAAGGAAGTGATGTGAACAGACCCTGGAGAGCCTCCGCCTGAGACCCTGGAGAGACGCTGCCGGTCTAAGTAGACGGGACTGACCGTGATGGACTGAGGGGGTCTCATTCTGCATGAGGCAGCTTCATGTGTTCCTGTGGGTAAGGGCACAAGACCCTGCCTGTTTCAGGGGCATTGGAGAAACCCTTCCAAATGGGAGGCATTCGCCAGCCTTTTGAGTCGAAGGTCCCAATCTCTCCTCTTCCCCCCCCCCGCCGCCCCCCAGCAGGGTCTAGCTCACAAGAAAGCCAGGCGGGGATGTTATTGACCCGGTGATGTGATTTGCCTCCAGGCCATGAAAAGCTTCAGCTGCCCATTTCCACGCATCAAACCTCTAGGCAAGGCACAGATTCCGGCAGGCACGTTCCGATGGCTGGCACGGGCTTTGGATTCTGGGCAGCTGGCTGTCCCCCCTCCCCCCCCCAGCCCTCGTGGGTACCAGATTATGGAAAAGATCACACAGCCCCCCTGTTCCGCATCTTAAGAGCTTGCAGGGCTGTGTGGACATATTTTGCCAACTGTTCCACTGTTTGGGGAAGAAACGTTTCTTTGCCTTTCCTGCTATGTTTCCCTCCCCTCCACACACACACACACACACACCCCGTGACCTCAGATCTGGCTGAAATGAAAAAAGCGTCCTCTGAGGACGTCTTGGCACCCAGGAAATCAGGCAGTTGTGACCAGCATCAGGCCCAGCGAACGGGTCGGTGGGTTCTGGTTCAGTGAGCGGGGCTGAGGGGTGTCTGAACCCACTGGCTGCTCCCCCCCTTCTCTGCAGGTCGGTGGCCGGACCATGCTGCCCATCCGCTGGATGCCCCCAGAGAGCATCCTCTACCGGAAGTTCACCACTGAGAGTGACATCTGGAGCTTCGGGGTGGTGCTGTGGGAGATTTTCACCTACGGGAAGCAGCCGTGGTACCAGCTCTCCAATACTGAGGTAAGCGGTGCGGTGGGTCACGCTCACAGCACATGTTTTACATGTGCTTCAACAAAGCGTTGGGAAATCTGAGAAAGGGAGAAGTCTGAAGTCCTTCTACTCAGAAGTAAATTCAGTTTTTTTCAGTGCCACTTACACGCAGGAAACTGTTCTCAGGATTGCAGCCAAATCTATGAGAAGCAGAAGAGTTGGTTTTTATACCCCACTTTTCTCGTCTCAAGGTGTCTCAAACCAGCTTGCATATCACCTTCCCCTCCCCACAACAGATACCATGTGAGGGAGATGGGGCTGAGAGAGTTCAGAGAGAACTGTGACTAGCCCAAGGTCACCCAGCAAGCTTCCTGTGGAAGAGTGGGGAATTAAACCCGGTTCTCCAGCTTAGAGTCCACTGCTCTTAACCAGTTTGCCACGCTGGCTGTCGGGGTTAGTCTGCCAGGTATCCCCAGATTCCTTTTGAGGTTTGCTGCAACAGATTGTGATGGTGACCCCCCCTCCCCCTCCCAGATGGATCACATCATGAGCCCTGCTCAGACGTTCACTCACCGTGTGGGGAGGGAGAACTGGCAGAAACTCACGGTCGGTCACCTCCGCGTGCTCAGGGACTGCTCTGCCCGTGGGTGGCGTGCAGAAGAAGTGTCCATGTCCACGCTTGGGGAACATTGCTGACCACGGAGAGAGGAGGTCCGTGCTGCGGGCACTTCCTCTGCACGTTGGCCCCATTTCACAGTGGCCTGGAAATGGCCATTGCATTCGTTCCCACTCCCACACACGCATGCACACACACACACACCCTGCGTGCATAGTGAATGAACACACATAGGGGGTGGTCAGTATGGAGCTAGACTCTGTTGCTTGGAGCCAGCCCTGAGAGGCAGGGTTGTCCAGGAGCCCCCACCTCCAGGCCGCACAGTGAGCAGAGAGGTTTGCCAACCGACTGACCTGGAAACATGCAGCTGAAACTTTCCAGGAGATGGAGGCAAATAACACCCATTAAGCCTCTAGTTAAGGGACAGAACAGGGTGCCCCCAAGCAGTTGGAAACCTTAACCGGTGATGCCCTCCAAATTGCAGGCGTATGCCACCCACCTCTTCTGCAGAGCCCACAGAGAAGCATTCAGCCAGTTCCTGGCGTGAGTTTCTGGTGTGCTGCAGGCGGTGGGTTGCTGGCACAGTCGCCTGGCGTGTCACGGGATTTTGTTTTCCTAGCCCCTCTGCTTGTTCATGGGATGTCTTGTCCTGTATGACTGAGCTGTTTCCATCTTTCTTTACTCTGTCGTCCGCCTTGAGTCTCCTTGAGAAAGGTGGGCTATAAATGAACACATAAAAAGGCAGACTATAAATGAATAAATACAATAAATACATGTCCGGTGTCAGTAAAACCTCAGATGTAATCTGATTTCCTGCATGGTTTAGCCAAGAACACTCCGAATGGCCCCCTTTCTCTTGGTAGAAGTGTGGAAGGAAGGCTCTGAACTCCACGGTCCAGTCACCTTTCACCGACAAGAACGGGAAGGGCGCCTTCCCTGCCAAGAAGGCCAGTGCCTGTCTGCATTCATGCTGTTATTTCCAAGCGTGTGAGCAGAGGGTTGGCAAGTGCCCAGAGATAAAATGTCACGTGCTGAGGAGTGCACACTGCCTGGGCGGGGGGGTTGGGTTGGCCAGTGGGCCCTCCTTGTGGGCTTCCCTGTGACATCTGGCTGGCCCCACTGGAAACAGGATACTGGACTAGAGGGGCTCACGCTGGTCTGATGCAGAGGAGCTACTCTTGATGTTCTTATGATCCCTCAAGACCCCACTGTTGGTGAGCAAAAAGCACCACAAACTGGCCGGGCCGGAGTGTCTCAGAAATCTGGGCAACAATAAGGGTCTGGCTGATCTCCAGTTCTTGTGCTGGCTATGTACCCCCTGCTCTGACAAACAGAACCCCCCCCCCTTGCTGTGCCTGAAAAGTTGTTTGGAAATTTCTCTGAATTTGAAAAACACTATGCTGTTGGGGGGACGGACGCACGCACAGTTGCCATCTGTGTAGGGTTTTACTCAGTGAGGCTGTGTTAAAGGGACTGGAGATTTTTCTCTAGGCCTGCTGGCAATTCCATAGTAGCCATAAGATTCACAGCATACCAGGGAAAACTGTTTGCTTCTGTAACTAATTCTCAGCAGGCGCACTGCTGGGTCTCCTCCACATCAACCATCTCCTTCTCCCCTCTCCCCCTCCCCTCCCCCCCCCCCCCCCCCCCGCCCCACAGGCCATTGAATGCATCACCCAGGGCCGGGAGCTGGAGAGACCCCGGACCTGCCCCTCGGAGGTCTACGACATCATGCAAAGCTGCTGGCAGAGAGAACCGCAACAGCGGCAGACGATGAAGAACATCCACAGCCGCCTGCAGGCCCTGGCCCGGGCCCCTCCCGTCTACCTGGATATCCTCAGCTAAGGGTGCGGTGGGGGGAGAGAAAACCGCTTCTCCAGCCCTTCAAGATCGAACACCCTGGCTCCAAAAACTGGGCGTGCTGTGTGGACCCCAGAGGTCCCCCCCATGGGGCCCCAGTGCTGCTGCTGAGAGCCTAGCTGAGGTTCCCCTTGTTTGTGTCCGGGACTTGAGGGGGTGACGCCGGCTTTGCCACCATAGTCTGTTTTTCTGAAGAGCCCCTGCTACATCTGCAGATTGTCAGGCAAGGACTGACCTCTGACCGGCTGCCTTCGCCTTCGCAGCGTTTTGCCCCGGATGGCAGACAGACACGTGGGGGGGGGGGGCGGGGGGGAGGGGCTGAAGGGGACAGTTTCCAAACTGTGCGTGTGTGTTGCAGACACTGGTTGTGGGGTGCAAAGCACCATCCTTTCCCCCTGGGGGTAGATTGGGGGGGGTCAAAGCTGTCTTGCGACTGAGAAATACTTGATTATTTACTGTTCTAAGCTTTAGATGTATATTATAACAATAGCTTCTGACCAGGGATGCCCTGTGAATGAAAAGGGCTAATGAAAGGGGGTGCACTGGCAGTCCAAGGCCCAATGGGGGTGGGGGAAGAGTGGGGAAAGGGTGTGTGGGGGAGGGTAGAGAAGACCATTCCAGGGGGTGGGAAGCAGATTTTGGGTTATGGACCAAATGAGCTAATGTCACTTGAACTAAACCAAAGATCTTCTTGTGGGTTTCTGCTTCATATAAAGTCTAATTAACCTGGCAATTACTGCAATCTAGGCAGCAGCTTTATTGCTTGAACATAAGTTGAGCCATCCCAGTTCAGGGGAAGAGGCCCACCGCACAGCCTAGAAGGTTCTCCTGGCAGCTGCACCACCAACACCCCCTGCCCCCCACCCCCCCAGATCAGGGATGGATGAACTCAAGTGGGACTCAAACTGAGCAGGAACACACAAACACATGAAGCTGCCTTATGCTGAATGAGACCCTCCTGGGTCCACCAAGGTCAATATTGTCTGCTCAGACTGGCATCCGCTCTCCAGGGACTCAGGCAGAGGCCTTTCACATCACCTGCTGTTTGGTCCTTTTTAACTGTAGCTGCTGCCAGCGATTGAACCTGGGACCTTCTGCATACAAAGTAGAGGCTGTTCTGCTGAGCTACAGCCCCCCCCCACATGTTTTTCAAATGTTTGACTAGCTGTATGAGACAAAGATTCACACACGTGACACACTGTGAAGGAGACCTGGGCTTCAACTACAGGCCAGGAGATCCCTTGATGCACCAGCAACACAATCCTAAACATGTTTATTCAGAAATCCTCTTGGGGTCAGGGGAATTCAACCCTTACTAAACTGGTGGGGAATGAGGCGTTTCCATAGGACAGGCGGATTAGCCAGCTGGGACCCGAAGCATGGAGTTACCCCCAAGGGTCCATTTTATCTCCAGGGCTTTGTTATGTCAGATCTTTGGAAGCCCCCCCCCTCGCAAGGCCTCAGAATCATGCACTGAGTGGAAAGGGGTCTTGGATGTCATCTAGTCCACCCACTGCTCACTACAGCACCCCTGAGAGATGGACACCCAGCCTCTCCTTCAGGACCTCCAGTAGAGGAGGGTCCACCCCCTCCTGAGGCCATCTCTTCCCTGGTTGATGGCCTCTTAGCCTTAGGAAGTTTCTGCTCTTATTCTTGCTGCAGTTGGGGTTCTGTGCCATTCCCACCCATTTCTGCCCTCTAGAGCAGGAGTGGGGAACCTTTTTCCTGCCAAGGGCCATTTGCCCATTTATAACATCATTCAGGGGCCATACCAGGTGTAGATCTCCTGGCGGTGGGAGGGGGGAGGGGAGGATAGAATTGCCAGGTCTCCAGCTACCACCTGGAGGTTGGCAACTCTAGGAGAGGCTATGCAGAGGAGGGAAGGAAGGAAGGAAGGCTAGGGTTGCCAGGTCTCCAGCCACCACCTGGAGGGTGGTGGAGTCCCCGTCTTTAAGCAGAGGTCTTTAAGCAGAGGCTGGATGGCCATCTGTCGGGAGTGCTTTGATTGTGGGATCCTGCATGGCGGGGGGAGGGTTGGGGTCACTGGGGGTATTGTGGGGGGAGGTAGTTGTTAATTTCCTGCATTGTGCAGGGGGTTGGACTAGATGACCCTGGTGATCCCTTCCAACTCTATGATTCTAGGAACCCTAGGAAAGGCTATGAAGAGGAGGGAGAGAAGGAAGGAAGGAAAGGGAGGGAGGCTTCCCACACACACACACACACACGAACACACGCGATTGGAAGAAGCCTTGGCTTCTCTCCCCTCCCCACTTTCACACACGCACTCACACACGCTTCCCCCCCTCCCCACTTTCACACACAAACACGCCATTGGGGGAAGCTTTTCGGTTCCCCCCCCTTCCATACTTTCACACATGCACTGATAGGGCCATGCTAGTGGCCCGGCGATCGGGGGAATGCCCCACTTCTACACACACATATACAGGGGTGAGCGAGGGGAGGGAGAAGCCAACGGTAGCCAGGCGAGGGGGAGATGGTGGAATGAGCTCTGGGCGCTCAAGCAGCTTCAAGCTGCGGGGGATCGCCCCACCGCAGGGGTCACAGGCAAGCTGGGGGGGGAAGGAAGGTTCGGGGCTGGAATGGCTGGACAGCCCGCTTTTCTTGTTGGCCTAGGCCTGGGGGAGAGCGAGGGGAGGGCCCACTGAGCCAGCGCAGGGTGTGGCCAGTGGCAGGCAGGTGAGGGGGAGATGGTGACACAAGCTCCAGGCGCCCAAGCAGTTTCAAGCTGGAGAGCGGAGGGCATTGCATGCCACCCACTCACCTGGAAACAGCTGGTGAGAGAAAGGGGAGGGGGGCTTCCAGCCAGGCGCACGTTTTGGGTGGAAGTTGTGTGTCTCTCCAGGAGCAGGAAGTGGGGAGAGTTGGGAGAAACGGCCCAACAATTACCCAATCAGCATCAATTTTACACGTGTGCCTGCCTGCCAACAATGCCCGAAGTGCCGAGGGGAGAGCCTAAATAGGGAGAGCTCGAGTGGCAGGGCCCTGGAGCTCCTGGAATTGGCTCGAGAGCCAGGGAAAATGATCTCGCGGGCCGGATCCGGCCCCCGGGCCTGAGGTTCCCCATCCCTGCTCTAGAGCAAGAGAGAGCCCGTCTGCGCCACAGCCCCAACCCAGGGTCCCCTTCATCTTCTCTTCCTCAAGTTGCCGAGCTCCTAACCTTTCCCCCTGCAGTTTGGCTTCCAGACCCGTAACCATCCTAGACCAAGTTGTCAATGCTCTTTGTAAAACGTGGTGCTCAGAACTGGACGCGTCTCGAAGAAGAAGAGTTGGTTTTTGTATGCCAACTTTCTCTACTACTTAAGGGAGACTCAAACCAGCTTACAATCACCTTCCCTTCCCCTCCCCACAACAGACACCCTGTGAGGTAGGTGGGGCTGGGAGAACTGTGACTAGCCCAAGGTCACCCAGCTGGCTTCCTGTGGAGGAGTGGGGAAACAAATCCAGTTCACCAGATTAGCCTCTGCTGCTCATGTGGAGGAGTGGGGAATCAAACCCGGTTCTCCAGATCAGAGTCTACCGCTCCAAACCACCGCTCTTAACCACTACACACTGGCTCTTGAGGTGAGGCTTGACCCAAATGGAGCCAAGCAGGACTTCCCACGATGTGGCCATTGTGGCTTGGATCCTAAACAGTGAAGGCCATTTCCCCTTGGCACACCCCAACATTGTGCTCCTGTGGGTCATCATGATACTCTGGGGTGGGGGTGGGGGTCTGTTGCCTGGCTTGGTCAGGCCACGAAGAGCCAAACCTGTTCATGCAGCCCAAGATTGCTTCGGCTTTTTGAACC
Organism: Euleptes europaea; assembly: GCF_029931775.1. Classification (NCBI taxonomy): domain Eukaryota; kingdom Metazoa; phylum Chordata; class Lepidosauria; order Squamata; family Sphaerodactylidae; genus Euleptes; species Euleptes europaea. Next base: position 102,059,473 of record NC_079318.1, on the reverse strand, counting down.
CGGCCCTCACAACACCTCTTGCTGTTCGGGTTGTGCAGTCACAAGCAGGGGCGCACCACTGAAGTCCAAGGGTGTGACGCCCCTTAAGATGGCACCGTAAGAAGCCCAGACCTGGCCCACCTGTACTGCTGCCAAGCCAGGGCTCCCCCATCCTACGCTTGCCCCTTTGCTTTCTCATCCCTAAACGTGAAGCCTGGTCTTTCTCCCTGTAGCGACTGGTTTTGCGGCTCTCAGCCGGGAGTTCCAGCCAGTCCTGGTGGCCTTTGCCGTGTGGGTTCCAGAGCCCCTGAGGCCTTGGCTGAATGCCTGGTCTGAGAATGGCCTTGGCTGAAGCAGTGCTGGGGGGTACTGACTTGCGGGGGGCATCCACTGCATTGCTGCTGAGCCAGGGCTTCAGCTTTGGGGGCTGGCTGGAGCCTGGCCCTAGAGAGAGGGCTCCTGAGGCACCCGGCAGGTCAAGTCCTTTGGGCTTTGGGCAGGAATCTGGGCTTGTGGGGTGGCACCCTCTGCCCTCCGTGAATCTTCCCACCAGACAGAGGTTTGGATTAGATGCTGCGGACAAGGGACATAGCCTCTAGACCAGGGGTGTCGAACTCCATGGTTATGAGGGCCGGGTGTGACATAAATGTTACCTCGCCAGCCCAGATCAGAAGTGGGGGGGGGGCGCTACCTCGCCTGGCTGGCAGGCCAGATAAGAGCTCTCAAGGGGCTGAATTTGGGGGCCTTTACGTTTGACACCTCTGCTCGGGGCCTTCATTCCTATAGTCGACACACATAAAAGTTGTGATCGCATTACATGGTTGTGTGTGTGGGTCTCCTGGTCTGGGCCTTCCTCCCGTTTGTGTGTGAAGCCACGCGGGCAGGAGAAACACACCGCTTGCCAGAGGGTGGCTGCTGCTGCTTCACAGGCTGCCAGAGAGCTCTTGTTAGCCAAAGGATGTGGGCATGACCTTTTAAGACAGTTCTGAAGAGCGAATGGTGCTGAGGAACAGCAGAATATCTACTGTCTCATCCACTCAAGCCCCCCCCCCCCCAGGGGGGCAGACTGGTCTGCAGTTGCTTTATCGCAGTCAGCTTACAGAAGGGCCCCTGCCAGGGAAAGCCATCAGCCGGCATCTTCCGACAACGAGGCTTGACTGGAGCACCCAGCCAGGAAGATAATCCTATCTGCGTTGCAGCATCGTGGGGGCCAAGAGGAGACAAGACTGTGGGCCCCACCCATGGGAAGAGGGCCTGCTCTGTTGAGCAGCTGTTTTGGACGGGTGCGTGCAGGGAAATGCTGTGCCCTCCACACGCAGCAACAGGAAGCCCCTCTCTCCACTCCTTCGTGGGGGGAAACTTACGAAATCAGAAAGGATGTGGGATTTTCATACCAGTCCCAATTACAGCTGGGCGGTGGGTGGCATTGGTGTGCCAGCTGGGTCCAGTGCAGGACCAGTCCTGGGATGGCTGAACGCATGCCCAGCCTGGGTTCTAGAGCCCGGCATGGGTCAGCCAGCCCCTCCACCCCCCCCCATCCCTCTGAAGGTATGCCAGAGGGCCAAGAAATCACTGAAGGGCACCCGAGGCCTGTTGCGGGAGCTGGCGGATTGTGCCAACGCCCAGGAATAACCACCAGTACCAGTAGAGCTTGTAGAAAATGCAGTTGTTTATTCACAGTGCTATAAACACACTCTTTCCACCACTATCTCCCGACATTAGACTCACAGAGTCTTACATTTATATACAGATGCCATCTCCAGGCAGCAATTAGTGTTACTGGCTGAGTCATTCTCCAGGTGCAACTCATTACCTTCAGGCTGAGTCACCCTACAGGTGCAACTCATTAACTCAGTCTCAGGCCTTCTAGGGGCTTTCCAGGTTATTGCATCAGCTTAGCTTGACACTTAGATCCCCTGAATCTAAAACCACCTGTCATTGCTAATATGAACAGACTTGCATATTCTGTCAAGGCCTCCAGGGCAGCTGCCAAATCAAGTGTACCCGCAGCAGGTCCCCTTTCCATTCTATTGGCACTATATCCCAGCCACTAGGGCTGTCAAAAAAAAAAAATTCGGTACAGTTCGGATTCGGCCGAATTTGACCCTTGTGGGGTCGGTACGGTCCGAAGTCCGAACTCCCCCGCTTCGGATCCCCGGTAATTCAGGGGGATCCGGAGTTCGGGGGAAAATTCGGCCGAAGCGCGCCTTCAGGGATTCCCTGAAGGCGCGCGGGGGCCCTTTAAACTGATCTGAGCCTCCCAGCTGGCCGGGAGGCACAGATGAGTTTAAATGACAGCCCGCCTCCCTTCAGCGGGCTCCCGTGAAGGGGGGGGGCTGTCCTTTAAACTCATCTGTGCCTCCCGGCCGGGAGGCACAGATGAGTTTAAAGGACAGCCCGCCTCCCTTCAGGGGAGCCCGCTGAAGGGAGGCGGGCTGCCCTTTAAACTGATCTGAGCCTCCCAGCTGGGAGGCGCAGATCAGTTTAAAGGGCAGCCCGCGCCTTTCAGCGGGCTGCCCTGAAGGGGGGGCCGAATTGGCCGAATTTATTCGCGAACTCCCGAACTCGCTGAATTCGGCCCCCCCGGTTGCCCGCCAGATTTGAGTTCGGATCCGTCCGAACTGAAAATCACCGAATCAGGGGAAATTCGGTTGATTTTCAGTTCGGACCGAACCGAATTGACAGCCCTACCAGCCACACGTGTCCAATTGCGGGCAGGAACCCGTGCCCTCTGTTTGAAAGTCACGCCCAGAATAAATCTGCCTTCCCACGGAGGAGGAGGAGGAGGAGGAGGTGAGCTCTCAGCCTGCAAAGGACATTCCCTGGCAACATTAACAAAGGCAGCCCTTCACCAAGTTGTGAGTTCACCTCGCTGCTGTTCAGCTCACCACTTGTGCACACACTGGCAATGGAAATAAATAGAGACTCTTCCCAAAACTGGGTGGGCATGTGGTGGGGGGAGCTAGGTTGCTTGACTGGCACCAGGAAGGCTCAGTGCACGCTTCCCCCCCCCCGACAATCCTACGGCCCTCCGGCATCACACAGCCAGCTGCAGGAGAGCACCACTTCTCCCCTGGCATGAAAGCGGCAATCTGAAGGGAGTGCAAGAACTGCCTCGAAGGAAGCCGCGGAGGCTGCGAGGAGCACCAGCAGTGGCCCAAGGAAGGAAAGCCGGCAGTTCTGGGCCAGAACACCCAGGGTCATCCCCACCTTGGCTTGGAATTGGTGCCTGCCCTGAGCCCCCTTGATAGGGTTGCCAGCCTCCAGGTAGTAGCTGGCAATCTCCTGCTATTACGACTGATCTCCAGCTGATAGAGATTAGTTCCCCTGGAGAAAATGGCTGCTTTGGCAATTGGACTCTATGGCATTGAAGTCCCTCCCCAAACCCGGTCCTCCTCAGGCTCCTCCCCAAAAACCTCCCGCCAGTTGCGAAGAGGGACCTGGCAACCCCACCGCTTGAGCATCTGGGAGGGGTCTCCTCGAGTGGGAGGGGCCTTGCTCCTCTCCCAGTAGGGTGTCTAGCCTCCCGATACTAGCTGGAGATCTCCTGCTATTACAACTGATCTCCAGCCAGTAGAGATCAGTTCCCCTGGAGAAAAATGGCCACTTTGGCCATTAGACTCTATGGCATTGAAGTCCCTCCCCAAACCCCGCCCTCCTCAGGCCCCGACCCAAAAACCTCCCACCGGTGGCAAACAGGGACCTGGGGACCCTATCTGCCAGGCCAGATAGCGGCCCATCACTTTCCATAAAAGCTCTCCTGCCTCACAACCGCTTAACATCATGACTTGCAAACTCCTCACACAAGACGCCCGGAGGCTCCTGGCTGGGTCAGAGCCCTTCAATCACCGCTGAGAGAACCGAGTCAGAAAAGCCCCCTCCCCCCCCCCCATCTTCACCTTTGAAAGCTGCCCCTGCCTGACAGGGATGAGTTATCAACGGGATTAGGTCTGTCCATCCAGAGAGGCACAGAGAGCCTAACCCCCGCCCGCCCGCCCACCCCCACCCACACACCTTCATCTAATAAAAGGCTTATCAAATCCCCTGTATAATCACATCTGCAGGGGGGGCGTGGGGGGTTGGCAGCTATCATAAGGGCTGCGCCAGCATCAGGCACAGGGCCGGGCGGTAATGGAACTGAATTGATTCCATCTGGGTAATAAATGGGTTGTCATTCCGTCTGGGCTGCTGGCAACCAGGGACCAGGGACCAGGCGCAGGAGAGCGCGGGGTGGCTTTGTGCTCCGATCAAGGACAGCCCTCTTCCCGGGTACTCGGCAGAGGTGGTGGGCTGTGAGCCTCCACGGAGACAGTTTCCGAGGGTCACTATGCTGGTCTGCGGTAGGGCAGCTGGGTTGGAGTCCAGGAGCACTTTGGAGACCCACGGGGGGTTTATGGGGTAGGGGCTTCCAAGAGTCAAAGCTCCCTGCATCAGATACCAGGTGAAGTATGTGATGAAGGGTGATGTGACTCAAAAGCTGACACCCCGAGAATCTTCTTGGTCTCTAAGGCGCTGCTGGACTTGAATCTAGCTGTAAGCCTCCTGTTACTCTCCCTGGTTGTCCCTGGCCAGACATCGTGGAAGGAAGGTGGGACTTAGAATCATAGACCCATAGAGTTGGAAGGTACCTCAAGGATCATCTAGTCTATCCCCCAGGACAATGCAGCAAATTCACAACTATCTCCCCCCACACACACACACACCCAGTGACCCCTACTCCACGCCCAGATGACAAAAACCCCTGCAGGATCCCTGGTCAATCTGGCCTGGAGGAAAATTCCTTCCTGAACCCAAAGCTGTGATCGGCATTACCCTGGGCATGTAAGAAAGGGTCACGAGAGACACGCACTGACGCAACCCTTCCTGCCCTCCCTCTCATGAACTGCCTAAGTTCACAGAATCAGCCTTGCTGTCAAATAGCCGTCTAGCCCCTGCTTAAAAACCTCCTGAGGAAGCCTCGTTCCACTGAGGAACCGCTCCAACTGTTAGAAAAATTCTTCCTAATGTCTAGACGGAAACTCTTTTGGTTCTTGTAGGTTATCCGGGCTGTATAACCGTGGTCTTGGAATTTTCTTTCCTGACGTTTCGCCAGCAACTGTGGCAGGCATCTTCAGAGTAGTAACAATGAAGGACAGTGTCTCTCAGTGTCAAGGGTGTAGGAAGAGTAATATATAGTCAGAAAGGGGTTGGGTTTGAGCTGAGTATTGTCCTGCAAAAGTATTGTCCTGTAAGTATCATTACTTACTCATTAGCACATTATCTTGATACTTACAGGACAATACTTTTGCAGGACAATACTCAGCTCAAACCCAACCCTTTCTGACTATATATTACTCTTCCTACACCCTTGACACTGAGAGACACTGTCCTTCAGTGTTACTACTCTGAAGATGCCTGCCACAGTTGCTGGCGAAACGTCAGGAAAGAAAATTCCAAGACCACGGTTACACAGCCCGGATAACCTACAAGAACCAATGAACTCTGACCGTGAAAGCCTTCGACAATATTTGGAAACTCTTTTGATTTAATTTCAACCCATTGGTTCTGGTCTGACCTCCTGGGGCAACAGAAAACAACTGGACACCCTCCTCTACATGACCGCCCTTCAAGTACTTGAAGATGGTGATCATGTCCCCTCTCAGTCTTCTCCTCTCCAGGCTAAACATACCCAGCTCCTTCAACCTTTCCTCCTAGGACTTGGTCTCCAGACCCCTCACCATCTTCCATCTGGGAGTCCAATAGGCAATTCTGGCAGTCTGGGGGAAGCAACATGCGGTGCAGTGGCCAGGGGGTCTCAAGGTCCAGAAGAAGAAGAGTTGGTGTTTATACCCCAATTTTCTTACCTTTAAGGAGATTCAAACCAGCTCACAATCGCCTTCCCTTCCTCTCCCCAAAACAGTCACCTTGTGAGGCAGGTGGGGCTAAGAGAGTTCAGCGAGCACTGTGACTGCCCCAAGGTCATCCAGCAGCCTTCATGTGCAGGAGCAAAGAATCGAACCTCAGCGGTTCCTCAGTGGAGCAGGCTTCCTCGGGAGGTGGTGGGCTCTCCTTCCCTGGAGGTTTTGAAGCAGAGACTAGATGGCCATCTGTCAGCAATGCTGATTCTGTGACCTTAGGCAGATGATGAGAGGGAAGGGTACCTTGGCCATCTTCTGGGCATGGAGTAGGGGGTCACTGGGAGTGTGTGGGGGGGAGGTAGTTGTGAATTTCCTGCATTGTGCAGGGGGTTGGACTAGATGACCCTGGTGGTCCCTTCCAACTCTAGGATTCTATGATTTTATGAACCCAGTTCTAGAGTCTGCCGCTCTTAACCATGACACCACTCTGGCTCTCATGTTCTGTGGTTGAGGTTTCCTCTGCCAAGGGTCCAGGAGTCGTCATCCCCCCACTCACCTGGGCATTTATTTTATTGTATTTATCTATTTTCCACGGCACACTTGGATGCCATGAACCCACACCTGCCCAGGCTGGAGGGGAACAGTTTGGAACATCACATTCCCACCTCGCCATGACGTGTGTGTGTGCGTGTTGGACCAGGGTGAGACATCACCTGCCTGCATCCCTTTGAGAATCTCCCTCCTGAGGGGGGCTCCTGAGGGGGGGTAGGGGGTGGCGGCACAGAGCCACTTCCCTTGACACAAGTCAAGGTGCTGCATTCCGAGTCATTGGCCCGGCTGCCCCGGTTGGTGATGGGCCAGTGTGGTTTAGGACTCTCTTTTACTCCCGGGAATGTTTTCTAGTGTTTGTCTCCATCTTTTACTACCTTCGTCTTTCTGGCAGGTCTGATTTGCTCCCTTCAGCCAGAGCAGAAAACCTGGTCCTGGCACGTAATGGACAGAGCTCCACGTCCCTGTTTCGTCACTGTCCCATGAAATCCTCATAACGTGACGTAAATGCCTAATTTTTATAACAGCCCTGCCCTGGTGATTCAAACAAGTCCTTCTAGGTTTGTGAAGCCTCAGGGAATTCAGCGCTCCTCTCTGGCTGCCCCTCCCCATCCATAGCGATGAGCTGCAAATCGGCCTCCCTCCTCCTCCTCCTCCACCCCCTGGCGATCGGCTCTGATGGGGCTCGAGGGGGCCTGTTCCCACTTGAGGGTCCCTGTGGGCAGGACTCAGTGCTGCTCCGGCAGCCCCAGGGCTTGTGGTGCCATCAGTCAGTACCCCAGGCACAAAGAGGCGCTGCTGGAAAGGGAAACCCAGCACCCCCCGCTCTACAGTCCCAGCCTGGCTGCATTTTGTTGTCCTACTAGGAAGCGTGGCTGCTTTGAGAACAAGACTGGAATCCATCTTATCACCCACTTACTTATTTCGTCATATTTTCTAATCCATTTATTGATTGACTGGAACTTTTAAAATCATACTTGCTGTTAAGTCCGCGTGGGGAAGGACACATGAGGTCGGAGACGGAGTTCCAACAACAACCGCTTTATTAAGAACGAGAAAAGAACTGAACTACAGTGGACTGACCCCCACTTATATGCCCCTCTGGCCACCTGCGGCCACTCCCCCCGATTTGTGATTGGGGGGGCAACGACCCCTAGTGACCAATGGCGCATACAGTTTTAGGAGCCTCGGAGAACCCCAAGCTCAGCGGGGTTTCTCCTGCCTACTGTCAAAATACATACATAACACCCCTCCCCCCTAAGTTCGAAAGACCCGTCTAACATATAAAGTCTTTAAGATGGCTCGGCTGTGATCGTGCCCGCTGGGAGCGGCGTGGTGCTGGGATGGGGGTTGCCGGTCACTCTGCGAGGGCTGGACCGGATTCGCTCACGGTGGCAGGTTCTCCCTCCGTACGGGCCCCGGGGAAGTTCGCCTCGCAATCCAGTGGCAGATCCTTGGGTTGCTCGGGCTCCAATGTCTCGACTTGTCCCCACTCCAGGGCAAGGGAGAGCGGTGGTGCCTCTGGAGCGGCGATGGGGTTGGGCAAGTCTGCCGGGCAGCGGCGCAGTTGGTTGATGCGCCGCCGCAAGATTCACCCCTCTGGGGTGGCGACCCTGTAGGACACCGGGCCTGTTGCTTCCTGGACTGTGGCTGGGATCTGGGCTGGGCCTGCCCTGTAGTTGTGGGCGTAGACCGGGTCTTCTTGTTCCACGACTCTTGGGGCAGCAGTAGAGTCCTTGCGGGCGGGTCTCTCTGCTGCAAGGTCAGGGTGCAGCCGGTCGAGCAGAGTTTTTGGCCGGCAGCCCATTAGGAGTTCTGCAGTACTCCTGCCCGTCGTGGAGTTGGGCATGATGTGCTGGGTTAGCAGGAAGTCCGCCAGCCACGCGTCCCAGTCTCAGTGGACAATGCACCGCAACACATCTTTGGTCATCTGGACCATTCGCTCCACCTGGCCGTTGGTGGGGGGGTGGAAAGGCCACATGGCGGAGTAAGTTCTTTGCCATGAAGTCCTGGAACTCGGTGGACGTAAATTGAGCTCCGTTGTCGGAGATCACTGTGTCCGGCAAGCCATGGGTCGCGAAGATCCGGCGCAGCTCTCGGATGACTGCTCGCAAGGTCATGGAAGCGACGGCCACTACTTCCAGCCACTTGGAGTAGGAGTCCACAACAACAAGGAACATTTTACCCTGGAAAGGCCCCGCAAAGTCGATGTGAATGCGGGATCGGGGCATGTGTCAATTCCCACCGTTGGGTCGGGGCACGCGGCATCTCGGTTTGTGACTCCTGGCAGGGTTGGCATCGTTTGACCCACTCTTCTACAGTGGCGTTGATACCCGGCCACCAGACGTAGCTTCGTACTAGCGCCTTCAGGCGGGCAATGCCTGGGTGACAGGCATGCAGTGCCTCCAGGACCCTCGTGTGGAGTTTGGGTGGGGCGATGACGTGGCTCCCCAAGAGCAGGCACCCCTTGTGCATGGACAGCTTGTGCTGATGGTTGGTGAACAGTCTGAATTCTTCCTCCGGCTGGGACGCTGGCCACCCCTTGCCCACCCAGTTGAGGATGCAGGCGAGGGTGCGATCCTTCGTGGTATGGGTGGCGATGTCAGATGCTTGAAGGGGGGCTCTGGCAGGGATTCCAGCAGCAGCACGTTGTAAGCCGGGGACGGGTTGGGGTCGGACCCCTCTACAGGCAAACGGCTGAGGGTGTCCACGTTGCCGATGGTCTTCCTGGGTCGGTGCAGGAGGCAGAAGTCATAGGCGTTCAAGAAGCTAGACCAGCGGAGCATGCAAGGAGACAGGATCTGTGGTGCCTGGCGATCTGGAACGAACAGGCCCAGGAGCGGCTTGTGGTCTGTCATAATGGCGAACGGCCGGCCGTAGACGTAATCGTGAAACTTCTTGATGCCAGCCACGACGTTGAGTGCCTCCCAGTCGATCTGGTCATAGTTGCGCTCCACTGGGGAGAGAGTCCGGGAGTAAAACGCGATCCGGGCCTCCCGACCGTCAGGCAGCTGGTGGATTTTTTTTATAATTTTTATTTATTTATAACATAAAACAGAAAAAGGAAAAATACAAACGGATACTTACAAAATTTTGAAACTTCATTATATAGTAAATTAAAAATATTCAAAGTATCCTTAAAACCCACCACTCACCATAACAACTGTCCTTCCACCATAGTGGTAGACTTCCAGAGAAGTGTCTCAACAGTTTAAAATTAAACAGTATGACAATATTTTCAAATTTCTAAATTATATCTATAACTTGTTCACTATATTAGTAAAATTCATTTTCACGTTTGTCCCAGTACGCGAAGGCCTTTGACCATGTGTTTTTAAATTCTTCTAAATCCTTCCCTTGTACGGAATTTGTTAGTTTGGCCATCCGCATATATATCCATAATTTCTCTCTCCAGTCATTAATTAGAGGTTTATTTACTTGCTTCCAGAATTTAGCTATTGTAATCCTTGCTGCTGCAAAACTATATTGGCATATGACTCTATCACATTTATTCATTTTGCCTTCAGGAATTCCCAATAAGCAAAAAGCAGGATCCATTTTTACTTTGATATTAATCAAATTATTAGTCTCATTTAATACCTTTCTCCAAAAATTTTTAATCTTTTTACATGCCCACCAGGCATGCATAAAAGTTCCTTTTTCCGTTCCACATTTCCAACATAAATCCGTAGATCCTTTACTCATTTTACTTATCATCACCGGAGTGATACACCATCTATAAAACATCTTGTATAAATTATTTCTTATTTCTTTAGTGATTGTAAATTTAAATTTTTTTTTCCAGAGATTCTCCCAAATTTCCAGATTAATATTATATTTTAAATCCCTCATCCATTTTACCATCACTGGTTTAATCCTTTCTTGCTCTAAATTTACTTCAATTGATAATTTATATATCCTTGCTATCATACCTTTATTTCCCTTATTTAATACTAATTCTAACTTAGATTTATTTCTGTTAAATCCCACCAATTTATCTTTATTAAATATATCCTTTAATTTATAATACATAAATCAGTCTTTAATATTAAGCTCTTCTCTTAATTTAAGATTCCACTCCCCATCACTACACTCCGTAATCTCTCTATAATTACCTACTTCCAAATTAAGCTGCTTACCTCTCTTCATAAATGCTTCTACTGGGTTAATCCACCCTGGAGTTTTAATTTCCAAGGACCTCTTATATCTTTTCCAAATTTGAAGTAAACTAGATCTAATAATATGATAATTAAATTATTTGTTTACCTTATCCTTTTCATACCATAAATATGCATGCCAACCAAATCGTAAATTAAATCCTTCCATTTCAAGCAATCTAGGATTCTCTAATAGTACCCAGTTTTTTAGCCAGACAAAACAGGATGCTTCATAATACATTCTCAGGTCTGGTAAACCCAGCCCCCTTGTCTCTTTTAACTCAATTAAATTATTATATGCAATCCTGTGTCTTTCTTTTCCCCATAAAAAAATCAAAATTTCTTTCTTCCAAATGTTAATTTTTTTTACTCCTTTTAGAATTGGTAAGTTTTGAAATAAAAAGAGCATCTTAGGTAATACCATCATTTTGACTACTGAAATTCTTCCCCAAGATAGCGGTAATTTCCCCCAATTATTAAAATCCATAACAATTTGTTGCCACATTTTAATATAATTATTTTGGAATAAATTAAGATTATTTGAGGTTAACCATATACCCAAATATTTTATTTTAGATTCAATAATTCAGGCAGCTGGTGGTTGAGGACCGTGCCAATGCCATAGGGCGAGGCATCACAGGTCAGCACAACCGGTAGCCACTCGTTGAAATGCATGAGCAGACTGGAGGAGGACAGCAGTCCCTTAGCTGCCTTGAAGGCATGCTGCTGCAGCTTGCCCCAAGCCCACAGGGTGGCCTTGTCGAGGAGGCGGTGGAGGGGCTCCGCAACCAACGCCTTGTTGGGCAGGAAGGCGTGGTAGAAGTTCAAGAGTCCTAAGAACACTTGGAGCTCCTGCTTGCACTGGGGCAGGGTGTGTGTGGATGGCCGTGACCTTGGCGGGCATCGGGTGGATGCCATCGGCGTCGATCAAGTAGCCCAGGAATTCAACTTGCGGCAGGCCCAGCTGGCACTTCTCGCGCTTCACCATGAGGCTGGCATCCCGGAATCGGCTGAGCACTCGGCGGACTCGCTCCAGGAGCTCCCCCTCAGAACCGCCGGCGACCAGGATGTCATCGAAATAGGGAAAGACACCCTGCAAGCCCTTGAGAAGGTCTTCCATCAAGTTTTGGAAGATGCCCAGGGCCGTGCTGACCCCAAACTGCAGGCGCGTCAGCCGGAAAGCGCCCCGGTGTGTCACAATCATCTGCGCCTCCGCAGAATCGGCATCCACCGGCAGCTGCTGGTACGCCTGGGCAAGGTCCAGTTTGCAAACACCCAGCCCCTGGCGAGGGAGGACAGGAGGTGGCTAACAACAGGCATCAAGTAGGCGTGACTCTGGAGCACCTTGTTTATAGTACATTTGTAGTCCGCACAGATCCGGACGTCCCTGTTGCCCTTCAGCGGAGTCACAATTGGCGTTTCCCACCTCGCGTTGGGGACAGGCTCCAGGATGCCCTGTGCGATGAGGCAGTCAAGCTCCGCATTGATCCTGCCCTTGAGTGCGAAGGAGATTTGGCGGGGCTTGAGGCAGATGGGGGTGGCGGCGGGGTCAATCTGCAGCCGAACTGGCGGCCCCTTGTAGCGGCCCAGTGGAGCATGCCACCCATCCTCAAACTTGGACCAGACGGAGTCGAGCTGAGACTGGTCAATGTGATGCACGCCCATCAGATGGATCCCTAAGGCCTGGAACCACTCGTGCCCCAGGAGGCTGGTGCGAGGTCCATCGACGATGACGAGGTGAAGACGGTGTGCGAAGTGCTTGTGCCGGACATTGACGAAGGCGATGCCCCAGACCGCCACCCGACAATGTTAGTAGTCGGTGATGAGGATGCCTGTCAGCTGAAGCTTGGGGAGAGTCGTGTGCGTGCCCAAGGCATGAAAGGTGTCCGCCGAGACAATGGAGAGCGCGGACCCAGAGTCGACTGCCATCATGCCCGGGGCGCCCTCAATCTGGACGGTGACGGAATCCTTCTCCACGCCATGGACCTTGTGCAGCTGCACACTCCGGACGTTGTGGCAGCAGCAGCAGGGCGGGGAGTGGTCTCCGTCGGACAACTCTTGGACGGGCTGGGCAGCTCCATCTTTTTTCCCCAGACCAGGCAGACATCCCTTTTTGGCAGAGCGGCAAACCTTGGGGATGTGGCCCACCCGGCCGCAAGCCCGGCACTCGGCGTCCTGGAAACAGCACTTGCGGCGGTCGTGCAGGTAGCTGCAGCTGGTGCAGGGCCTGCCCGCTGGGACCCATGACCTGGGCGCCCTGGCAGACATTTTGTGTGCCTCATCCTTGGAGTCCCTGTCGCTGGCGTCCTCATAATGGATGGGGGTCGCGGTGTGAGCCGGAGGAGGGGGGCCTCGGTCGTCTATGCGGTCCGCCCACGCCGAAGACTTGGCCTCTTCGACAGCAGCAGCCAGCGAGACGTTCTTTCGAGCCACGAGGCGGCAGCGCACCTTCTCGTTCCTAAGTCCAAAAATGAGCCGGTCGTGAAGCGTGCAGTCAGGGTCCGGAAAAGAGCAGTCCTGTCTGGCGGAGAGCCGCGAGGTACGCGGCGATGGACTCCCCGGCCTCCTGGTCCCGCAGGTGGAAGTCTAGGTGCCGGGCAAGCTTTGTGGGCTGGGGGGCAAAGTGGTTCCCCACCGCTGCCATGATTGCATCGAATAACGTCTCACTCAGCTTCTGTTGATCGTCCTAGATGTCTCAGTGGCATTCAAGACCACTGGTGACGATTTCCCTCTGGGTTGCCTTTCGCAGCTGGAGCTGCGGGAGGCCCTTGTTCTGCACATGGGGGGGGGAGAGTTCTGCCTGGAAGGCAGATTACTGCACCATTGCCAGAAGTGGTTACTGCATTACATTTATCTTTACTTCAGACTGGAAGGAACACTGTGACAGAACATTTGGTGTGAGCAAGCATTCTCTGAACCAGAAGAAACATGGCGCCCTATTTCCCCCAGTTGTTCTGTCTCATCTTTGGCTGTCCTCCACGTCAAGCACAACTTATACCCACACCGATTGAATCCACCAAGCCAAACTCTTCCTTTGTGTGCAGAATTGCCTCTTTCCTCAGAAGGCAAAAATCTTCCCAGGTCAACTATGCTAAGAAGTGATCGGGCGGTTTCCCTTCCAAGCAGCTGGCGGCAGCCCAGAGGGGACGGTCTGCTCTCCCAGTGGCAGCGATTCTTTGGCCTTTGGATTTTCCAGCCTCCCCGTGCCAGCAAGATGGCCCTGCCAGCTGTCAGCTCTTAATGCAGTAGACACTTCCTTCCATGTACTGGGCATTCCCCACAGCATTTATCTTAATATTATCCATGCCAACTGGCATTTCCACCTCTCTGCCCCCATATCAAAGCACTGAGATTCCGTTGTCAGGATGGGTGGAGAGAATCCAGCCTCCTCCACCTCCTCCTTTTCTGCCCTCTCCTGATCCACTCATAAATAAAGCCCGTTTGCAATTCATGCAATATTCATCAAGGCAATAAAAACTGCTACTCCAGAGGCGCCTTTAATATGTTTTAGCAGCCCCCACCCCCATTAAATAGATGTGCTTACTTTGAACGAATCGCTGGCTTGATGAGGAGCTTTTATTAATGAAGTCCCCAGCACACTGGAGCCGCCGAGATCCAGGAAGAGCAGGAGGAGCAGCCGGGCTACGCAAACAGGTGCCGGGGCGGCTCCACACCTGAACTGCTCCTGGCTCACAAGAAAAGGATGGGAGGACGCGAGGAATTCTTTTCAAATATGAGTGCTCTGCCTATTCCCAAAGGACTCAAGACAACCCACAAAAATGGGTAATAAAGCAATCCAACCAATTAGTATAAAATCAAAAGTCACCCCCACCATAACCCCCCCAACAACACTTTTTCACTCTCAAAGAAGAACCAGCCCAATTAAAGCAGGGATCTCTCCCCCACCATAATCCTCCCAGATATCAACAGAAAGACCTTTGTGAAAAGAAGCCCCCCCCCACCAGCCATCCTCAAAGAGAGCCACGCTTGTGCCAGCCACACAGCCACACAGCCTCAGGCAAACGGAGGCACCACGGGAGCAGGCTTGGTATCTGGTGGATGCCAGGGAGCAAAAGCCGCTCTGAGCCTGGCTTTGGCTGGGAAGAGCAGGGTAACAAATGGAAATAATAAATAAAATCAGGGACGGGGACAGGAACAGATAGCAGGGCGATGGGCAGCTCTAAGATGGCGGCCGGTTCTGACCAGGAGAGGCCATTCTTCAGATACGCAGGCCGCAGGTCAGTGAAGGGCTGTAAAGGTAACAAGCCATTTGAACCCAGAAGCCATCAGGCCAGTAATGAAGGGGCAATGCCCTCCGACTGGCTCAAGCCATACAATTACCAAGCAGACACATTTTGTACCAACTGTAGCCTCCAAGTTATCATCAAGGGAAGCCCCACACAGAGCACGGCACAGTAGTCCAGCACAGTACGATGGGTCAGCATGGCTGGATCAGCTGAGCTGAGAAAGGAGGGCAATTTGTCCACCGAAAGTAACGGAAGAAGTGCCCTCTGTCCAGGCTCGAGCCGGCTTCTCAAACAGCAGGGGCATCCCCAGACTCTTTATGCCACCACGCCCCAAACTGGTGTTCTCCTTGAGGACCCCCGCTCTCCCCGCCAGGATCACTGCTGTCTTGCTATTGATTCCACGTCACTGTTGGCTGCTTCCAATTTAGGTCTGGATTTCTGTTTATCCAGGTAGGAACAATTTGCCCACCGTCAGCTTAATGCTGCTAGCTGGCTGTTTTGTAAAGGTTTACCGGGACAATGTCTGACCATACAAGCCTTTACCCTCCTGCAAGAACGGTTCTGCTTCTTTCTGTGCCCTCAGGGCCCCCGGACCGCTCCCTGCTCCCTTCCCCTCCCCCAGTACTGACAAGGAAGCCCCCCCACACACACACACCCAGGCTTCTAATGTGGCAGGATGCTCTTCTTGACATGCGGCATCGTAGCAGGCCCTTCGCTTTCAGAACCCGGACCTTTTTTGTAAAGAAGAAAAAAAGTGCCAGGACGAGAACTCCATAGAAAAGGCTGTGCCCAGTTTCCACCCGTTCCCCCTCCCTCTGCAGACGCCCCCCCCCCCCCATTAGGCTGTTCCTGAGGCCCGCTGGCCTTTCTCTGGCTGTGTGTACGGCAGGATGACACATGGGGGGGAGGGAAGGGGCCCGAACGCAGGATAGGGGAGAGGTGTCCTCCCTCCTAAAAAAACCCAGACTCGTCCCCAGAGCCTTCTCAGGGGTAGGTTGAAAAGGTTTTTTTGTTTTTGTTTTCTTGCTAGAATTCGAGTTTGCAGACTGGGCTGTTGGTGCTTCCTGCTCCCCATGGCGAGGTGGGGCAGTTCCCAGGATTCACAGCTAGTGCATTCACACACACACACACACACACCGCTATAAACCAAGGGAAAGGAGAAGGGGGGCCGTTTTGACCTTCCAAGCTGTTAATGACTTGGGTCCAAATTCCCTGACGGATTCCTGCCCCTGCAGAGACTGGCCGGGCTGGGCCCAGGGTGCCAACTCTGCCGTGGGAAATTCCTGACGATTCTGGGGGAGCTGGATCCTGGAGGTGGTGGGGTTTAGGGAGGGGAGGGACTTCAGTGGGGACTTCAGTCCACTTTCCAAAGCAACCATGTTCTCCAGGAGAACTGATCGCTGTCATCTGGAGATGAGCGGGAGATCTCCAGGCCCTACCTGGAGGTTGGTAACCCTAAGGCTGGTTCAGGCAGGGACCCGTGGGGGGGGTGCACTTTAGAACTCCCTCCCCAGAAGCGTCACCAGATTGACTTTTGCAGCAGGCCTTTGGAAGGCGGCCGTGGGAAGCCCTGAACTGGGGGGGGGGGGTTCGGTTTCAGGATTCAGCTTTTTATGCTTGTTTGCATTTTGTGCTGTTTTAGTCTTGAGCTGCCTTGAGGGAGGTACGCTTGGAAAGGCAGCATAGAAATTAAATGTAATGAGTTAAACATATTAGTTATTTAGTTTTGAGTTTAGTCCTGGAGTGGGATGGGGGGGGGGTTCCCTCTGTGTCCGCACGGCACTTCACCCCCTTTTCAGGGGATGGGAATTCACGGCCGTTTCCCAGCAGGGCCGTAAGGGTTAATCTCTTCCACTCCAGCTGGTCCCACATCAATATCTTGCGCGCAGCGGCTCTTTATGCGCCGCCGCCCCCCGCCCGTGGATAAGGCTAATGTACTCAGTGTGGAGGCCAAGAGATGAAATTATTAATGCCTCCCAATATGATAGGTGGGGGAAAGTTATCGATTGTCAGGTCAGAGGAGTCGATAAACCTTCCAGAGGGCGGGCGGGCGGGCGGGCGGCAGGGGGGTGCAAGAGCCCCCCGGGCCCAGGAAGGCCCTGCCTCTCGTTTCCATTGCAGAGCTGTCCCCCTCTGCTGTGCCGGCCCTGGGGCCTCGCGGCCTGCCTAGCAGGAGGCCTTTCTGCGCCCGGCAGCTGCTTCCGGCCTGGGCCTGGCCTTTCCAGGGCAGCCCTGGGCTGCCGCCAACGCTGAGGACCGCAAGGCCAGGACAGGGGGGCCGCCCGCCTGCCTGCCTGCCCAGCAAGAGGAGCCAACCGCACACACCCGGGCCACCCACGGGCACGTTCTGCCTGGGGGGGCGGGGGGGGGCAAGCCCGCAGCAGTCCTGCTAATGTGCTCATTGGCCAGTGGGTGGGGGCGAGGGACGGGAAAGGGAGGCTGGTGGCTTCCGGTGACCATGGGCAGGGCAGGGGCCGTCGCACCTGCTGGGGCGGGCAGGGCACCCACTGCCCGGCCTGGCCATTTCTCTCCAGCCCCACCTGTGCTTTGAGGCTAGGGTTGCCAGGTCCCTCTTCGCCGCCAGAGGGAGGTTTTTGGGGTGGAGCCTGAGGAGGGCGGGGTTTGGGGAGGGGAGGGGCTTCAATGCCATAGAGTCCAATAGCCCAGTCAGCCATCTTCTCCAGGGGAACTGATCTCTATCAGCTGGAGAGCAGCTGTAATAGTGGGAGATCTCCAGCTATTACCTGGAGGTTGGCAACCCTATTTGAGTCCCTGACAAAATCACCTCCCAAGGCGGGAGACGGGGGGCTGCCTGGTCCAGTGGGGGGGGGGGAAACTGTGGGCTAGAAAGGACCTGAGAGGGGATGGGGGGAGCTGGAGGCTCAGTCCCCTCGGTGGCGGCTCCCTTGGGGCACATGAGGAGGAAGCTGCGCAGGAGGTGTCTGCCGTGCCCCCCCCCCCCACGTACAGCAAGCGTGCGCCTGAGTGGAGAGTTCTCTGGAAACGCTCCCCGGGGCCTGCTCGACCCTCCATAAAGCTGGAGCACATGCCGAGAGTGGCCTTGCCCCATGCATGGGCCGGAAGAACCCACTTCCTCCCCTCTCCCCCCCCCCCCAATCTATCCCCAAATAAGCTTCTGCCTGCTTCGTCGGGGTAATTGTAACTAATGACAGCAGGGGGAGGAGGGGGGGGCTGATGGTTTCCAGTGGGTCTCTGGTGAGAGGCGGGGGGGGGGGAAGGAGGTCATACTTGAATGTGAAAATCATTATCAGCGATTAGAGTTATTAGTGTAAGGAAAAGAGGCCGTTCATGTTGGCCTGACGTCCACCGAGGGCCGCTGGAAACGGTTCCCCCCAGGAGCTGGCTGGCTGGCTGGCTACTGCTGCGGGGCAGGCTGGCCTCTGAGGGGCTGGACCCCTGCCGGTGGAGACAGGAGGAGGGGCTGAAGCCACACCCGCCAGCCCTCCCTCCCCCCCAGCCAGGTGTCACACCTGGGCATCGTGAGGCACGCCGGCCAGCCGGAAGGCAGCTCTCAGGCCAGGAGGAGGGAGACCTCTGGAAGGAACCCAGAGGTGGGGGGGGGGCAGTGGTCCTTCTTCCCGGTCGGAGGTGCTTCAGCCCCACCGCTTCAGGCCAGAGGACTCGGTCTCAGCCTTTCTCCAGGAGGCTGGCACGACCTCACCATGACCCTGTGAGGTAGGGCGGGCTGCATGTGAGTGAGAAGTGCCCTCAAGTCGCTTCCGACTTCTGGCGACCCCCTGAATTGAGGTCCTCTAAAACATCCCTTTGGTAACAGCCTTGCTCAGGTCTTGCAGGCGGAGGGCCGGGGGGGGGGTCTTCCCCGATGGAGTCAACCCATCTCCTCCTGGGTCTTCCTCTTTTCCTCTGCCTTTGACTTTCCCTGGCATTGTTGTCTTTTCCAGTGACCAAAGTATGTGAAGGTGAGCTGCCATAGATTTTGGTAAGACTGCTGGCAATTTGAGAGCTTCAGCAGGGACTTCTGGCTGGGAATGCCACTTGCCCAGAATGGCACCCGGTGCGAATTGTGGCGCTGTGCAAGGCTAACGGGCACGTTTTGGGTCTTACCAGAACTCTGGTAAGCTCATACTGCCCTTGTACGAATCTCGAGTGAGACCACACTCGGAACACTGTGTACAGTTCTGGTCACCACGCCTAAAAATGGATATTGCAGAGCTTGAGAAGGAGCAAAAAAGAGCAACCAAAATGATCAGGGGTTGGGGACCAGAACAACAGCCCTATGAGGAGTGGTTAAAAGGCTTAGGGCTGTTTAGCCTGGAAAGAAGGCAGTAAATGGGAGACATGATAGAGGTCTATAAAATTATGCATGGTGTGGAGAGAGTGGACAGGGAGAAGCTTTTCTCCCTCTCTCATAATACCAGAATGTGGGGTCATCTGATGAAGCTGGAGGGTGAGAGATTCGAAACAGATAAAAGGAAGTATTTCTTCACACAATGCAGTTAAATTGTGGAACTCCCTGCCCCAGGATGTGGCGATGGCTGCCAACTTGGAAGGCTTTAAGAGGTAGGCTTCCCAACCTCCAGGTACTAGCTTGAGATCTCCTGCTATTACAACTGATCTCCAGCCGATAGAGATCAGTTCACCTGGAGAAAATGGCAGCTTTGGCAATGGGACTCTATGGCATTGAAGTCCCTCCTCTCTCCAAACCCCGCCCTCCTCAGGCTCCACCCCAAAAACCTCCCGTGGACACGTTCATGGAGGTGAGGGCTATCCATGGCTACTAGTCAAAATGGATACTAGTCATGGTGCATACCTATACTCTCCAGGATCAGAGGAGCAGGCCTGTAATATGAGGTGCAGTGGAACCCAGGCAGGACGGTGCTGCTGCAGCCGTCTTGCTTGGGGGCTTCCTCGAGCCACCTGGTTGGCCGCTGTGTGGACAGACTGCTGGACTTGACGGGCCTGGGGCTGATCCAGCGGGGCTCCTTCTTGTGTTCTCTGCCGCCCTCTAGTGGTCAGGGGTGGGCAGCTATTGTGGGGGTTCAGAGCTCAAAGCAACAGCCTTCTTCCCCTGAAGGGAAGAGACCAGAAAGCCCCCCCCTCCCCGCAGCCCGGTTTTTCTGTCTGTCCTCCAAATCAAGCTTCACAGAGAACGGAAGCTAGAGTAGGATGTTCACAGCCACAGCCAAAGTCCTGACCCCAAAGCCAATGGGATTGCATCAAAAGCGAAGGGATGAACTGAAAATTGAAAAGGAAAATGGAAGGAGGGGCAGCTTCACTGGGGGGCGACTGTAGGTGAGAAGCCAGGACTTGCAAGGTCCTCATCAGGAAAGGGGATGCTCCCGTGAAGACTGGCGGGCCATTTAACTTGCAGGTAAACTTCCCAGTGGGCCCTATGAGGGCTGCTGGTCGCCCCCCTTCCAGCCACTCCGCCCGCATCTCAGGGAACCACTTTGCTCAGACCAAGGATCCCCAACAGGTTCCCAGGGGCACTTTTTCTGGCACCCGTTAAGTGTTCTGAGCTTTGTAAGCTTTTAATGTTTGTGGCCTGATGCGAAGCGCTTTGCCCGTGCAAATAGTGGGCTGATATTCTAAAAACACAGCAGAGCTCTGGGTTCTGACTAAACACAATTCAGCTGCTCAAATGCTTAATGTGCCTTTTCAGGGGGTTTGGCCATCAAGTCACAGCTGACTTACAGTGACCCTGTAGGATTTTCAAGGCAACAGTTGCTTGACAGGCCACCCGGGGGGTGGAATAAGGGGGAAACTGGTGCCACATCGCTGGGGTGACGTTGTTTCCATAGCAAAGGTTCGCCAGCCGTACAGCTGGTCTCTGTGCCTCCTCCCCACTCCGCCGCCTTCTCAGGCTCCCCAGAAGCCACCGCTGGCCTCAGTGTGGCGGTTGGCCAAATTCTGGGCCGTGCCCCTCTTGGCAACCCCCCTGGTTGCTGCATGGGTTGCTGCACTGGGCTTCTGTGGCAGCCTGACTCCCAAAGTAACCTCCGTGTGTCACCGTATCTTGGCTGAGCTGGCCCGGCAGGTTATGCCAGTCCCTGTGGCTGGTGCGCACATTCACGCTCACACAGAGAGACACTGCAGGTGCGCCTACTTTCTACCCTAGTTGGTTCCAATGGCTTGCATGGATCTGTGCCCTCGTACAGTGTAATTGCGCTGCTGCAGATTGCAACAACTGCAGGCCTCTCCGGTCCCTGCCCTCTCCACGGTGATGCGGCACCACCTGGTGACTTGAAGCAGCAAATGCACATCAGCTCAAGATTTTTTAAATATAGTTATTGATTTGTTTATTTAAAGCATCTATTAGCCACCTTTCTACTTTGCATAACTCAAGGTGGCTTACAATATAAATAAAACAACAATCCTAAATTGCCCTGACCTGGATAGCCCAGGCGAGCCCCATCGCATCAGATCTCAGAAGCTAAGCAGGGTCGGCCCTGGTTAGTATTTGGATGGGAGACCACCCAGGAAGTCCAGGGTTGCTCTGCAGAGGAAGGCCACGGCCAATCCCACTTCCAGTGTCTCTTGCCTTGAAAACCTAATGGGGTCACCGCGAGTCAAGTGCCACTTGATGGCCCTGACCTAAATAAAACTGCCTCCTGAAGATCGAAAGTGAGGGGGGCCAGGCACACCTCCCTGTGTAGGTTGTTCCCTGATCGTGGGGCTGCCCTCTCTTGTGTGCCCACAGATGAGCTTCTTTGGTTGGTGAGGCAGTCAGGAGAACCTCTCGCTCTCTCAGTCCAGGGGTCCCGTCAGCCCAGGTTTCAGCTCCATGACTGAGGGTGGGACTGATGCTAAATTGATCGTGCTTGAGGGTATTTATGGAAACTGATTTCCCAGCATCAATCACATGTACCCATGTGGGGCACCCAACTCTTGTGAGATTTTCTGGAGCCAGAAGAGCTGCTGCAATAGTGGCGGAAGCAACAGCAAGAACCATCATCCCTTTTTGGTGAACCGTAGCCCACATTATTATTTTTTCCTTTTGCCTTTCTCCCCAAAACAGCTGACACTGCTCTCCTGTCCTCCATTTCATCCTCACAACAACCACCTTGTGAGGTAGGTCGCCTAAAGTCATCCAGCGAAAGATAACCTGGGTGAGAATATTCTGATGCCTTCTGTGGTTGGCACTGCGACTCCCACCACCATCCTGAAGTCAGTGGCCGATGGTCATTCTCTGTTTGGTTTTGCCTGCGCAGAGCAGCGGGTACAGCAGTCTCCTCTTGTGGGCACCCACCGCCTTCCCGATTGGGATGGGGTTCCACCTGTGCTGCTCCAACCACTCCGCCTGCCACACTGCTCGCCTCCAAGCCCGACCCTTCGTGCCCTGTGAGGCCACCGCACCCCTGCCCTGCTGCAGCTGATGTCTCTGCAGTCCCCTGGTGGTGGGAGAGGTCCTGTAGGGGGGGGGGCACGGCTGTGGCAAGATGCCTTTGTCAGCCTACAAGTGGCTGAGCTCATTTACTGCATGCTGTCCGATGCCTCCTGAAGCTGCTCAGTGAAATTGACATGCATTAGGAGCCGATAAACTTTGAATGAGCTGATGAAGTGTAGCGAAACATGCTACAGCTATCTACACGTTCTCTTTGTGTTGTTGTCAGGCACCGGCCTGGGAAAGGCGCCCAGTGGTTTGGCCAGGTGGCGTTTCAAGGTCGAACTGTTGTTCAGCCCTAGCTCTGTTTAGTCTTTGATCTCTTCTGGGAAAGACTGTTATCTAGGGGGTTACCCTAGCAACCAGTTGCCATCCTGAAAGTTTACTTTCGCCTTTATATCACCCATACCTGTAGTTTTCCTTCCATTAGTATCCTTGCTAAGTTCCAAGTCACTTTCTGTAACTCGTTGTATAATTCCTAATAAACCAGCTTTTGTAGGAAGACCTGCCTGGAAGTCTGTTTGTCGGATTTATCTGGTGAGCCCAGAGCTGACAGTTGTATTGTTTTACCTTGGGGCTCTCCCCTGGACCTTTCTGCACCCTAGGAGGAACTGGACCTTCGGGCACCATTTGGAACGCCCGTGGTCAAGAATGAGTACAGAGACGTGGTTGCTTGTCTATGACTTGGACTTTCTTGCGTCGTTGCTGAATTGCAATTCTTTTCCCTTGTATGTTTTGTGTTGTTAGGTTGTCTTAGGTAGTTAGGGGATTTTTGCTATTGTGTTTAATTGTATTCAGGCAACAGCATGAAGTAATGCTGGATTTGCCTAGAAATAAAAGAGTCAAAGTGTATATTTTCCTATTATGGATTGTTGATTTAGGAGTCTTCGTGCCCCCTCTTCTATGAAGTATTCTTAATACTGGCACAGGTTATATATTTAAGAGTACCTGGAGGTTGGCAACCCTAGGTAGTATCTTTAACATAATGAATTACAATTCAGTGGATTGTTCTTCAGCTTTTACTCTTTAAGACCAAGGTCTTCCTACAATTATACATTAAAACAGTGAAATAAAAAAGCAAAGAAACAGCAAACTTCTTAAGTCTGTTTGGAAATGCCTGCGGCTGCAGCAGAGTGTCCACGAGGAGGCGCTCGACTGCACGGCTCGGTCTACCCCACCCAGACCCCCCTCTGACCCTTCCCTGAAGCGCATCCCCCGTCCTGCCTGCCTCCCCCCACCCCCACCCCACTAGTTCGTTGGAGCAGGAGGTGCTTCAGGAGAGGCATCCGAGAGGCAGCCCCTTTCTCTCTGCAGGGTGCAGCCGTCCAGAAACGACTTCCTTCGTCCCAGGAAGAAGCTCAGCTTGCTTCCTCCCAGCATTTCTGTGGTTGGCCCCCCACCCCCACCCCAGGGCAGCTATTCTTGTGGCAAGCGTTTTGTTATGGTGCCCCCCCTCCCCACACCCAGGATTCCGAAGGGCTGAGAGTTCCAGCAAGACTGGAGACATTTAAGCTGCCCGGACTGCTTCAGGGGGCAAGGAGGTGTCCCTCCTGCCCGAGTGAGCAAGTGATACCCCTGTAAAACTAAAAACGGAAAGCCTTGACCCCGGCACCATGATTTGCTTCATGGGATGTTCAGCAGTGTTTGACCGGTTAAATGTGTGGTCAATTAACAATATTGCACCAGGCAGGCGGTGTGTCCTTTGGGCACACCTAGAAAATTGTATGGCAGGGCATTTATTTATTTAAATAATTTTACTTTGCTTTTCTCCCACCCTGGGGATTCCCAGACATTTTCATACAAAATGCAGCCGGCCCCCTAATATGCTTCCGGTGGAGGAGAGGAATGGGAGCGATGCTGCCTGGGCTCAACGAAGCTGCAACGGGACACGATCTGCCAGGGGACCAGAATCATAGAATCATAGGGGGTTACCACACTTGTATTCCCAGTAATGTATTAAGAGTTTGAAAGCGTTATAAAAAATACTATTCGCACTTTGTTTGGCCCCTTTAGCTGTGAAGACGTCTTCCAACCATTTATAAGCCGTGGTATCCAAAAACCCTTTTGAAGCGATGTTTTTTATAACATTTTCAAACGCTTAATACATCGCTGGGAATACAAAGTGCGGTAACCCCTGTAGAGTTGGAAGGGACCACCAGGGTCATCAAGTCCAACCCCCTGCACAATGCAGGAAATTCACAACTACCTCCCCCCTCCACACCCCTAGTGACCAGAAGATGGCCAAGATGCCCTCCCTCTCATCATCTGCCTAAGGTCACAGAATCAGCATTGCTGACAGATGGCCATCTAACCTCTTCTTAAAAACCTCCAGGGAAGGAGAGCTTACCACCACCTGAGGAAGCCTGTTCCACTGAGGAACCGCTCTAAATGTTAGAAAATTCTTCCTAATGTCTAGACAAAAACTCTTTTGATTTAATTTCAACCCGTTGGTTCTGGTCCGACCTTCTGGGGCAACAGAAAACAACTCGGCATCATCCTCAATATGACAGCCCCTCAAGTACTTGAACATGGTTATCATATCCCCTCTCAGTCCTCTCCTCTTCTGGCTAAACATACCCAGCTCCTTCAACCTTTCCTCAGAGGACTTGGTCTCCAGACCCCTCACCCTCTTTGTTGCCCTCCTTTGGACACTGTGTACAGTTCTGGTCACCACACCTAAAAAAGGATATTACAGAGCTTGAGAAGGTGCAGAAAAGAGCAACCAAAATGATTAAGGGACTAGAGCAACTGTCCTATGGGGAGCGGTTAAGATGCTTAGGGCTGTTTAGCTTGGAAAGAAGGCGGCTAAGGGGAGACATGATAGAGGTCTATAAAATTATGCATGGTTTGGAGAGAGTGGACAGGGAGAGGTTTTTCTCCCTCTCCCATAATGCTAGAACGCGGGGTCATCTGCTAAAGCTGGAGGGTGAGAGATTCAAAACAGATTAAAGGAAGTATGTTTTCACACAACGCATAGTTAAATTGTGGAACTCCCTGCCCCAGGATGTGGTGATGGCTGCCAGCTTGGAGGGCTTTAAGAGGGGAGTGGACATATTCATGGAGGAGAGGGGTATTCATGGTTATTAGTTAGAATGGATACTAGTCATGCTGCATACCTATTCTCTCTAGTATCAGAGGAGCATGCCTATAATTTTGGGTGCGGTGGAACACAGGCAGGATGGTGCTGCCTAGAGGCACCTGGTTGGCCACTGTGTGAACAGACTGCTGGACTTGAAGGGCCTTGGTCTGATCCAGCAGGGCCTTTCATATGTTCTTATGTTCGTATTAGTTCTAGCCCACTTTTCCAGCCTGTCAAGATCATCCTGCATCTTGGCTCTGTCTTCTACCGTATTTGCTACCCCTCCCAATTTAGTATCATCTGCAAATTTAATAAGCATCCCCTCTATTCCTTCATCCAAATCATTTATAAAGATGTTGAACAACACAGGGCCCAGCACAGATCCCTGAGGAACTCCACTAGTCACTTCTCTCCAAGTGGACGAGGAACCATTAACTAGCACTCTTTGGGTACGATCTGTCAACCAGTTGCAGATCCATCTAACAATAATAGGATCTAAACCACATTTTCCCAATTTGTCTACTAGAATACTATGTGGAACCTTATCAAAAGCCTTACTGAAATCTAGATAAACTATGTCAACAGCATTCCCCTGATCCAGCAAGGTAGTCACTTTCCCAAAAAAGGAGATAAGATTAGTCTGACATGACTTATTCTTGAGAAACCCGTGCTGGCTCTTAGTGATCAGATCCAACCTTTCTAAATGCTCAAGGACTGACTGTCTGATGATTTGTTCGAACACTTTTCCTGGTAGAGAAGTCAAGCTGATGGGTCGGTAGTTACCCGGATCCTCCTTTTTCCCCTTCTTGAAGATGGGGACAACATTTGCCCGCCTCCAATCTTCTGGCACCTCACCTGCTTGCCAAGACGTTTCAAAAATAATGGACAGAGGTTCCGAAATTACATCTGCAAGTTCTTTGAGTACCCTTGGAATCAATTCATCTGGTCCAGTGGATTTTGTTTCATTTAAAGAAACCAGGTGTTTGTGCACTACCCCAATGCCAATTCTAGGCTGCAAATCCCTTCCCTCATCACATGTTCTGTTTATGCCATGTTGAACACCACTTCCCTCAGGAGAAAAGACTGAGGAAAAGTAGGAATTGAGGAGTTCAGCCCTCTCTTCATCTCCTGTTACAATTTCACTTTCCGGTCCACGCAATGGGCTTATCTTGTCCTTGTTCTTACCCCTACTCTATACATAGGAAAAGAACCCTTTTTTGTTGCGTTTAGCATCTCTCGCTAGCCTAAGTTCATACTGAGCTTTAGCCTTCCTAACACTCTCCCTACAAGCACTAGATATTTGCTTATATTCCTCTTTGGTTATAAGGCCCTCCTTCCACTTCCTAAATGAGTCTTTTTTATTTCTCAACTCTTTAAAAAGCTGTTTATGGAGCCACCCTGGCCTCTTTAGGCTCCTCCCATTTTTCTTTCTCATAGGAATGGTTTGGGATTGCGCCTTCAGTATTTCATTTTTAAGAAACTCCCACCCTTCTTGAACTCCCTTCTCCTTAAGTATTTCCGACCATGGGATTCTACCTAGCATAAGTTTAAGATTGTTAAAATTTGCTCTTTTGAAGTCCAACCTACATGTCTGACTACGTACGGGTTTTCCTCTCCCTAAGATTGTAAATGCCAAGAGTACGTGGTCACTACTACCCAGGGTGCCTACTACTTTAACCTCATCGACCAGTTCTTCCCTGTTGGTGAGAATCAAGTCTAAGATAGCAGACCCCCTTGTTTCCCTGTCCACCTTCTGGAATAGGAAGTTGTTAGCAGGACAAGTCAGGAATTTATTGGATCTTGCATTTTTAGCAGCGTTGGACTTCCAACAGATATCCGGGTAATTAAAATCTCCCATGACCACCATGTCCCGTCTCTTTGAGAACTTTGTGATCTGGTCTAGAATCACCAACCAGACGTCTCCCTGCTTTGTGTCTGAGGCTGCCGCCCCGGGCAAGACTCTGATTTCCTGTTTCGAAGAGACAAGGAGTGTGGCAAACACACATTTTTGACGGCTGCTCCAAATTTGTGCCCCCCCCACTACTATCTACTCCATAATTGTGATTGTGTAATATGTTTCCAAAGAAGTACCCTTGTTCATCACAAGGACAGAATAAAGTGAAATTACAGGAATGGGTTTTGAACTGTTCTGTGCCATAAAATTACCTTTGAATAATGTGAAGGCATCATCTACCCAGTCCAAAAGTTGATTTGTTTGCAGTGTACAAAGGGCGTGTTGCTACTTTTTCTCTGTCAGAAAATGGGATTTGGACAGCTCTCCACTCCGAAGAAAACTCTGTTCACATCTCTGGCAACCTGCCTGTTCTGTACAGACTCCTGAATATTGAAGCGCAGCACCCAGATTTGTACTCAGTAGGCTCTTGACAACAGGACCTGCGTCCCTCCCCACTGGGGAGACAAGGGCAAATGAGGAAAATGGATTAAAACTACCTGGCACCCTAATGAAGATTTGGACAACTCCAGATATTATGTACAAGCTTCCAAGGGTTCTATTTGCTGTCTTTTATATAGAGCCATTTTTCCGTGTGCATTTTGCTCATCTGCTTTCTGTCGTTTGAAAGAGATCCCTGCCAGCCCTCCGCAGAGTTTAGGTGTCCAAGCTTCCTGAGGGGCAGCTGCAGATCCCAGCCCCTTCCTGCCTCCCCCCTCCTTCCTTTTCTCATATGTCACCCTTCCTCTCTCTGACCGTTGCTTCAGCAGCAGCCTTCCAGATGAAACTGGGCAGGCGGCAACAGGCTGTGCCGGAGGGAAGAGAGATGCTCCTTCACTCCATTTGTTCTGAGCTGGAGAAAAAAGGCCACCTCTTGGATTTCGCCCCCCTCCCCTTTGTACTTGCTGCCTTGCATTGATTTTTTAAAAACTTTCTTTCTTGTGTGGGAAGCCGCTCTCACCTGGAAGAGGTGGCAGGACTCATCCACTGGCGGAGGATTCTTTAGGAGACTCTCTGAATAAGGTAAGCGCCTGTTGAACTGCATGGGCAGAGAAATCAGGACTCCACAGTGTCCGGAAACAGGTCCAGGAGGCCTGGCTAGCTGGGGCTGGGAAGCCTGTGCCGCTTGGAATGTGTGAGCCATCCTGGGTCCAGGTGCTGAACCACTGGGTGATGGGTTCCCTTTCTTTTTCATGATCCTGCGGAACCAGGATTCTGTTACTGTTTAAAGAATTCACATTCAAGACATAATTCCTCCTGGTGTGGCCTCTTTTGTTTCTGTAGCTCAACGACAGGAAAACTGGCATTGGGGAATGTCTTTGTTTTTATGCCAATTGGAATTGCAGGGCTCCTTTGCTCTGACTTTAGCAACCCTAAAGTACAGGGGGGGGGGGTCCTCCACCTTCTGACACAAGTCCTGTTCCTTGTCACCCAAATGGCTGCTTGGTGTAGCGATATACAATTTCTGGACATTTCAAGGCCACCGGGGGGGGGGGAGTTTTTTGGATCCCCCCCAGAATTGAAATATATGCAATACTTTCCTATCAAACATACATTTATTTTATTGCTTTAACAAGATAAAATGCATAATTTATATCTTATTTAAAATTGTACTAATTGGCATATCTATGAAACTTAAATAATATAAATTCCTTGGATTTATACAAGCGTGCAAATATACCGCATACTGGAAAGAGAGAGCTGCCAACTGCTATATCCTCTACCACTTCAGCACGCGTCCCTGAATACTTGCCATCTGAGTAGTAGGCAAAATTAAGAGTTGATGGTAGAAAACAAATTATGTAGTAAAAAGGAAGTGTATTTGGACAGAAATTCTCGTAGAGGTTTCAATAGGTAGAACTACCTACATATGTGGATGTCAAGTTAAACTTTATAAAACTTTAATTTTTCAATAATACATTAATTGCAGCATATTGTTGCCAAAATTATTCACATTTAAACAACATATCCTTGAAAATGTTTTGTGTCTACAGTATATGTAAGAATCACAGTCTAATGCTGTAAATGACCTCACATACGACTTTTATATTTCACATTTTGAATAAAACTTCATCTTACAAGGAATTTCACTTGAATAGGGGGGGGGGAAATCATAGGAGTTTTTTTTCAGTGCTCCTAAAATTCCCCAATCTTTGGTAAAACTGAAAAGAAGGTCATGGGGGGTTATTAACCCTCCCCCTCCCCGGCCTTCATACATCTAGCTTGATGGCCAGACAGAGCAAGGGGCTGAAGGGGCTGACGGGGTGACCAACTTCCAGGAATGCTTAGTGAGAACTTTTGTTTTTTTTAGTTTAGGTCATGCTTTTGGGGCTTTTGAAATGATATCGTTTGGGATGTGAGAATCCCAAATGCCTCCACAGATGCTTGAGGCACAATGAAGAGTTTTGAACTTGCCTGGGAAAGATGTCGTCGGGCATCTGTGGATTTGTCTGATCACGATCTTTAAGAAAGGGCTTCAGACAGGTTGTGCAGCAGGTGTGGTTGCGTAGATCAACTTGGATTGGCCAGAGGAGGGTTGTGTTTATTTATGTAAAAAATTTACCTGTCGCCTTTCCAGAGGACCTTCACTGTGGCGGCTGCATTTCCCTTCTGGTTCTGACTCCTGCACGTGTGTGTGCTACAGGTAAATGTTTACCATTCTGGAAAATGTTGCATGCCCTGTAAGGATGATAACATTATGTCCAGGGATCGCGCTCTCCGGAAGCCAGTGTTTACGAAAGCCAAAAGTTTACAAAAGAAGGTCTCCTTGTCTCCCCTGGAATTTTGGAGGGTTTGTAAGGCAGAACTCTTTAGATAGGTCTTCGGCTCTTCAAGATAATTACCCTGTGGGTGCCTGGTGTCTTATTTTCCTGATGGCTGCACAGCTCTCCTGTCTTCTCCACCGGGCACCCAGGGCCTGAGGGCAGCAGCGCAGGAAAGCAGCAGCAGCAGCCTCTCGACGCTCCCTCTTCCTCCGGCCAGCTCAGCAGCGGAAGTCCGTCTGAACCTGCGGGCAGAGATAGCTGCTGGCTGTTCCACTTTCCTCAGCAAGACAGGAGATGGCATGGGAAGAGGCTTTGCCAAAGCTGCATTTTTGGCTTGCAGAGCATGCCAGCAAGTTCTTTTGGTGAATTACAACAACCTAACCCCCCGCCCCCGCCCCCATCTTGCATGCTGGTTGCACATCCCCTTCCTCGGTTGTTTAATGTGGTGAGGCTGAAGGTGCCTCCTCTGAGAGAACGGCAACCCCTTCCACTGCCATGCCCCCTGGGTTCCCTGGGCATACGTCTCTGAACACTGCTCTTCTCGAGTGAAGCCCACATGCACAAAACTAGGCTTGGAAACCCACCACTGAGAAACCGCCTCCCCTCCCCCTGGCAGCCTCTGGCTCCGCTCCTTGCCGTTTCCCTCTTTTCATCCTTACGTGGGTTCAATGCACCTGGGGAGGGAGGACCATGCCTCCGCACTAAAAGGAGGGCTTGGGATAACAGTTCCTTTGGGGCAGCCTCGGTGTGTGTGTGTGTGGGGGGGAATTGTCCTGCTGACTCTGCTCCTCCTGTGTGTGGCTGTTGGACCGCTGCCGTCTCCTTAGGCCTAGGAAGGGAGCCAGTGGGAAGATAGCCGTTACTCCTGATCCATGCACGCATTCTTGGCAGCTATTCTAGGTCCTGTCCCCCTTCCCAAAGAAACTCCCAGCCCTCCAGCTCATTGGCCATCACAGCATTTGGGAACGGACATGTGTGTGTGTGTGTGTGAGAGTGAAAGAGAGAGAGAGAGAGAGAGATGAACGGTGAGATGCGTGGAGTGGTCATTCAGCACAGCCATTCTTTCAAAGGCATTTTTGGTGCATTGGTCTCCTTCCTCTTCGACTGATACTCTCAATTGGCCATCGCCCACTTGCTCATTTCCTATAAACAGGAGAATGGAAATGAGTTGATGTGAGCTTCGGGTGTAAAGGGCAGCTTCCTGTCAGCATGCCTGAAACACGAAGCCCAGAAAGAGGGCTGTGGGCTCTCTGTGGCGGCAAGGGGACTCCATGGCAGGCAACCGATCTATCGCCACGACTTCTGTTTCATAGCCCTTGAAGCCCATGTGGCAGACGGTGACTCTTTATCACTGTGTGTTGTTGGCACGCAATAGGTAGAGACAGTTTGTTGTTTCCCTTGTCAGGCCTTGACACCGTTTCTTTGGATTTAGGAGCCAGCTCTCAAATTAGGGAGTCTAGCCTCACCCCTACCAAATGCAAGTTTTTCTCTGTCATATTAAGCAAATTTAATGTTGCCTAAGCTATATATTGGGGAAGGCACTGGCAAATCACCCCGCAAACAAAGTCTGCCTTGGAAACGTCGGGATGTGACGTCACCCCATGGGTTAGGAATGACCCGGTGCTTGCACAGGGGACCTTTACCTTTTAAACTATATATGGGTTGCCAACTGGCCTGAACAAAAATGTCTTGTCTCTTTAACAGAGGACAGAAAAGCTCCAACAGTACATTTCCACACATTAAGCCTCTATTAAAGTGACGGGACATTTCCCTCCCCCACAGTTGGCAACCCTAAATCCAGTAGGTCTACGAGGTAAGAAGAGAACTTAGTTGTGAAGAGCAGGACCTCGGCTGCAGTTGGCCCCCCAGGCGCTGGAACGCCTCCCTGAACAGGGTGCAGAATTGCTTCTTCCTCATCTTCTTTCAGATGGGTGCAAAATGACTTTGTGCACAAGAGAATGATTTTCCTGAAGAGACACAGTCCAGGAAAAACGTCCCACAAGTTGAGGGCCACAACAGGAAAAGCACCATGTATGGGGGGGGGGGGGCAGTTGCCGGTGTTGCTTGTTTCCAGGGTGGAACCCGCAAAAGGCCCTGAAAGAGATGAGTGGAGCTGTCTTGCTGGAACACAGGAGGAGAAATGATCCTGCGAAGGGTTGTGCATATTGGTAAACCTGAACCGAAAATAAACCTGAAATTAGCTGTTTCGGCAATATTCGGGTTTTTGTTTTACCGGATTCTAAAACCTGGGAATAAAGCCAAAGCCCGACAGCCGATCGCCAAATTAGCCAAATAGTTATTCGGCTTTTTTTGGCTTCTGCTTTCCCCAAGCTTTCCTCTATGGGAAATTTTTTAATGAACTCTGGGGGAGGCATTTTTGAAGGCAGAGTTCCCAAATGTTCAGGGTAGCTTCAAGGGACTCTCCTTGCATGAACCCCAAAATTTGGTGAAGATTGGGTCAGGGGTCTGATTTAATGGGGTCCGGAAGGGGTCACCCCCTCCTCCATAGAGAAGCATTGTAAACCTTACCATAAATCTCTATGGAGGAGGGGGTCTACTCCTTCCGGACCCCATAAAATTGGACCCCTGTCCCAAGCTTTACCAAACTTTGGGGTTCATGCAAGGAGAGTTCCTTGTAATTAAACTTACTTACTTTTCACAGTCTGTAATGGCTGCCTACTTGAAAACTCGGTTTCCTATGAATCCCTGCAATGGGCCTGCACAATTGTGCGGGAACATTGCCAGGATTCATGGGAAACTGAGTTTTCAAGCAGGCAGCCATTACAGACTGTGAAAAGTAAGTACTTTTAAAATTCTCCCGATGTGGCATTTTTCGAGGTAGAGTCACCAAATTCACAGTGTAGCTTCAAGGGACTCTCCTTGTGTGAACCCCAAAGTTTGGTAAAGTTTGGGACAGGGGGTCCAATTTTATGGGGTCCCGAAGGAGTAGCCCCGATTCCCCATAGAGAAACATTGTAAACTTTACCATGCATGGAGAAGGGGGTGCTCCCTTTTGGACCTCATAAAATCGGACCCCTGACCGAATCTTCACCAAACTTTGGGGTTCATGCAAGGAGAGTCCCTTGATGCTACCCTGAAAATTTGGGAACTCTACCTCCAAAAAAGCCCCCACAGGAACTTTGAAAAACAACAACCATTAACTACAATGGGCCCGAATTTTTTGGCAAACCTGGAAATAAGCCGAATTCTGAAATTTACCAGAATGGGTATTTGGGTTATTCTGGGTTTACAAAAAAAAATCGGACCCAATAAACTCGAACCCAAAATTTACCAGAAATTATTATTATTTTTTGCACAACCCTACTCCTGCAGATATAAGGGTCCAAGACCATGCAGGCCTTTGTATCGGATGGTCAGTACCTTGAACTGAGCCCGGTAACTGATGGGCAGCCAGTGAATGACTGCAGAAAGGGCATAACAGATGCCTTCCGTCCAGCTCCTGATAATCACCGAGCTGTGACATTCTGAGCTACCTGGAGTCTCCAGGTTGACTTCAAGGGCAGACCCACGTAGAGCGCATTACAGTAGTCTAATCTCAGTGTTCCTGTGGCATAGACGCAGGGGGCCCGGTCGGTTGAGTCAAGGTAGGAAGCCGTCCTCCAGACTTGACAAAGTTGGCAGAGAGCCTCTTTTGCAGCTGCGTTAACTGGCTTCTCCGGCAGTAATGTTGGATCCAGTATAACCCCGAGGCTCTTAACCAAGCCGTTGAGGGTCAGCTGAACTCCCTCAAAGGCGGGAAGGACAACGTCCTTCAAGGCCTCAACTTCAGTTTCCATTTGTTTTCTGTCAGCCGTTCAATCACATTGGCCAAGCGGTGGTGCAGGAACTCCACTGTAAGCACAAGGAGATTTGGACAGAGTGTTTGAGAGCTGGATGTCATCAGCATATTGATGACAAGGACTTCCAAAGCGACGACTGATTTCTCCAATGATTACTAAGTTATAAATGATGCCTTTTATGTTGGTCAATCAGTAAAAGAAAGTTTGATAGTTAAGTATTGCATACATTTCAATTCCCCCCC
The DNA here is from genome assembly GCF_029931775.1 of Euleptes europaea. NCBI lineage: Eukaryota > Metazoa > Chordata > Lepidosauria > Squamata > Sphaerodactylidae > Euleptes > Euleptes europaea. The sequence continues at coordinate 102,025,501 of NC_079318.1, read as the reverse complement.
CTTCCCCCAAATTCTACTTTTTCCGGGTGGTGGTGGTGGAAAAAACACTATTTCCTCCCATGGCTTTAGAATTTCCAGAAATGTTACATCTCTTGCCCGAGCCCTCAGCCGCTTTTAAGCTTCGGTGTAGGTTGGAGAGTGTTACTGAACGGACTTATGCAGAATTAGGTTGAGCAAATTCCTTGAGGCACCACTGCCAGAAACTGCAGCCGAGTTTTCTGCGGTGCCCGTTTGCACGGTCTGCACCTCCTCGGAGTCGTCTTCCCATCAACACTTTCCAGTGTACTTGGCAAGCCCATTTATCCTGGAAGTTCAGCCGTGAGCATGTTTCCTGGATGTGGTCGGTCCCAAACACAAGAGTCCTTTCCTGTAATGCAGCCATGGCGATAAATAAAGGCAGCCCTCTGCACCCTGCACAGACAGCCAAACAGCAGCGAACTGCAGGAGAAAGGAATGGGGCAAGAAGTGTTGTCAATAGATAGCAGCAGGTGGGGAGAAAAACAATGGGGGGATGCGAGAGCCCCGTGGCACCAGCTGCGAGGAAACAGTGCCGAAATCCCCAGAGGATTCTCGGAGGACTCCTGGCTTCCGAGTGTTCTCCTCGGCCTCCCTGCCCTCGGCCCTGGGCACCAAAGAGAGCTGTGTCTTGTCTCGCCTCTGCTCCGGCTCCCGCAGTTGTTTCTGTCCGGTTGTCAGGGTCATATGGATGATACTTTGACTCCTGGTGTTCAGTCATTTGAGTGAACAAATTGTAACAAAACCCTGGAAAGACAGAAGTAATGCTGGATGGGAAGGTGGAGGTCTTGAAGGACATTATCCTTCCTGTTTTCGATGGGGTTCAGCTGATCCTTGCTGACTCAGTTAAGAGCCTCAAGGTGATAATGAACCGAAAACTACTGCTGGGGAAGCTAAGGGCAATGCAGTGGCAAAAACGGCTTTCTTCCAACTCAGCCTAGCTTAAGAAATGGCCCCTTGCCTTGATGCGGCTGGTCTGGCCACCTGGATCCACCCCAATGTGACATCGAGACTAGACTACTGTAACATGGGTCTCCCCTCAAAGTCAATTTGGAAACTCCAGTTGGTTCAGAATGCCGCAGCTCGGCTATTATTGGGAGCCAAAATGGGAGCGCGCCCTATGACTCCCGTTCGACAGTCACCCCACTGGCTGCCCATCGGTTACTGGGCTCAGTTTAAAGTACTGGCTATACACATGGCTTTGGACCCTCACATCTGAGAGACCCTCTCCCCCCCTACGTTCTGCCATGACAGCTTCTCTCATCCAAGCCAGGCCTTCCGCAAGTGAACAACGGCCCGTGCAGGTGCCTTCTCCGCTGTGCCCCCCCCCCACCTTGCGGAATGGCCTGCCGAGGAGGTCAGGAAGGCTCCCCCTCTGCTGGCTTTCCACAAATGATGCAAAACTGAATTATTTGAGAGGGCTTTTCTATGCAGGCAATAGGGTAGCGCTGTACAAAAGACTTCACAAAGTTCATTGGTTCATGTAGGTTATCCGGGCTGTGTAACCGTGGTCTTGGTATTTTCTTTCCTGACATTTCGCCAGCAGCTGTGGCAGGCATCTTCAGAGGAGTAACACTGAAGGACAGTGTCTCTCAGTGTCAAGTGTGTAGGAAGAGTATAGTCAGAAAAGGGTTGGGTTTGAGCTGAATCATTGTCCTGCAAAAAGTGATCTGGTCTAGGAGCATCCCATCCAAGTCCTCTGCCTGGTTTGGCAGTCGATAGCAGACCCCCACAAGAATATCATGATTATTTCTTATTCCTTTTATGTTTACCCTTAGAGTCTCGACTGCACTACCATGCTCAGATTCGTGTACTTCTTCACAAGTGTACACATCTTTGACATACAGTGCTACTCCTCCCCCCTTATCAGTCTATCCCTTTTAATTGTGGGGCAGAAGATCGAGTCCTCTCATGCGCAGGAGCCTGAGGAATTTCTTTCACGTTTTGGGGGGATAGCCCTTGTTCCAGTGATCCAGAATCAGTATCTATTGGGAGATCCTGGAACCGATTGCTGAGCAAGAGAGGATCAGGATGTGTCCTGATTTTCCTACTCCTGTGGGCCACATTCTTCCATGCATCCTCCTCCTGTGTTGTTTGTACCTCCATTTGGTCAGATTCCTTACTCTCCTGCCCCTGTTGCTCACTAAAGAGAGCTTCATGAGTTCTGTCCATGAACTCTTCACCTTGCTTTAAAAAATGGAGTGTGGACAAGCGTGCCTCAAGACCCTGTATCTTCTCCTCCAGCAGGGCTACCAACTTACACTTGCTGCAAGTGTAATTAATGTTACCCTCAGGTAAAAAGACAAACATGCCACAGACCTTGCATGTTAATGCCTCAGCTCCCTCACTAGCCACAATGCTGTGATCCATTTCTGAAGTTTCCTTCCTAGGCTACTCTGATAGTTCCCCTGGCAAACCTTCTGTCAAGGCTCCCTCCTTGAAGAAGTAAAACACTAAGTAAAAAATATTACAGAGCCCCCAGGCTAAGACCCCCAGGCTAAGAGCCTCTTGCAAGCAGAGCCTGTTTAAATACTCTCAGCCCCACCCTCAGCAATCAACAGCACAGCAATTACCTTCAGCCAGCTACATCTAGATAAAACAACAGCAGGCTACAGGCACTCACTCACACACACACACACAGCAACCTCAACTACTGCTCCCCAGCCACTGAGGAAAACACAAACCTACAAAGGTAGGTTAGGCTGAGAGTGTGTGATTGGCCCAAGGTCACCCAGCAGAGAGGGAACGGGCAGGTGTGTTCGTCTTTTGCAGTAAAATTAAACAGGAGTCCAGTGGCTATTTCCAAAGTCAGCAAAACTCATTCTGGCATACACCTTCGTGAGTCAGATCCCCCCTCATCAGGTGCATGAAGTGTACGTCCCAAAGACTGGTGTTTTTATATTAATGGCTCCAAACAACTGAAAGGTCCGTGGGGGGGTGGGGTGGGGCTGATGTTACAAGTGGCCAGTTTAAAGCAAGATCCAGTCAAGACAGTCGGCAGTGCCCTGAGAATGGGTAAAGACCAATCAGGCAGAAGTACGCATGGGGTGGTGGTGGTCATGTGTTGGAGTGGTTGACAACCCTCCTCACCAACTGAATTAATAGAATTGCGGTTGTCCTGGTGCCCCCAGCCATTCTTAAAACAGGGGTGGTGACTTGGTGTGTTCTGGGCTCTTCTGGCTTTTCCCCAGTGCCGGCCCGGCCTCTTCGTCTCTCCATCTGAGATCTCTGTGGCCTTCACACCTCGCAGAAGACCTCCTCCCCCTCCCCATGAGCTACAAGAGCTCCCAGCTAAGGAAACAGATCAGCTGATACCCTGAGAGTCTGTAAGCATCAGAGAGATCTCTGTAGGCATTAAAGAATGTTCTCTAAAACAAGATCCACCCAACCAAACAAGCCAATTTGTGGGGGTGGGGAGGCATTTACTCTTGGCAGTTTGTTTGCTTCCCACGCAGGGACGCCTCGGAGCTCCAGGCTTAATTGAAACCAGCTTGTTGCATCTTTCCTTCTCCCCCCCCCCATCCCACTAGCAGATTCTCTCCTGCTGACAGGAGTTTTGTGCCGTACCCAGGCATTCCCAGTAACAGCTACAACAAGCACCCAGATGCCTTTCCCTCTAAGTTGCTGTTGTGGCACTGTGGAGTAAAAAGCACTACACTTTGGGCTGCACCCACTGTTTAGAGGTTGGGGGCTTGCAAAAAAACCCCAAAATTTTCTTTCTGGTAGCAGAAGATAGGCAGGAAGAGGAAAGTTGGTTGCTCCCATCCTGTAAACAGCTCCATCGAGTGCCCACCCATATAGAGGAGGGTGCTGAGTTGTTTTCTGTGGCTCCAGAAGGTCGGACCAGAACCAAAGGGTTGAAATTAAACCAAAAGAGTTTCCGTCTAGACCTTAGGAAGAATTTTCTAACAGTTAAGAGCAGTTCCTCAGTGGAACAGGCTTCCTCAGGAGGTGGTGAGCTCTCCTTCCCTGGAGGTTTTGAAGCAGAGGTTAGATGGCCATCTGTCAGCAAGGCTGCTTCTGTATCCTTAGGCAGATCATGAGAGGGAGGGCACCTTGATCATCTTCAGGGCATGGAGTAGGGGGTTGCTGGGGGTGTGGGGGGGAGGTAGTTGTGAATTTCCTGCATTGTGCAGGGGGTTGGACTAGATGACCCTGGTGGTCCCTTCCAACTCTAGGATTCTATGATCGGTGCTCGATAAATGCAAACAGCTGTCCCAGCAGAAGCCAGTGAAATGGAAAGCTCCCACCTTAGCTGGAATCTGACAAGGCGACAGAGACGTGGGATGTGGGAGGCGAAATTGTATCTTCATGGAGACCTCAGGGAGGGAAGATTTTACTCACAGGAGGTGGGCAGAGAGTGGAGATAAATTCTCTTAGCAGGAACGAGGTCCATTTTGACTGATTCCACCAAGAGGAAGGAGCTCTCACACCTGGGCCCCTGGCCTGAGGGCCACCACTGTAGGGAGTTCACTAGGTTTCACAACTGGAACAAATTCTGGAATTGTATCCAAGGCTTAGATGGAATCGGTATGCGTGTGTGTGTAGCACGGGGGGGGGGGCTTCTTTCCCACGCAGCCTCCAGCTGGTGCTGATGGGGAAACTCCAGGGGTTATTTCCTGTTTCTAGCCAGTACAAAAAAAAAAAAAAAACTCACAGAAACACAAATCAGACTTTTAATGGAGTGGTTTATTTAACAACTCGGAAGCATCCATATTTTATGCTGATGCACTCCAGATGTATGCACATGTGTGTCTTAAAGTGCTAGGCATAGTTCTGTTGCACAGCCTCTGATGTGACTCTCCAGTTGGAAATGACGTGATTGTCTCTATCAGAACCTGCACCATCCAGGTGACACCCACTGAGACAGGTACTGTGCCTGGATTGTTTTGGGGCGCCATTATTTCCCCCTCCTCTAGTTCTTCCAGGTACAAATGGGACCACGTCCTCGTCTCCTTCTCCTACACTAGGCAGGTGCTTAGAGAGACAGAAAGGTAGAACCGTCCAGTGATTATGAATCAGGAAGTCCACCCACAGCCCTGGTCTGACCGCAGAGGACGAGGCTCCTGCCAACTAATTGCTCCAGCCTCACTTTCAGTGAAGAATTTTATTTTAAAAAATATCCTGTATAAAGTCTCAACCCAGGGCTTCTGAGGTAGCTTATACAAAATCCACAATTAAATAGTTAAAACTGTGGAGAAATTCCCTCCATCCAGGAATTCACCCCGGTATTTCGGTGATGGGGACTACCCTCTGTCCATGAGCAGGAACTGAGCTGCAAGCTTGTAGCTGGCACTCAAGCCCTTGGTTATGCTAACAACTCCGGCTGAAGCAGGACAACGGTTTACCGCCCCACACCCGGCTAGTATGTCACACCCAAAAGGGACAGAGAAGGAAGCAGCCAGATTGCTGGAATGTAAACTCTTCCTGCGGGTCAGGAAGGGACAGTGAGGGCATCCTCGAGGGCAAGGGAGAAAGACAGAGGCTGTTTATTCTCAGGACACAAGGAAGGAGCTGTCCCACTCTTGCATCTTGCCCTGGTCTTGGGAGCACCAGCCACGAAGGGCTGTCTGGCGCTTACCTAGGGGCTCCCCAGTCTGCCCTCATGGTCAGGGAAAAGGGAGAGAAGAAGACCCATTCAAGTAAAGTTAGCCTGGCCAAATTCGTGAACGTGTGTTTTCTTTTTATTCATTTATTAATGTTTCTTATTTTTTTAATGCTTTAAGTCTGCTGTCTGGAAATACACCAGGCCTATTTGGTCTTGCTGCCCGAAGCATGGTAACAGAGAGGGGTAGAAGGTAAACCCACCACCTATGGAGCATGGTAGCTTGCAATTGTGAAATGGCAAGGGATTGCCCCCGCACCGGCTTGTAGGAGAGAAGAGATCAGGCGTGGCAACTAGGCGAGACCTCTAGACAGCGTCACAGGTACAGAGTGCTAGAGATGCTACCCCGTTTAGCAGGAGATACTGTCAGAGTCGTTGGTGGCAGCAGGGATTACACACTTTGATTTTTCCGCCCTGTAGAGCAAGGGGGAAGGGGCAGTACCACTGAGTGGAGACTTGGGGCAGCTACAGAGGTTTTTCCAACTTCTCAGGGGCCAACCAGAAGGAACAGGAGGGGCTTGAGAGTCTGTTCCTTTTCAAAAACAAAATCACATTAAAACAAAAGTTTCCACTGCAGTGCCTAGAGAGCCACCGTCCCACTGGGTCCACTGGGTTGAAGAACCGGGTTGGTTTCCCCACTCCTACGCCTGGGTGACCTTGGGCTGGGTGACCTTGGGCTGGTCATGGTTTGCTCCGAACTCTCTCAGCCCCACCTGCCTCACAAGGTGTATGTTGTGGGGAGGGGAAGGGAAGGAGATTGTAATCCGGTTGGATTCTCCTTCAAAGGTAGAGAAAACCATCATATATCTTCTTCTTCTAGCTGTATATCCAGTAATAACACGTTATATGCTGCAGGAATAAAACCAGCAGAAAGAAAAATGAACAAATCAACCAACGGCATGGGCAAGCCGAGGTCTCTTTAAACGCCTCCATTTCAAAAATCCTTAAAAAAAACAAAATCTAGAAAGAATGAACAGCAAGGAGGAATAAAGGCTGTCAGGTTGGGTGGACAGAAACTTGGCTGTCCGGAGTTCCGGGTCAAGACGTGGGCTGTTCTGCCCAGAGGCCCCTTTGCAGGGGAACAGCCAGCAGCCCCCATATTCTGCTCAGCAAGCCGGCCGGCCGGCCGGAGCAGAAGGCAGCTCAGGGGCTTTGGCCCCAGGCCCTCTGGCTTGACCTACATGAGTGTATGTGTGGGTGTCTGGGGGGGTGGGGTGGCTTCATGAGAAGTCAAGAGCGATATTTGGGGAAGCTGCTGTGCTCTCAGGGAGAGGAGGGCCTTGTTTGTGGGGTGCTGGACGGGCCTTCTCTTTGTCATCCCATTCTCTCCTTTTCCCTCACTCCCCTGCCCAAGTAGCACCTGGTGCCTTTCTAGAGGAGACTTTGTTCATTTTTCTGTAACTGCGCCCCATAGGGGGCTGGGACCCCACCCCCACCCCTGTAGGAGGCTGGGGCCAACCCCCCCCCTTCATTTATGAAGTGTAGCAAAGATGCCTGCACCCGTCCCTGAACAATTTGCAGCAGCTCTCTCTCTCTCTCTCTCTCTTTCTGCTACAGCTCTTCCTGTTACACCACAGCCACCTCTGAGACTTTGGTTGTAAAAATCTCTGTAAAAGTAGGGTTGCCAACCTCCAGGTGTTGTGACCCAATTATCTATAAGTCCAATGAAGACAATAGGGAGGAGGTTGGATAAACTACAGCTCTTTATTTTGGCCAAAGCAACAGAACTGGCCCGGTGCACAGACTCCGAACCAAACAGAGTGGGGAGGCTGCCGCACCCCAGCAAAGGGGCAAGCAGTACTTCTTATACCATGAAGGCGGTTACACTCCATTAAGAGATACATTCAACCATTACAGTCTCTCTAGCATCATCACTGCGCATTAAAGATACAAAGTCAGCACTTGCGCAAGCGCGTCTAATGAGTCCTTCGCTCTATTGAAGGAACAAAGCAATCTATATGGGATCAGAGAGTTCTTTGTGTGCTGGAACAGGGAATGAGGGGAGGGAGGACTCTGTCCTTGGGCAGAGACAGTGTGTGTGTGTGTGTGTGTGTGTGCATCCAAACAATGGAGTGTGTGTGTGTATGAGTGTGTGTGTGTGCATATGATTTTCACGGACACAACACAGGTACTAGCTGGAGATCTCCTGCTATTACGACTGATCTCCAGCCGATAAAGATCAGTTCCCCTGGAGAAAAGGGCCGCTTTGGCAATTGGACTCCGTGGCATTGGAGCCCCTCCCCAAACCCCGCCCTCTTTAGGCTCCGCCCCCAAAATCTCCCACTGGTGGCGAAGAGGGACCTGGAAACCCTACTGTAAAACATTTATCCATTCCATTCTCACACCAGCGTATGCTTGAATGTACTTTACCCAGAATATACTTTACCTGATTTCCATTTCACTTTGCTGCAGCCGGCTATCTGGCCACCCCTTTGGAAATATTACCTCTCTGCTAGGGCTTGGGTGGGCAAACAACCACCATATTATCAAAATTAGAGTACCCTTGTTAAAATAAATGAAATGACCAACCTGTGGATGCCCAGGAGGCCGGGAGGAGGGCGGTCAAATGAAACAGGAGTCCAGCGGGGGCACCTTAAGGACCCCCAACTAGGGTTGCCAGCTCTGGGCAGGGAAATTGCTGGAGATTTTGGGGTGGAGCCTGGAGACAGCAGGGTTTGGGAAGGGGAGAGACCTCAGCAGGGTATCATGCCATAGAGTCCATCCTCCAAAGCAGCTGTTTTCTCCAAGGCAACTGATCTCTTTCATCTGGAGATCAGATGTAAACCCAGGAGATCTCCAGCCACCATCTGGAGGTTGGCAACCGTACCCATCGGCACAGGCAGTGAGGGGCATCCCAGTTGCGTAGGGTTGCCAGATCTGGGTTGGGAAATACCTGGAGGTTTTTGGGGCAGAGCCTGAGGAGGGTGGGGTTTGGGGAGGGGAGGGACTTCAATGGAGTACAATGCCATAGAGTCTACCTTCAAAAGTGGCCATTTTCTCCAAGTGAACTGATCTCTGTCACCTGGAGATCAGTCGGAATTGCAGGAGATCTCCAGCCACCACCTGGAGGTTTTTGAGCATAATTTCTTTAGGTATGGTCGTCAGTTTTTTCTGCAGGTAAAAGGGGTTTCAATGGGCGCAGCATGTGCCCCATCAGTAGCAAACCTATATATGGTGCAGTTTGAAAAAGAACATCTTTTTCCTCCAACCTCTCCCTTTCATACTCATGTAGTTTTTTACCATAGATATGTTGATGATTTATATCTAACATGCAAATCTCAGGAATCATTTCATTTCATTCTTGATTGGATCAATACCTTGAACCCACATCTCAAATTCACTGGTCAATTTCATGAAACTTTGATTCCCTTTTTGGACATCTTGACAACCAGGTCTATCCACAACACTATTGCTATTAAACCCTACCGAAAGCCCACTGATAAGGGTGGGGGTCTACATTTCACATCGCACCACCCTTTACATTTACGGAAAAACTTACCCTACAGTCAGTTCTTACGCTTAGCCCTGCGAGGCTATTGTGTGTGTGTTTTGACACACTTTTCATTTGTTTTGGTGGTCTATTTTCAATACATTTGACAGTAAGACAAACACAATTGTTGTTTTTTGATATTGATGTTTATTATTTTGAGCCACGTGCTGCCTCTTTGTACAGTTACCACCACCTGGAGGTTGGCAACCCTACTCACAGCATTTATTCCAGTATGAGCTTTCTTGAGTCAGCGTTCTCTCCTTCAGAAGGTGCGTGCTAGAGGGAAACAGGGCCGATTGCTAAGACAACACGTAGGCTGCACTGATGTCCCTCCAGAGTCCGAACACACCCTGCAAAGGGAGCTCGGGGGTCTTAGCCACAGCCAAGCAGAAAGGCAGGTCTGGCAGCAGCAGCTGTCTAGGCCAGCTCTGGGGAGGACTAGCCCTTCGTCCTCCCCCTCCCTGCCTTGCCTCTAACCTCACAGGGTCTAGTGGGGGGGGGGATGCATTCTTGGTGCAAGATTTCTCTTCCTACTCATGTTCCAGGCACATGGGTGGTCCATGATGTCACACTGGGGGAGGGTGGGTGGGGGGAGGGAGCTGTGGCTGCCTGAGAGCAAGGAGGAGCAGGCAGGAGGGGGCCGTCTTCCCAATCTCATTGATCCCACCTGCCTGTCCGAAAAGTTTACAGCACCAACCTTTGAATGGTTCCTGTAAGCGCTGTCCCATTGAAATCAGCGGAGCTTCAAAGGGCTGAGCTTTGGCTGGATCGCGGCCATTCTATTTCCCAGTATTGCCGGAGTAATTGTCCCATTTTTGTATGTGTAACAGATTATTATCTTAAAAGTAACACTTGCATTTTAGGGTATTACAGGAATAATTGCATGTTATCTGTGAATTTGAAGTAAATTGCACCCATAGTTCACTTTAATTTTTATAGCTATTAATCAAACATTTGGGCACACTGCATTTTTTTATGTTGACTGGGTTAAATAGTTCAGTAGTTCCAATTAGTTCAATAAGATCTTGTTTTAAATACAAAGGGGAATATGTGATAATATTTAACGTGAAATTGTGTAGCCATATACCAGAACAGGAGGCATGCTGATGTATGACCTCCCATTTTTTTCAGGGGAAAAGTTATAATTGCAATTACATTTTACACAACACAATATACTCCAACAGCCTTTTCTCTTGTGCCTCAACTCTGAAATCCTGTCCTCTGGACAGGGACCGGCCTTTGGGATGATAGTGGCGAAGATTGGTCGGTGTGGCGCACCTCGTGAGTCATTTTGTCGGCCAACTCTGCTGCGAGGGCTTCCTCTAGTGCAGAGTTGAAGGTGACACCCTTTTTTGCGAAAAGACGCCTCTGAACCTTCTCATTGTAGAGGCCGCAAACTAGCCGTTCCCTGATTGTGGTGTTGAGGTCAGCAAAGTTGTGATAGCAGGTGGCCTTGCGCAGGGCTGCGACGTATGCCGCTACAGTCTAGTCCGGGGCTTGATGCCGCTGGTGGGATGCCTTGCGGCCTGGCAATCTCAGACGGTTGAGGCACAAAGTGCTTTTGCAGAGCCTCTAAGATGTCTGTGAGTGGTGTCTCTTTGAGTTTGGCGGGAGACAGTAATGCCTCTGCAAGTTCAAATGTGTCGGCTCCGCACACGCTGAGGAACGTTGCCCTCTTAAGATCAGCGTCGGTGATCTTGTTCGCCTTCAAGTAGAACGCGAGTTGTGTTGCGTAGCTGTCCCACCTCTCAGGGGTGGATGTATCGAACTCCTTGATGTGGCCCTGAGTTGCCATCGTGGGTTGTGTTGCGACTCCCCTCGTGGTATCGCCTGTGATCTCAGCTGTGATCTAGCCGGGCTGCCTGCCAGCTCAGAATCCCATTCTCGTCGCCACAGTTATGTATGCGTAGGTTATACACACGGCTGGAGGCAGAGTTCCAACACCAACTGTTTATTCAACTAACAGGGAGTAAGAGAACCACACTAACTGCACACAACCCAACTTATATACAATTCCCAACCAGCCGGAGCCACCCCTCAAGACCGTGGTTAGATGGTCCAAAGTCCACAGTCCAATAGGAAAGGCAGATGATGGAGCCCTGGAGCCCGGGGGCCCTCAAGCTCAACTCAGTTCAGCCCAGCTGAGTTCAACAGTTCAGCAGTTCGATAGTTCAACATCAATCTTGCACCAGCTAAATACATGACACTATGACTGTGCCGTGGTACCCAGGCAGGCTGGTGCTGCTGCAGCCGTCTTGCTTGTGGGCTTCCTGGAGGCACCTGATTAGTCCCAGTGTGTGCAGACTGCTGGACTTGTCGGGCCTGGGTCGGATCCAGCGGGGCTCTTCTTATGTTCTTATGAGTCAGGCAAGGTACAAACCGCGTGGATCCGTTCTGTTGCCTTTTGTCCAAAGCTCCTTTTGCCATTGGACTGTCCTGAGAGGCCAACATCTAGGGTGAAGCAGGAAAGCCTTCTGTGCTCAGCTCACTTCCTGTTTTTATGCAGCGTTTCCTGTGTTTATGTCCTAGCTAGAAAGATATCGTGGCTGAGGGAAGCTTTCCACTGACAGGTGGGATTAAAAGTTTCGAGCGTGGACTCTGACAAATAACACCAATGACATGTTCAGGGAGGAGGGGACGTCTTCCAAAAGCCCTGCTGCTAGGAAAACTCAGAGTCTCACAGGCACCTTTTGCAGAGAGCTGGTTTCATTGAGTGCTGCCTTATCTCTCTCTGTACCCCTACCCTTCAAACATCACTCCCTGTGTGCACAGAAAGCAAATGTTGGGATCAGATGGTCAAGCATGTGGTGCCAAAAAAGATCCCAGCTATTTCTGATGGAGTCTGTTTTCACCACGCTGAGGAATGCTCAGAGGCTCCAGATGTGGGTAATTCTATCAAACCTTTCGGCAGTCTCTGGTACAGTCAACTTGTGCGTTGGAGTTCAGGGGTATGAGGAACAATGGGACTAGAAGCCACATAGTCATGATCATTAAACAGACGGTCTGTAAGCACTTAGAAAGAAATGCCGTGATCACTGACAGTCAACATGGGTTTCTCAAAAACTGGTCATGCCAAACTAATCTCGTATCTTTTTTTGAAAGAGTGACAAGTATGGTAGATGGAATGCTGTAGATGTAGGTAAAGGTAGTCCCCTGGGCAAGCACCGGGTCATTCCTGACACATCCTGACGTTTCCTAGGCAGTCTTTGTTTTACGGGGTGGTTTGCCAGTGCCTTCCTCAGTCATCTTCCCTTTACCACCCAGCAAACTGGAAACTCATTTTACCGACCTCGGAAGGATGGAAGGCTGAGTCAACCTTGAGCTGGCTACCTGAAACCAACTTCCGTCGGGATCGAACTCAGGTCGTAAGCACCGCTTGGACTGCAGTACTGCAGTTTACCACTCTGATAAAGTCCCCCATGATCTTCTTGAGACAAAGCTAGTAAAATGTGGGTTGGACACTGCTACTGTTAGGTGGATTGGTAACTGGTTGACCAACCAAACCCAAAGCGTGCTCATTAATGGCACAACTTCATCCTGGAGAGGAGTGACCAGTGGGGTGCCACAGGAGTTTCCTGGGAACGGTATTATTTAATATTTTTATAAATAACTTGGATGATGGAATAGAGGACATGCTAATCAAATTTGCAGATGACACCAAGTTAGGTGGGGTAGTTAATACCCCGGAGGATAGGGTTAGAGTTCAGAATGACCTTGATAGACTGGAGAGCTGGGCCATAAGCAATAAAATGGATTTCAATAGGGAGAAGTGTAAGGTGCTTCACCTAGGCAGAAATAACATAAGACACAGGTACAAGATGGGAGACAGTTGGCTTGACAACAGTACATGTGAAAGAGATCTGGGAGTCTTAGTGGACCACAAACTGAATATGAGTCAACAGTGTGATATGGCTGCTAAGAAGGCCAATGCAATTCTGGGCTGCATCAAAAGAAGTATTGTTGTGTCTAGATCAAGGGAAGTAATACTACCACTGTATTCTGCATTGGTCAGACCTGACTTGGAATAGTGTGTCCAGTTTTGGGCTCCACAATTTAAGAAGGATGTTGACAAGTTGGAGCGTGTCCAGAGGAGGGCAACCAGAATGGTCAAAGGTCTGGAATCCATGCCCTATGAGGAGAGACTTAAGGAGCTGGGTTTGTTTAGTCTGGAGAAGAGAAGGTTGAGGGGTGACATGATAGACAGCTGACGGTCGGTGGGCAAACGTGCACCGGAAGTCCCGCCTCGCGAGGGGCCTTATGCCACTCAAACTAAGAGTAAACCGGAAGTATATCCCTGTGAATTAGTAGCAGATAGGTGCAGGGCAAGGAACTTCAGCACTCAGTTCTTATTGGTACAGGAAGAGTGCAAAAGAGTAAAAGGCAGGGTTACAACACCAAAGAATAATATAATAAATAAATAAATAAATAAAATACCAGTTATGAAGGTAGAAAGCCAGCAGGGGTCGGGGGGCTATCCAGTGTGCTGCATGGAGTGTGCTGCATGTATGATTATCTGCCTGCTGGACAGAAGTCGTGGGTGTGTGCTCGGTGCAGGGAGCTCCTGGCTCTCAGGAAGCGAGTTCACTTCCTTGAGGCCAAGGTAGCTCAACTGGAGGAGCTGAGGCAGGCAGAGAGAGAGGTGACTAAGGACTCAGGGGATGAAATAGTCACATCCCAGTCCCAAGGTGACGGCAACCTGCCAGTCACGGATGATGGAGCCCTTGGGAAAGGAGGCCATCTCACGGAGGTAGGGGAATGTTGTTCCTTAGAAGGGACCTCTTCCTTGGTGGATGAACAGATATCCTCTCGTACCAAGGATATGCCTCAGAGGGGAAGGGGGCTTCTTGTAGTGGGGGATTCAATCCTTAGGAATGTAGATAGCTGGGTTTCTGGCAGGTGCATGGACCGCATGGTGACTTGCCTGCCTGGTGCAAAGGTTGTGGATATTACCCGTCATATAGGTAGTCTGGTAGATAGTGCTGGGGAGGAGCCAGTGGTTGTGGTGCATGTTGGCACCAACAACGTGGGGAAATGTAGTCCGGAGGTCTTGGAATCCAAATTTAGGTTGCTAGGCAGGAGACTAAAAGCCAGGACCTCCAAGGTAGCTTTCTCAGAAATGCTACCTGTTCCACGTGCAGGACCAGCTAGGCAGGCACAGTTGGTGAGTCTCAATGCGTGGATGAGACGGTGGTGCAGGGAAGAGGGCTTTAGATTTGTAAGGAACTGGGCAACATTTTGGGACAAGCCGGGCCTATACAAAAGGGATGGGCTCCACTTGAACCAGGATGGAACCAGACTGCTGGCGCGTAATATAAAAAAGGTGGTAGAGCAGCTTTTAAACTGAACCTGGGGAGAAAGCCAACAGGAGCTGAGAAGCATCCGGTTCGGGCAAACTCAGTGCACATGGACAAAGGGAAAATTGCTTCAGATTGCCCACATGGGAATTACTTAGACATGAAAGGGAATGGGGAAAAAAAGATGGATAGCCACTTAAAGATGCCCAAAGGCACATGCCAGGCAAGTCGAAAGAGAGAAACAGTGTGGAGGTGTTTCTATGCTAATGCTAGAAGCCTCCAAGCAAAAATGGGGGAATTAGAGTGCATGGTTTTAAGAGAAAACATAGATATAGTGAGCATTACAGAAACCTGGTGGAGGGGAGAGAACCAGTGGGATACAGTCTTCCCTGGTTAAAAACTGTATAGAAATGACAGGGAAGGGCATATTGGAGGGGGTGTTGCTATGTATATCAAGGAAGGCATAGTGTCTAATAAGCTAGAGACCATAAAAAGGGCAGACTCGTCCACAGAATCCTTATGGGTGATGTTTCCGAGCCCCAAGGAGATTTAGTACTGGGGACGTTCTACCGGCCCCCTGACCAAATGGCTCAGGGTGATCTTGAGATGGAGAATGAAATTAGGGAAGCATGTAAAGGTAACGAAGTAGTAATAATGGGAACTTAAACTTTCCTCATATTGATTAGATAAATGTATGCTCCAGACAAGCCAAAGAGATAAAAATTTTAGACATCCTAAATGACTGTGCCCTTGAATAGTTAGTCATAGACCCAACCAGAGGGGAAGCGATCCTGGATTTAATACTCTGTGGTACTGCCGGTGACTTAGTGTGGGATGTGGATGTAGTTGAGCCAGTTGGCAATAGTGATCACAATGGCATCAAATTTAATTTAGATGTAAGTGGGAAAGTGACTGGGAAATCTCATACAATTACCTTTGACTTTAAAAGAGGGAAGTTTAAATTGTTCCAGTTATAATGAGAATGAAACTTAAAGTTTCAACAAACCATCAAGTTTTAGTGACGCTCTAGCTCGGCAGTGGAGTAGGAAGTAGACAGGATGTTGTTGGTTCGCGGACCTTCCGTCGTCTCCTCTCTATGATCCTGGGTCGTGGAGATATTTTGTAATTGCACGGGGGAAACGCACTTCCGGTCCAACAATTTAGTCTGTCCTCTCCGATCTCGGTGGTGCTGAGTCTTAGTTATAGGGTATGTTGAAAAGCAGTGAGTATATTTCCTTGCATTCTTCCGGTGCTCCGAAATAGATCATTCCAGTGAAAATGTGGCTGGAGGACCTTCTCAAGCCGGAAAGACCCAAAGGTATTTTTCTTGTTTACTCCCACCCCTTTCGACGTCTCGGGAACTGATTGGTAGTTGTAATGTCTTTCAAAAGTCCCGTTTGTTGTGTCTAAGTGCCGATCAAATAGATAGGGCTCCTGCTAGTTTATCTAGTATCTTTTTAATTCCAAAGTCACTTATTTTTTGGGCGGAGAAGCGCGGATTGCTTAGGTGATTTTCCCAGTCTTTCAAAACTTCAAATTCAAGGTAAAAAACAAGAGAGTTCTTGTAACTTACTCAGATTTCGGAAGATGCGGTTTCCATTCCAAAAAGATTATTATTTAAGTGTTGATAGATAGAGAAGGTCAAAGCTTGAAGCCAAAGAGACATTCATGGCGATGGAATTCCCCTCAGTTGCCGGCGGGACAGCATCCACTCCTCCGAGAGGCTTGAGACTCTCTCAGAGAATATGGGAGTCAAACTGCTCTTCACAGCATGCAGGGGTGATCCTGCATCCCAGTCCACTATTTAGGACTGGGGTGGGGTGCCTTATTGCACCCCAATTTGAACGTTTCTTGGATTCTCTCGGGGAGATCCCTGAGAGACATGGTGCTCGGGCCAGCGCTCTACCAGAAGTCCCCAGCAGGGGAATATTTTTGCCTGTGAGGAGGAGGGACTAGTTCCCATCTTCCTGCGTAGAGGTACAGGGGACTCAGGAATGGCCATTGCCTGTTTTGAAGAGGGAAATGGTGTCCAATCCTGAGTAAGGTGGCAGGGGGCTGATAAAACCCCTCCCTCTGCCAAACTCTGTGTGCCCTACGATTGGCAGCAGAAGGGTGGCCGCTGGTGGTGTGTGTGCCTTTATGCAGCGGAAGCAGCCTGGGCCTTGGAGGAGGACCAAGAGGTATGCAAGTTGCATTTGGGAATAAATCCAGATCAGGTGCATGAAGGGAACTTTGCTTTGCCAGCCAACCTTGAGCCTTGAGGAGTGCTGTTGGCCCGTTTGCTTTTTCGCCAGAATGCCTTTCTTTTCATGAGAAAAGATACTAGCAGTTTTGTGTACCTTTTGCCTTTTTCTGTTCTGAATAAAATCTTTTAATAAAGCCTTTTGAAAATTTGCTGAGGTTCTTTGGTCATGTCAGACTTGGCAACTGATCCAGGTGGAGCCTCCCTTGCCAGAAAATGATTGCTGCCAGCGGAGCTCGGGGGGGAGGGGCTTAACCCCACTTCAGCCCAGGGAAGCCATCAAAACCAAGGTTGGTGGCAAGTGGTTCACACCAGGCCCCCCACCTTCCCAAGGGTTGAGCAGGGCAGGTGGGAAGGAAAAAGACAGGGTGGTCTACTGACCCCTCCCGCTCCAGAGCTGCCGCTTCTGTGAAAAATGCCTGTGGTCTTTTTGTCCAGGAGGGCTTCCGTCATACATGCCAAGTCATCTCTGTCTGGGACCTGCTGCATGGGGGCCGGGATTCAGCAGTGCCAATGCTATTTATGGGCTGTCGGAGAATGCCAAATGAGGTCATCCAGCATGTTGGTGCGTCTTGCTGATGACGGGCAACTCTGGCTGGGTCCCTCCCTGATGAACCCACATGCCGGTTCAGATAAGGCCCAGGAGGTCTTGGCACGAGCCTTCGCATTGCCTGCCCCTCTTCTGTGGAACGGCTTTCCAGAGGAGGCACGCAAGTCTGCCCCTCTGCTGTTGCCAAGCAGGATTCGTCAGACCACCACTCTGCGTCGCAGGGCTCTGGGGTAGGTTCACTATGAGTGAGACTCTGTTGTCTTTGGGTTATGGCTTGCTTGACTTTAAGGTAGTCTTCTGTTTTGTTTTTTGTTTTTTTTTACCAAATAGAGTCCCTTCCAACTCTATGATTCCCACAGTTTGACATATGTGGCAGGTCTGGCAAAATTCTTTGACTGTTTTGCCAAGGCCAGGCCAGGAGAACCTAGAGGCTGGTTCTTTTTATACCCAGATATCCTCCACAAGGGCTATCATGTGCTAATTCTAGCCACTGAAGTCGGTACTTTATTGGGACAACAAGTAGTTTTTGTGTTTCCCACACGGAAGAGAAGCGTCTTCTCATAGATAATCTGTGTAAATGATTATTAGCTGGTATTTCTCTGGGTGCTCTGGACTTAAAATATTGGTATCTTTATGGGCTGCTTCAAATAAAAGTTTCAGAGAAGGATCAGACCTCTGTGACAGGATAAAGTCTGTAATTGGTAACAGTTCAGCCTCTTCCAGCCTGGACTCTGAGTTCTGAATTGTGACCGTGGCCCGCCAGCCACGCTCCCCCCTCCGAGGCTACTGACTCGTCCTCCACCGGAACTGGTCTCTTGGCCTGCCTGCACGTGGCTACGGGTATGCGGCTGACTTGTTCAGCCAGGTTGTTGCCCAAGAGCAAAGACGTTGGGATGTCAGCCACTATAGCAGACTTTCACAGGCCATCCCATCCCTTATCAGGAGAAAGGCAGGTTTTATAAATATTTCAAATAAAAACATATAGCAGTGAGAGGTGTAGGAGAAGGAAGGTTTTTTGCCTTGGAAAGTGGTCCCCATTCACACATGCCCGTGTGTCTAGCACACACATATCTTCTCAACTGCACATGGTTAGGTGGTGATTGGAATAAGCTCGGGATCCCCTCCTTCCCTGCATCTTCTGGCTCAGGCTCAACTCATCCTTCTTCTTCTCATTAGGATGAAGAGGTGCGCCATTCTCTTGCTGTGGATGCAGTTGGAGTGGGGAGCATTGCTCAGTCCCAACGACCCCAATGTCTGCAGCTATTGGGAAAGGTAAGGGGTCTCTGGGGAGAAGTGTAGGTTGGCTCCACAACTGACAATGGCATATTTGAAGGGGAGGCAGGCTGAAGAGGACAGCTGTAGCCTTGTCAGACACTTAGAGGATGATTGTGCAATGGAGTACATCTTCAGCCCAACCATAAACAGCCAAGCAAAGAATCTCTCTGACTGGCCAGTTTCACCAAAGCAGGCAGAAGGGGGAGGTGACTGAGGCTCAGACTTTTAATCAGCATTTTTGTTCCCCCTGGGGGCTCTGAGAGTTGTGGCCCCTCTTTCAGCTCCACCTTCAACCAGCTGGGGGTGGGGTTTCCCTCACCAAAAAAGCGAGGGTTATTTGGGGTGGGGGGGGGTGTTTGCTGCTTTGTGACATATCATCAAGAGAGGCATTTTTGACGGAAATCCTGCATTATGCATTTCCATACATTCACTGAGTTCTCAGTGAACTGCAGGTAAGGAACGAAAGGTGAGGGGAAGAGAAGCAATTAGAAATTCCCACTCACCCACCAACTCAAATTCCCTCTCTCATGAGGCTATCAGCCCCCCCCCCCCCGGTCTCCCACCCACCTGCAGTGCATCCCTGGATTTACCGGCTGGTGGGGAAGGGTGCAGAGCCAGCAGGAGCCTTGGGATGGCAGCCAGCCCAGCCACAGGGCTTCCTCTTTCAGGCGGCCAGGGAGCCATGCCTGCTGGCGGCCTAGAGTGCACACAGCCAGGCTTTTCACCCATCCCCATCCTGGGGCAGCCCCAGCAGGTTGTGCCCTCCCTCCAGCCACTGCCAGGCTGGTGCCAAAAGTGGCACCTCTTTGGCCATGTCGAGCATTAGATGCCATGATTAGCACAAGGGAGATGAGTGTAAACACATGAACACATGAAGCTGCCTCATACTGAATCAGACCCTCCTGGGTCCATTAAAGTCAGTCTTGTCTACTCAGCCCAACAGTGGCTCTCCAGGGTCTCAGGAGGGGGTCTTTCCCATCACCTACCTGCCTAGTCCCTTTACTGGAGATGCTGGGGATTGAACCGGGGACCTTCTGCATGCCAAGCAGAGGCTCTGCCGCTGAGCTACAACCCCTCCCCTGTCTTTGATCTCTGCCAGTTTTACAACACCCTCCAAGGAGTCGTATGTGCAGCCCTTTGCCCAGGTCTTCAAGGAACCCTGCGACAAGGTGTGGCCGTTCGCCAAGACCTGCACTCAGCACAGGTGAGAGGCTGGCTTTGAATCAGAGAGGAGGGCGGATTGGGGCCCCAGCTGCTGGGCAGCCTGGTCTTCTCTTGTAGCACCAATAAGCTGCCTGGAGTCTAAAGAGACACAGTGGAATATAAATGTGTTAAATACATGGATAAAAGGTCTGGTGTCGGTGCCCCTTTATGGGGGCCCCCCTGCCATCAGGAGCATCATTGGTTGGAGAGGAGGAGGTGCTGCAGGGATGTCCAAAATGGGCCTCCTGAGTGTCTAGGAAAGTGGGGAGGGGGCTGTGTCTAAAACAGGAT
Organism: Euleptes europaea; assembly: GCF_029931775.1. NCBI lineage: Eukaryota > Metazoa > Chordata > Lepidosauria > Squamata > Sphaerodactylidae > Euleptes > Euleptes europaea. The sequence goes on along the minus strand of NC_079318.1, from coordinate 102,005,536 downwards.
GGGCAGAAAAACAGACTCTGGCAGAATGTGCACTAGAGCTCACGGGAGGACTGTTGAGGCAGCTGTGATGGTGCAAAAGAAAAAGAAGAAGAGTTGGTTTTTAGACCCAGCTTTTCTCTACCTTTAAGGAGTCTCAAAGTGGCATACAACCTCCTTCCCTTCCCCTCTGCACAACAGACACCTTGTGAGGTAGGTGAGGCTGAGAGCGCTCTAAGAGAGCGGTGACTAGCCCAAGGTCACCCAGCAGACTTCATGTGGAGGAGGAGTGGGGGAATCGAACCCGGTTCTCCAGATTAGAGTCCACCGCTCTTAACCACTGTGCCACGCCGGCTCCCTGATTGTCTGCTGCTGCTGTATCAGCCAGTTCAGGCTCAGTCGTTTGAGGGGTTTTGGTGACTCTGAGCCTTTAACTTCCCTTAACTGTGATGCTTTGGTAATTGTTTTTGCTCAGAAAATGTCCCAAATGTCATTCTGATTCGAATGCTGGTTGTAATAAAGCTGAGAGGCTAGAAATGCAGGCGTACCCTGCGTGGTCTGGTTGTGGATCATTTTGATCTGGTGACGCGGTGGTTGCTGACAGGATCCTGGGTCCTGCGAAGGCCTCCGCTGGCACTACTGAAATCATGTCAGGGCTGAAACTGAATCCTGAGACGACAGAAGTCCTGCTAGATGGGAGAAGGCAGAGAGGGACTCGGAGGGCATCGTCCTCCCCACTTTTGCAGGGGTCCAGCTGACACTCACCGACTCAGCTGAGAGCCCTGGGGTTAGGGTTGCCAGGTCCCTCTTCTCAACCGGCGGGAGATTTTGGGGGCAGAGCCTGAGGAGGGTGGGGTTTGGGGAGGGGAGGGACTTCAATGCCATAGAGTCCAATTGCCAAAGCGGCCATTTTTCTCCAGGTGATCTGATCTCTATCAGCTGGAGATCAGTTGAATTAGCAGGAGATCTCCTGCTACTACCTGGCAGTTGGCAACCCTACCTGGGGTGGTTCTGGATCCAGTATGATTGCCGGAGAAGCAGGTTAAGGGCAGCTGCTGAAATACATCCTCCCAGCTGCTGTGAGGCTGAAGACGGCCCCTCTGCCTTGCTGTGGATCCATGCTGCGGGTACCTCGTGGCTAGACTACTGTCATGCACTGCACCTGGGTTTGCCCTTCAGGCCAACTGGGAAGCTCCAGTTGGTGCAGGACGCTGCGGCTTAGTGACTGTCCACGTTGGAGCCAGGGTGTTTTAAGCTGTTTCACAGTCAGCTAGAGAGATGCGTGATCTGAACGACACGTGTGCCTCCAGCGGGATTTTCTCGGCAGCTGGCCCATGCCTCGCCTGGCCGTGCTGCCCGGGTGCCCGGGTGCCCTGCCTGCATCCGGTTTCCCTTTGCCTCCCCTCCGCAGAGTCCTGTACAAGACAGCCTATCGCCAAGGCGTGAAGGTCGACTACAGGAGGAGGTACCGCTGCTGCCGGGGCTATTACGAGAGCGCCGACCTCTGTGTCCGTAAGTCCCCCGCACTGTGAGGTCTCTTCTCCTGCTCCCCCGGATCTCCTGGGCCTGCCCAGGGCTGGCCGGCTCCTGCCCTGGTACGAAGGGGCACCTGGGCTGCCATTGTTTGTGACACAGACCCCTCCCCTTTCGGGACTACCGGCTCCTTGAGAAAAGGGGGATGTGAAGGAAGGAAGAGCGCAGAACCCTCCAAGGAGGGACTGAGCAATAAATTAGAATACACAACAGAAGCCGGGGTGGGGGAGGGAGGTCAGCCCACACACCAGCACCGTGCACCGGGGAGAGGAGGCGAATGGATGGGCCCCTGGCTGGTGGGTTTGTGGAAAAGGGGCTGGTGAAGGAGGGTGCCTGGAGCCAGCGAGCTCTGAAAGCAGACTGCTTCCCCTGATGCAGCCCCGGAGTCTGTGGGCCTCCCCCTTTTTGCTAAATAGCTGCATTCCCTTTTTCCTACTCCCCCGGCTCGAATTCTTTCTCATATGAGTGGCCCTTTGTAATTCTGCCTGGTCCCCACTGGGTTCCTCCTCATTCAGCCACCTGGGCCAGGGTCTGCCTGTGGCCACATTTCCCTTCCAGGCGCACCTGGTTTTCTGAGACCTCCAGAGGACTTAGAGATACAAGGGAGGACAGTTTTGCTGCCTGCCGGCCGGCCGGCCAGCCAGCCGGCCGGCCAGCCAGCCTTCCTGGGCTTCTCAGCAGTGACCTCTTCTTTCTTTCTTTCTTTCCTCCTCCCCTTGGTTCTCTCCTGCCTCCAGCTCGCTGTACCCAGGAGTGTGTGCACGGCAGGTGCGTGGCTCCCGACCAGTGCCAGTGTGAGCAAGGGTGGAGAGGTGCGGACTGCTCCAGCGGTGAGTTTCCTTCTGCTCACCGTCTATCCCAGTTTTCTCCCACCCTTCCTCCCGAGAGCTCAGCCCAGGTTCTCTCACAGCCGCTCTGCCAGGTAGTTGAGACTGAGAAAGAGCAACCGGATTTCCCAGTTGGCCTCCTGGCAGTGTGGGAATTTGAACTCAGGTCTCCCCCAAGTCTCCCCAGTCTGACTCTCTCACTACACTGGCACCACAAATGCTCTCCAAATGTAGCATCCTGGGAAGAGACCTAAGGCGTGAGGTGGAAGACTGTGATTCCCTTGATTTCAGAGGGACTTGGCCAGCCTCTCTGGAGGAGGTCGGGGCGACTTGCTTGGAGCAAACGGGCCAAATCTCGGCCAGTGTCCAGCGTGGTGGCTGCCTGTTCACTCCTTTGGGTTTCCCTGGGGCCACTGGGAGATCTGCCTCCTTTGCAGGTTTCATGGCCTTAGGCTACTCTTTCAGGGAGGATGGGTCTATCAGTGACTGCTAGCTATGGTGACTAAGGGGAACCTCCAAGTTCAGAGGCAGTCAACCTCTGAGTACCAGTGCCAGGAGGCAACATCGGGGAAGGCCTGGGCCTCTGTACCCTGTTGCTGGCCCTCCAGAGGATCGGGTTGGCCCCTGTGTGAGACGGGATGCTGGGCTGGATGGACCCTCCCTGGTCTGATCCAGCAGGGCTCTTTTGAGGTTCTTCTGTCCTTACCCGCCTCATCTGTCCTCTGTCATTCACAAGGTCAGGAGGAGGCAGCGGTTCCCACGCTCTCCTGCCCAGACAAGAGGGTCACTGACCTGGGAAGAAGCCCTTCTGGGGGCAGAGGGCAGGTGGCCTCAGTTAGACTGCAAAGAAACTTGCCAAAATAGGGGGTTCAAAGAAAAGGGAAAACCTTCCAGGCGGAGCTATTTCATGGAGCCTTAAGACCGTCCTGGGATCTCCAAGGAGCCTTCTGCTCATCCCTGTCTCTGCAGGAATCACTCCTCACATAAGAGATTCTGATGGGATCGGGAGAGGCGTGTCAGCTGTCCTTGCCAGGGGAGAGTGGAGTGCAGGCAGCAGGAAGCCCGAGGAGCAACCAAGAAAGCAATTTTATTTTTTTAGTTTACGCGATGGTAGCATTAGTACTTTTCTGCGTAAGCATTCTCCAATCCCTACACATTAAAACAGCAATTCATGCAAAGAGCTGAAGGGACTGAGAGGAGCTAATGTGTGTGGGGGGTGGGGAGCGGGAAAGAGCAGTCCAAAAGAGGGGAGGGCATCCAAAACCTCCAGGGTGAACTGCTAGCAATAGAAAGCGAAGCTCAGGAAGGGGCAGGAAGCGGATGGTCGAGAAAATGTCCATTTAAAGACCTCTCCGCTCCTCCCCACACACATGCACGCCATGGTGGTGCCTGGGAAAACTTCAGCCGTCGCCACTGCTGCTGGGAAAGGGCAAAGGGGGCATCGCCCCCCCCCCCAGCAGATTTATATGCATTCTTGCTGGGGTGGAAACTAGTATTTTAAGTCCTTTTTCGAAAGAACAGGACACAGAGTGACTCCTGTCTGAAACACACACGTGCCACCTCTCTCGGGGGGGGGGGCGGCGGCGGGGGGAGGCTTGCAGCTGATGCCGGCTCTGGTAGAGTGGGGTGGGTGGGTGGGTGGGTGGGGAGGACCCGCCAGGAGAGACTTGAGGGCAGCATTTCCAACTGTTGCCCTGCTGGCTGGAGAAGAAGACCCACCCTCATTCATTCGTGGGGATGCCCAGAGAGACAAACCAAAACAGCTTCTCTGCCCATCTGCTCTTTCTCTCCGGAGCGCAGACCTGCGCAGAACGCGGTCCCCTCTGCCTGCTTTTCCGGAGCTAAGGAAGGAAGGAAGGAAGGAAGCCAAGAAGCCCCACGGGTCTTCTTCATGACCTCGGTGGGCTTCCTGACTGGGTAAAGCCTTCCTGGTGTAGGAGAGCCAGCGTGGTGTCGTGGCGAAGAGCGGCGGACTCTAATCTGGAGAACCGGGTTGGTTTCCCCCTCTCCTCCTCCCCATGAAGCCTGCTGGGTGACCTTGGGCTAGTCACTGTTCTCTCAGGACTCTCTCAGCCTCACCTACCTCACAGGGTATCCGTTGTGGGGAGGGGAAGGGAAGGAGACTGTAAGCCGGTTTAAGAATCCTTAAGGTAGAGAAAAACGGGGTATAAAAACCAAGTCTTCTTCTTCCTCTGGGTACCTGCTGCCATCAGCAAGATGGTCCGCAGAGGGCCCACACCCTCGCTCCTCTCGCCTTCTGCACGCCGCTCTCGCTCCTCTCCCTCTCCCACAGTCTGTTCACACCGTGGCCAGCAACCTCTCTTTCAAGCAGACTACCCGTACTGGCAATTTGAACTTAACCTCAGAGCATTCACAAAGTGTAAAATCCAACATTCACAAAGCAGAGTGGAAAATTCTTACAGGGACATCATCCCAGCAAATATGGATGCTGCCTTCACAAGGTCCCTCCCGCCCCAAGGTTCCCGTGTATGCCGGCCTTGTGCCATTTGCAGCCTGCTGCCAAGAGCCCTTGGCGGGCCAGGGTGGCAGAGGCGGCTGTGGCCAACGACTCCAGATCGGGCAGCAACAGAGTTCTGAGCAGACTCTTCAATGTCGTCGCAATAGCCAAAGCCGTGACCTCTCTGAGCACCAGGGAGCACGAGAGCGTGCGCAGGGGCAGCTGTGGGGAAACTGCCCTGGCAAGGGCTCCACTGTTCTCCTCCTGAGCTGGAAGGGGGCCATTGGGTCCAGCCCCCCCCCCGCTCCGTGCAGGGTCAGTCTCTAGAGCATCCCCGACAAGTGCTTGTCCAGCCTCTGCTTGAAGACTGCTGGAAGGGGTGGGTGGGGTGGGTGGACCCACCACCTCCCCAGGGATCCCATTCCACTGCTGAACTACTCTCACTGTAAAAACTACTCTCTTTCTCTCTCTCTCTCTCTCATATCCAGAGTGCAGCAACCTGTTCTGGGGGCCTGATTGCAGAAACTCTTGTGCATGTATGAACGGAGGCACTTGTGACCCCCTGACCGGGGCCTGCGCTTGCCCACCAGGCTATAGGGGCCCCCTATGCCAAGAGCCCTGTGCCCTGGGAACGTATGGCCCAGGATGCTCGCTGGGATGCCACTGCGAGAACGCTGCCTCCTGCGACAGGGTGACGGGGGCCTGCCTGTGCCCCCCGGGATTCACAGGACCGCAGTAAGCAGGGGACACGGTGAACAAAACCATTGGGAAGGGAGCCTTTGGGGGGGGGGGAATGAGTGGCTTCTCAGGTGTTGGTGGGGCATCCCACATGCATCCTGAACTTCCTCTTAGGCTCTCGGGGTTGTGGGGCTTCCCGGTGGTCTCCATTCAGTTCCCAGCCAGCTGTGCTGTGCGACCGGGTTCAGCTGGGGATCGAGGCCTTTTTCTTCTTTAGGTTGTGCTGCTGGTTCTGGCCTCGACTGGGAGAAACAGGCTGGTTTGGAGGGGGTGCGCGCGTCACAAGTCAGTTGGAGGTGCCTCTTTGTTATCTATTTCGTAAATAAATGCAGACACAACTCAGACGTATAAAAGAACCAGATTTTCACACCACATTCCATACGTTCCAGGGCTCGTCTATTTGAGGCATCCCCTTAAATTTCTGTGAAACCCTCAGCCTGGTCAATTCATGCCGTTCTGTTGCTTCATCAATCCGTTCCCTCTTTGGGGAGAGGGGGCTGCAGGCAAAGGTCCAGCAAGCGGTGCGGGGGGTGAATATGTTCAATACAGAAACCCAGAAACCGTTTGGATTTGAGGCACATAATGAAGAACAAATACTTCTGGTGCGCAGGGGCACTCGTATAACTAAGTTTTCAGATACTCAGTTAGCCGTTGTTTCCCAAAACCTTTGGGGATAGGAGCATTTCCACTAGAGATGAAAAAGTTTGGATTATCTTAGACACAGAACCAACCATTTCCTGGAGAATGTTTATACATTCAGGCTAGAGGGAACGAAGGCCACAGATCTGTCATTTTGATAGCATTTTCATGGAAAGGTTGAACACGGAGAGTCAAAGGTACCTCTTCTGCTCTAGACTTGGCATCCTTTCTATTCCTTTTGAAATATTTAGGCCATTTCTGCCTGGCTGTTTCCTCGCGGTCCCCCCGCCAACTGCTTCGGGGCTTTGCTTTGACTATGCTTGCATTTCCCGACCATCAGAGGTTGCCTCGCTCTCCCCCCCCCCCCCCGCATTTTGCCTGAGTGTTCAGGATCCGTGCTTAGCCGGCATCCAGAAGATGTGGGGGAAACATGGGGAAACGTGGGAGGAGAGCGAGGCGACCTCTGACAGTGGGCCGGGGGGGTGGGTGGGGGCTTTGGGCCTGTTGGCCTGGGCTGGCTGGCTGGCTTCGGTCACTGGGTGCGATGTGTCGCTTGGCTCCCCTTCCCCAGGCTGTTTGGGTTTCTAGAGGCCCCTCAGTGGAGCATGCCTCATGGGATCCTGCTCTGCGGTTTGGATTGGGGTGGGGTGGTCCTTCAGGGGAGGGGCCAAACTCTCGACGCTGGACTCGGGCAGCGGGGTGTGTGTGTGTGTGAACCTGGCCTGGCCTCTCAGCGCTGAGCAGCTGATGTCCCGTATGACGCATCTCTTCCAGCTGTGAAGCCCCTTGCCTGAATGGCAGCACCGCTGGATTTCAGTGCCACGCTGACTGCCCTTGCCAGAACGGGGGCATCTGCCACCCCCCGAAAACCAGCAACTGCGCCTGCCCTCCTGGATGGATGGTATGTTTGGCGGGAGGAGGGTGTGGGGCAGCAGGGGTCCCACTCACCCCCACCTCTGCTGCAGAGGTTAGGCCCACTGGCCCCCTCCCCCACCCAAGATGCACACAGCAGGGGCCTGCCCCCCCCCCCGATCCTTGACGTGTCTTCAGGCCAGCAACAGTGTGTGTGTGTGTTACATGGCCTACCACATGAAGGGGGGGGGGCTCGCAGTTCTTGAGCTTGCAGGCCAAGTCCTGAATCCTTTTGGGCATCATCAATACGATGGCAACGTCCCTCTTCCAACTGCCACCTCCGGGGTTCAGTCCCATTTGTATAATGCTGAGAGGAATCTGCTGAATTAAAAACGGTCATTTAAATACGACAAAGGCTGGACGTTGGGTGGCAGGCCGTGGAAAGCCCCGGATCTCTTTCATGTCCCCCACAGGGCGCCATCTGTTCCATCCCCTGCCCCGAGCGGCACTTTGGCTCCAGCTGCCAAGGGGAGTGCCGCTGCCACAACAGTGGCCAGTGTGACCCTCTCAGTGGGCAGTGCCAGTGTGCGCCAGGCTATGTTGGAGAGCGGTGAGTAGGAACCAGGGGGAATGGGTGGGGTCTCGTCGGGTGAGCGTCCAGAGTTTCCAGAGGAGTGGTCCCCACCATCCATTTGGAAGCGATCTTCCAGCGCCACGGAACAGTGTTCGAAGTGTTCCGCCATCCTTTTGCAAGTATTGAAAAGATAAGAAAGTTTAATAAATTAATACAAAACGAGTGTTTTTTTGTTCAAGCATGTCAAGCTGAGCAAGTGAACAATGAAAAGGAGAAAACACGCAGCGCCCTTCCATACATAAGAACGTCAGAAAGGCCCTGCTGGATCAGACCCAGGACCATCAAGTCCAGCAGTCTGTTCACACAGTGGCCAACCAGGGGTCTCCAGGAAGCCCTACCATACAGCTGAGCTCCAGTACATAGAACGAGAGCAGTCACAATTTTTGAAATATTGGGGTGAATTCCTGGGCGGAGTGTATTTCTCCACAGTGTTAAATTCACATGTCCTTTCATACCAGGTTTTTTTTTAAGAAATAAAAGCATTGGCTATAACAGACCTGTTAAAAACCCAAATGTTGTGTCATCAGTCTGATCTGCTTTTATGTCACTGTTCTCTCTCCCCCCCCCCCCCGCCCTCCGCCCCAGATGCCGCGAGGAGTGCCCCATCGGGAAGTACGGGCAGGACTGCAGCCAGACCTGCGACTGCACCAACGGCGGCCGCTGCTTCCACATCCACGGGGCCTGCCTGTGCGAGGCCGGCTACTACGGCAGCCGCTGCGAAGAGCGCAAGTGCTTGGGGGGCCTCTACGGCCTCGCCTGCAATCGGCCCTGCCCCTGTGACCCTCAGCACACGGAGAGGTAGGGAGACCCAAGTCTCGCCTTCTTTCGTGTCGTTTACTTACTTGCTTTATAGCCCGTCTCGCGCTGAGACACACGTTGGATTAAAAAAACAGCAAGTCACTCAGACAGCACAAGGCAAGGCGTTCCATAACCAACGCAACAGGTTCTGGGATTACAGAACAGGAAACCAAGGCTGTCTAAGGCCTGGGATACAGTAATGCAGAAGGTGGGTTGCGAAGGGAGAAGGCAGCGCCGAGGAGGCAGTGAGATACTCACCATAAACATGATCACAA